>NC_081570.1:84852049-84926329 GCF_022355385.1 Mustela nigripes | reverse complement strand
AGGGCAGTTCTATTTTCAACATTTTGAGGAACCTCCATGCTGTTTTCCAGAGTGGCTGCACCAGCTGTGTAGTGAGTTTAAACACAGTAACAATACCAATGAAGATCAGTCTCCTTTCCTCAATAAAGCATGCTCCTTCTCAAGCAGTTAAAAAAAAAATCAGTCTCCTCTAAAAAAATCACTATACACCAGGGGCACTTGGGTGGCTCTGTCAATTAAGCATCTGACTCTTGGTGTTGGCTCAGGTCATGATCTCAGGGTGGTGAGATGGAGCCCTGCACTGGACTCCCTTCTCAGCCTGCAGTCTGCTTGAGATTCTCTCCCTCTCCCTCTTCCTCTGCCCCTCCCTTGCTTATGTGCACGTGCTCTCTCTCTCCCTCAAATAAATCAATCTTAAAAAAATTACTATGCACCAGTGATTCTAAATCATGCCAATAATAAAAATAATTTTTCTTTTCCTTTCTTTCTTTCTTTCTTTTTTTTTTTTTTTTTTTGGTAAGCAATGTCTGCTTTTATTTTTTAAGTTTTCATTTAAATTCCAGGCTAACATACAGTGTAATATTAGTTTCAGGTGTCAGTACAGTGATTGAACACTTACGAACATCACCCTGTGCTTATCACCACACACTCACTCCTCCATCCCCATCACCTATTTAACCTATAATTCTATCAACCTCCTTTATGATAACCATCAGTTTGTTCTTTCTAGTTAAGAGTTTCTTAGTTTTGCTTCTTTCTCTTTATCCCCCTTTATTTGTTTTCTTTCTTAAATTCCACATATGAGTGAAATTGTATGGTATTTGTTGTTCTATGATTTATTTTATTTAGCATAATAGTCTCTAACTTCTTCCATGTTGTTGCAAATGGAAAGATTTCATTCTTTTTTATGGCCAAGTAATAATCCATTGTGTATGTATGTATACACACACACACACACACACACACACACACTCCACAGCTGCTGCTGCTTCTCTTTTTTCTTTTTTTCTTTAAGATACAACTTTTATTATTTTAGGACAAGCAATGGGAACATAATATAACACTCCAAAGTAACCATTTGCAATTTCAACATAATTTAGTTTATTTCTTATATATCCAGATGTATTCTCACAAAGGCCAACACAGTTTGACTGAAGTTAACTTCAATGAAATGACAACTTAATCTGCCCTGAAATAATTAGTGGCTTATTTTTTTAAGGTTTTTTTTTTTTTTTTTTTTTTTTTTGTAATTGGTGGTTTAAACATAGAATGTCTCTTTCAGGCAAATGCCAAGTCAATGCCCCATCTTCATTATCCACTCATCCACCAACAGACACTTGGGCTATTTCCATAGTTTGGCTATTGTAGATAATGCTACCTTAAACATTGGGGTACATGTATTCCTCTGAACTAGTATTTTTGATTTCGTATGGTAAATACCTAGTAATGCAATTGCTGGATCATAGGGTAGTTCTATTTTTAACTTTTTGAGGAACCTCCATACTGTTTTCCAGAGCGGCTGCACCAGTTTGCATTCCCACCAACAGTGCAAAAGGATTCTCCTTTCTTTGCACTGTTGTCAGCATCTGTTTTTGTTTGTTTGTTTGTTTGCCTGTTTTTGTTGTTGTTGTTAATTTTAATCTAAAATTCTCTTTCTTATGGAAACTCCTCTAAATTGAATTTTTTAAAAGACACTACCTTCTGGCCTTGACCTACCTACCTTCTATACTTACATCTCACTGACTCATTCTTCCCAGTCCAGTTGGAGTCTAGTGTTCAATAGAGATACTCTGCGCATTCTTGCCACCAATTTGATTGTACCATCCCTACCACTTGAAACGACTTATTCTCTTCTTTTCATTTATCTAGATCTTACTTTTACTTGGGCTTGGGAGAAGCCAACATTTCCCAGGAGGCTTTCCCTATCTGCTGGATCCCACAAGGATACCTCCCTTCTTGTGTATGTAGTTATCTTGGCACGTAGCGTCTGCTGCCTTGAATTGTAATATATTACCCCTCCTCCCAATGTAAAGGAGGGGCTTGTCCATGAAGCTGGTACTTATTTCCATACTCTAGGCCAGCTTTAGGTTTTGCTATAATCTCTTCCAGCTATTCTACTTCAGTAAACAAATACAACTGGAGATTATCTTTTATTTTGAACTTCCTCTGAGAGATATATATGTTAACTTAAACAGTGTGTATAGTGGACTATCAATCAACACTAGACATTTAAGACATTTAAGGAATAAGACATAGGATTATATTGGAGTTTGGAAGCAAGTGACAGAGGTCTCCCAGAACTGAGATTCGCCTACAAGACCCCCAGTATTAACTCTAAATTCTAGATTCCCCTGAAGAACTTTTTCAGTCATTTTCTGTGGGAACTGGAATAATTTCATCTTTTCTTTACAGGTGCAGAACTTCATGCAAGTTTTAGCATGCAATGCCCACTCTCGTGGATTGCATGAAAAATGCTGGGTCTTTGAACTCGAGACTTAACCTTGCATCTGTGTTCTAACCAGCTTCTGCAAATAGTATGCTATCAATGTTTACCTTGACATCTCAAGAGATAAATAATTTTTATCGGGACATATCAGGAAATGAACTACTTAAAATGAATTGAGAAGATCATTAGAAAAAATGTAAAATGTCAGTGTAAAATGTCTTTCTTCACATCTTCATATTCAATATTTTTAGTCTTTTACCATGAGGTCCTTTGTAAAAAACTTGACCAGATCTCAGATCACAGGCTCAGTATCCAGAAGTGGAGGAATCTCAAAAGTTCTGGGCCTCTCATGGGTGCTCTGGGAAGAAGGAAGCATTTCTGGGTGGAGGGTCTTCTGCTCAGAACAAATTCTAGACAGATGGTCTGTGTTCACTTTCCTCTGACTCTAGTGAAGTTGGACCTGGGTGTTTAGTTTCTCATCACTTCAGGTGGGAAGGTGAGGAGAACCCAGTCTTATCTCATTACTGATGCAAAATCACTATCTTAGTTGTGTGAACCTCGTTCTGGGACCAAACCAAAGTTTTTTCATTACCAAAGGTACAAAGAAAATGTGGTAAGGGAGAACATGGCAGAAATCTGTGGCTGTTTGAAAGGCCGTTATACTAAAAATGAATTAGACCTCTTCTGTATGAACCCAAGGAATAAAATGAGGAGCAATGGTAATAGACTTCAGTTCAAAGTAAATAGAAGAGACTTTCTAACAATCAGTTGTTCACATATAGAACAGAATGTGGTATTGATAACTGTGTTTCCTATGATGTGAGATATTCACATAGCGGGAATTCTGTGGGATGTTCAAGTGTCAATGAATATAAATAAATGAATTCCAATTTTCCTTATCTGTAATCTGCCATTTTTTCTCCAAATCTGTTGATTAGCCAGTCAGAATTTTTCAAACATATCAAATTCAAATGAATCAACTTAAAAAGTGAATTAGTTTTTCCTTTCTCTCTTTCCTAATCTCATTATTATTGTGGACTCTGGTTTTATCTTCTAACTTCGATCAGGTAGGGATCAAGGAGCAAGCCTCTCAATGCAAAAGGTATATGGTATTGAAATATTCAGCATATAAAAAAATCACATGGGATTTTGGAAGATTATGCATAGAATTTCAGGTTTTTTTGTTTTTGTTTTTTAAGCTTAGAGAGAAATGCAGTCTTGTAATGAAGTCTTAGGTGGCATGTGAAATGAACAATGGGGAATTTGTCTCTCCTGTTGTGCTTCTCTCTCCATGGGAAGCTTTATTCATATATTGAACAATTCTCTTCCCCAGCCTACACAGTCCCAAGGGGGGGATTTAACGAAAAATTGGTTGGAGGCATAAGTGCTCTGTCTATTCTGCCTTCTTTTCAAGGGGCAAAGGAAAATTACAAGCTTCTTTGGGTGTCTGACTCATGTATTTTATGCAGGTGCCATATTCACATTTTCTTGCATGACAAGAAAAAAAATAGATTCCCCTTCCTTTTTAAAGTGGGATTTGTGGGCTTTGCAGTGAGGTGTTATGAAGATCTTCAGAGGAAGGTAGTCCAAAACCTTTTTTTTTTTTAAATTAATTTTTTATTTTTTATAAACATATATTTTTATCCCCAGGGGTACAGGTCTGTGAATCACCAGGTTTACACACTTCACAGCACTACCAAAAGCACATACCCTCCCCAATGTCCATAATCCCACCCCCTTCTCCCAAACCCCCTCCCCCCAGCAACCCTCAGTTTGTTTTGTGAGATTAAGAGTCACTTATGGTTTGTCTCCCTCCCAATCCCATCTTGTTTCATTTATTCTTCTCCTACCCACTTAAGCCTCCATGAACCTTTTATGTGTTATTCAAATCATTGTTTCTGAGGAAGAATGAAGTATAATTGCATTAGTCTGTATCCAATCAGGAAACAGAAACCACACAGTAATTAGTAATTTGGAAAGGAAAAGCTATAAAAGAATTGTTGACTATAGCAGAGGATTGGAGTAATGAGAGATTAATTAATATAAAGATACTTGTAAGGAATATAAGAATATATATAAGGAATATAAGAATAGTAGATTACCAATTATCATTCTCAGTTTGATTTCTTCTCCTTTCCTTATTATATTTTTCCTATGCTTGGTTTGGGATTATTTTGCTCTTCTTTTTCTAGTTCTCATGTTGAAAGCTTGGGCTATTGACTTGAAATTTTCTTTTTTTCTAATATGAGTTTTAAGTACTATGAATTTCCCTTAAGTACTACTTTAGGCTCATCCCACACATTTTGATATACTGTGTTTTCATTTTCATTCAATTTAAAATCTTCTTTAATTTCCTTTATGACCTCCACTTTCACTCAGGGGTTTGGAAGCATATTGTTTCTTTGTTAGCATTTTAGGATTTTTCCAGATATCTGTCATTGATTTTCAGCTTACTTAATTATGCTCAAGGAATATATTTTGCAAGATTTCAATTCTTTTATTTTGTTAGGATTTGATTTATGGCCCAGAATATTGTCTCTATTGATGACTATAGAGTTTACTATATATATATTTAATGTGTTTATATTATGTTATACAGCTTAACATACTGTGAGGACCTTACAACAGTATATTCCCAATTCATTTCTCTCATTTTTGGGCTATTGTTGACGTATATTTTACTTTTCTGAAAACTATAAGCACACAATTCATGCTATAGTTTTTTTTTTTTTTAAGACTTTATTTATTTATTTGAGGGAGAGACAGTAAGAGAGAGCATGAGAGGGGAGAAGGTCAGAAGAAGAAGAAGCAGACTCCCCATGGTGCAGGGAGCCTGATGCGGGACTCGATCCTGAGACTCCAGGATGATGACCTGAGCCAAAGGCAGTTGCTTAACCAATGAAGCCATCCAGGCGTCCCTACACTATAGTTTTTGCCTTAGGCAGCCAATTTTAGAACTACTAAAAATAAAAGAAAAAAATTGTGTTTGTCTTAATTTATCCCACTTTCAATATTCTTCACTTCTTTGTATAATTCTGAGTTTTTGTGTGGCATTGATTTTTCCTGAAGAACTTTCTTTAGCATTTCGTTGTAGTATAACCAATCACTAGGTTGCTAATGATAATTTATTGTCTTTGCTTTCTGAAAAAGTTCTTATTTCTCATTCAGTTTTGATAGGTATTTTAATTAGGTATAGGATCTCAGGATGACAGATTTTTTGTTTGTTCCCTTTTAATACTTTAAAGATATCATTCCATTGTTTTCTGGCTGCGTGGCATCTGACACGAAGTTTGCTATAATTCTTATCTTTATTCTTCAATATGTAATATGTCTTCTTTCTTTGCATTCCTTCAAAATTTTCTTTTTGTAATTGGTTTTCTATATATGGTTTTAATATAATATTTTTTCTATGGTTTTAATATAATATTTTTTTTCTCTCTCTCCCTCTATGTGTGTATCTGTGTGTGTCTGTGTGTGTGGTTTGTGTATTTCACTAGTTTTGGAAAATTCATAAGCATAATTCTTTCTAATAGTTCTTTCTCCTGTTCTCTTTCTTCTTTCTGGGTTTCCAATTACACGTATGTTGAATTGATTTTGTCCTACTGCTTTTGGATTTTTTTTTTAACTCCTTTTTTCCTCTTTCTGTTTTAGGTTGGCGGATTTCTGTACCGCTCCCCCCAGTTTGGCTAATTTCTTTTGACCTTTAATTTTCACTGCTTCATTCCTCAGTCATATTGAATCCACCAATGAGTCTGTTGAAGGAATACTCATCTGTTATTATATTTTTCATTGATATCATTTTGTTTTCATTTTTCTTATAGTTTTTATCTCTGCTGAAATTCCCATGCATTAATGCATGTTGTCCACCTTTCCCATTAGAATCTTTAGTATTTTAAGCACAGTTATTTTAAATTCCCTCTGTAATACTTAGACATCTGTGTCATATCAGGATTTGATTTTGTTGATTGCTTGTCTCTTGACAGTTTTTAGAAGTTGCTTCTTTCTGTGTCTTGTAGATTTTTGCATTCATGATCTTACTCTTACATAGGAATGCAGTGACTAAGGTAAACAGAATGTGGGAACAGGTACCTGGAAATTGTTATATCTCTCACATTGCTCAATCTTTGCATGGAGGTTGAGTCAATCTAATCAGAAATTAAGCTGGGTTTGGCTTTTGTTGTAATTATAGTTACCATGTGCGCATATTTCTTAGTGTATTTGCATATTCCAATTTAGAGTCTTTCTACCAGCAATCATCCTCCAAGAGTCTAGCTACTCATTCTACTGTGTTCAACTGTATTTAATATTAGGTCATGTTTAAATGTATTAGGTCTACATCTATGATAGTTTATTGGACTCAGTATGTATTTGTGCATTTTTTTTTCTAACTGATGGAAACAAACCAAATTCTTGAGAACTATGCCTGACATGCAGAAGCAGAAATTTGGTTTCATACCCTCACCTCCCCTGCCTTTCTTATCAGTCCTGCAGAACCACAGGCACTTTTACCACATGCTCTTCCTCTTTGGTTCAGAGTCATGTTGGTTTTTTCTTCTTTATCCCCACCTAGGATAGCAGAATGCATTTGTTTCCTTCTTATTTCATCACCTGATTGCTTCTTCTTATGGAGACATTTAAAAAAAGTCATTCCAGAGGTGTGTGGGTGGCTCAGTCCTAAAGCGTCTGCCTTCTGCTCAGGTCATGATCCCAGGGTCCTGGGATAGAGCCCCGCATTAGGCTGTCTGCTCAGCGGGAAGCCCGCTTCTCCCCCTCTCTCTGCTTGTGTTCCCTCTCTTGCTGTGTCTCTCTCTGTCAAATAAAAAAGTAAAAACTTTAAAAAAACTTAAAAAAATTTAAAAAGTTATTCCAGAGGTGCCTGGGTGGCTTAGTTTGTCAAGTGTCTGCTTTCGGCTCAGGTCATGATCTCAGGGTCCTGGGATTGAGCCCCATGTTGGGCTTCCTACTCAGTGGGGAGTCTGCTTCTCCCTCTGCCTCTGCCTCTGCCTCTCCCTCCACCCATGTTCTCTCTCTCTTTCTCTCTCCCTCAAATAAATAAATAAATAAAAATTTTAAAAAGTCATTCGGTTTTTCAGAAACTGTACACCCTTTCCATTTACCAAAGACCAAATATTCTCCTTCTTTTTGAGAATTTAATCAATCTATTTTCTGTATAAGAAGAGCTAGTAGTGCATATTTTAAGTTTCATGTACTTCTGAGAACAGAAGTTAGTGAGGCAGGTAAGGGTATAAATGCCCTCTTCTGATATTGAGAGATAAGCAAGCATCCTGATGTTCAGGGACTCTGAAATAAAGCCTTGGCTATTTCCCGTGTCAGTACCTAATACAGTCAAATGTGAGCAATTGTCCAGTTTCCTATTACATTTCCATGTTCACAGAGAGATGGCAGAATTAAAGTTATTCTACCCACAGTGCTCACTACCAAACAGAAATATCTTTACTTTTGAATAAAAACAATCAAAGGAGAAAAGTATTGGCTTTGGAAGTTGTAGAAAAATCTTGATTTGGTGTTCTTTTTTATTCATATGGTTCAAAGCATATGTACAACAAGTAGTTTTTCTTCTTTGAACTTCACCACCAATTTCCTTCTTTGATCATATTTCTTATCTTTAGTCTTTTTCATCAAAGGCATTTTTATTAGTAAGGGCTATTATGCCCTTCTTTTTTCTTAAGGCCATCTGATAGCCATCTCTAATATCCCCTGAATAAATTTCTTTCAAGACAAAGATCAGTATAGGCAACTATCAGCTTGCTTAACCCAAATTCTTGATTTCATTTTTGCTTGGGCATCTGAACTCCATCAGTAAGGGCTTCTGTTTTGTACCCAGAGTATAAACATTTGTTATTATTTGGATAGGGTGATCAAAAATGGGTCTTGGGGTGCCTGGGTGGCTCAGTTGGTTGAACATCTGACTCTTGGGTTTGGCTCAGGTCGTGATCTCAAAATTGTGAGATCGAGCCCCATGTTGGGCTCCTCGCTGGATGTGGAGCCTGTTTAGGATGCTTTCTCTTTCCATCTCCCTCTGCCCCAACCCCACTTGTGTGCTTTCTCCCTCTCCCTCCAGTAAATAAATAAATAAATTCTTAAAAAAAAAAACGAAACAGAAAGAATGGGCCTTACGATAGTATAGATGCCTTTCTCATCATCGCTTTAAGAAATAAACATCTTAGATAAAGCGAGAGATAAATTCTTCTGGACAATTAATTATCCTACAAATGAATCTGTACATTCATCATTTCCCTTTCTCAAAAATATTTCAGGCATTATTCTTAGGACTTCTGTCCCCTATTTTTATCTTACAGCATTCAATGCTTTAATTTCTGGGCCTCCATATATTATCCCATGAAACAGGGTCACAAGAAGCATCAGCTAATAGTAGCTTAAACAATAGAAGAATTTTTTTCTTTCTTTCTTGTCTTTGAGAAGTTTGAAGGAGACAGCATAAAGCTAAAATGGTATTTTATAGTATCAGGGAAAAATCTAGGCTTCTGTCTCCTTTGCTACCTTTCTTGTGCATAGTCACTATTCCTATGTTTACTGGATATCCGGTCCCAATAAAGCTCCATTCCAGACAGAAAATAAAAAGGGATGAATCAGGGCCAAGAATGCTTACTGGAAGATGCCTTATATTACTTTCATATTCACATAGGCCTGCTCCCAGTCACACAGCCACACTTAGGAGCAAACAGAGTTGGAGAATGTCTACATTCTGAGCTGCTGTATGCCTAGCTAAAATTTGGGGCTTTTGGCGCTGAAGGAAAAAGGGAGGACAATTTTGGCAAACAACCATTGGTGTCTGGCACATACCACATTGATACACACATTTCTAAGAAATAACACCGAAGTCAGTCAAATTTGAAACCGAGGATCCCATTTATTTGTACTAGGATAATTCACAAATTCAGTTGCATCCCATTCATGTGTTGGGATGACCAGTGCACCACAATGGTTTTGAATGTAATTCTGTTTTAACACCTCAATATAATTAAAATTAATTCATGACCAGTTTCGATATAAGCCCAGAATAATTTACTTATAAAAGTGAACATGAAAAATATGCAAGTTCCTGACTAACAATACATTAATATGTCTCAATGAATTCTTTAACAGTTTCAGTACATGTGTTCATAACTGTTAGATGTATTAACCTTTCATCCCTGTTTTAGGTTCAATGCTGTTTTTAATCCACTCTAGTACTGAGAGTTAAAAAAGAATTCAGTAATCTGTAATAGTCAAAAACATCAATAAGAATTTTTTCTTACACAAATTTGGGGCAGCTGGCTGGCTCAGTCATTAAGCGTCTGCCTTCAGGTCAGGTCATGATCTCAGGGTCCTGGGATTGAGCTCTATGTCTGGCTCCCTGTTTGGGGGTGGAGGGGAAGCCTGCTTCTCCTTCTCTCACTCCCTCTGCTTGTGTTTCCTCTTTCTGTCAAATTAAGTAAATAAAATTTAAAAAAAGAATTTTTTTCATACACAAATTAAAATATTGAAGGAAATGGCTAATTAAGGATTGTGTGTAATTGGAATTATTAACATGACTCTCTATCCCCAAGGTGAATTGTATGATTCCACAACTTTGTCTTCTTGTTAACAAAATACATGCCAGTTTTAAATATAGCTTTATTCAAGATGAATCCAATAAAAATGAACGCTACATTTTGAAGGAGAATTTTAATTTCTATATAAATTTCGTGCAATTCCTTATGCCAATATAATTGCAGTTAGTTTGTTAGTTTATTAAAAACCTTTCTCCTCACCCTCTTTGCTCTCAAACTACTGACTCTTTTCTTCTTTTTCTCCTTGTAGGGAAAGATGATCTGAACTAGTATTCTGTATTTTATGTCTTCAATTACTCTCCTTCTACTCTCTCTTGAGTCCAATTCCATTAGGTTTCCTCCAGTATTCTACTCAAACTCAATCAATGGTTTCTAGTTTTTTAAAACCAATGGTCACTTTATAGCACTCATCTGACTAAAGCATCTGCAACAGTGGTATGGTTGATCACTCCCTCCTTCCAGAACTTTTTTCTCCTGGCCTCCAGGATGCTGTACTTTTCTGATTTTCCTCTTTTTTTTTAAGATAATTTTTTTTAGACTTCATTTATTTATTTGACAGAGATCACAAGTAGGCAGAGAGGCAGGCAGAGAGAGAGGGGGAAGCAAGCTCCCTGCTGAGCAAAGAGCCCCATGCGGGACTCGATCCCAGGACTTTGAAATCATGACCTGGGCCGAAGGCAGAAGCTTAACCGACAGAGCTACCCAGACACCCCTCTGATTTTCCTCTTATCTCAGTTCCTTTTGCTGGTTTTCCCTCATCTTCCAAGAGAAGTAATCTAGAGATTACATGTGAACTTTCCTCTCTTTCTGCACTCTGCCCTGGTTGTCACAAGTCCCATGGTTTTAAAAACCATCTGTGTACTCATGACTAAACAATTTAGAACTATATCCTGGACATTCACTCTAAATCCAGGCTCATATTTCTAACTATGTACTTGAACTTTCACCTTAAAAAAATCTAATAATCAATTTAAATGCAACATATCCTAAGCTGAACACTTGAACTTTGTTCCAAAGCTTCCATAGTTTTCTTGACCTTGCTATTGCTATAGCCCAAAGCCTTGGGGCCTTTCTTGAAATTATTTATATAATCATTCAGCATTTCCCCTTAGCATTACCTCCAAAGAATATCCAGACTTTGACCATTTCTCACCATCTCCACTGCCGTCATATAAACCATGTTACCAGCAGTCTGGGATGATCACAATCGTTTCTGAATTGTCCTCTACTCTTGTTTCCTTTCTACTCTTTGTTTGCTCTTAACAGTTATGCCTATGCTCAGAACCTGCCAATAGCTTCCCATTTTTACTCTAAGTGATAGCTGAAGTCACTTTGAGATTCCCATCTCCTAGACTCTTTCTGCCCCCAGTCATGGGGCTCCTGATTTAGTTCTGCAGATGGTGCGAGAGAGAAATGAGCTCCGTTTGCAACTTCCTGCACTTACACATTCTCCATCTCTCTTGCAAGATAAATCACATGCTGAGGAAGATCTTTCTTGGCCCTAAGCCGTACCACCTTGGGAGATGGGTGACACAACTAAAGTAAAACTGTTCTTAACCACTCTAATGCATCCAAATTTGCATTTTGTTTTTGTTTTTGTTTTTGCTTTTTGCTGTGACAGAGTGCTGGAACTTTTCCTCTGGAAATCTGGACTTCCACAGATGCTCTTTTATCCATGAGTAATTGTCTAAGTCACTGTTCTCCAGGGGATCCCAGACTGTGGGCCAAGAGAGACTGGAGCAAGTTCATTGCTGCTTCTGAGTCCACATATGGAACCGAGTTCAATTTGCCCATTGCCTGATACCAGGATAGGCAAGACTCCTCCCGAGTTCCATGGTATATAATGCTGGATCCCACAGCACCCGAAAGGCACTTTTGTCTGTTGATGGATGCCAGATTTTTGCTGTTGGGAGTGAGGGCAAAAAATGCAGGACATCTTATGTCTCCATGATGTTGACATCACTTCTAACTATAATCTTATATTTTGGTGCCCCTACTTCTGTGGTTTTCTTCTTGTCTCCAGTGGTTTTATTCAAAACCAAATGGATGTAGAAATATTTCTTCTACATCTGAGTTAGAACAGGATACAGCCATAAAAGGGTAATAAAGAAAAGAAAGATTAGCCCCTCCAACTTGAGTTAAAAATAAACAAAACACTGACTCACTAGAAATTATTGGTAAGAGACTTGTGCTTCAAAATGTCTGCTTTAATGAGTCAGAGGGAATTAAAACTGACTGGATGAATTATCTATTACAGAGAAGATGTTTCATTTGACCCAGTTTAGAGTGAATGACCCTAATTGCCTGTTTGAATGTGAGAAGGGCCCATTGCCAGATAGTGGCTCTTAGTTGTATATGGGTAAATTTTCAATGAGGGAATTGTTAGTTAAGGAAGTCTCCATAATGAGGAAAGGTTGAGCTCCAAGTAAGACATGTTCTGACAAAGAATTATATGGGAAAGCGTTCTGGATAGAAGTAAATGGGGTGTGTGTAATTTGGAGGTGAGGCCACAAAGACAATGCATAGGATGTAGAAGTTACTTTTGTGTGACTACACCAGCATGGCTGAGTGCAAAACCTGTAATGCAAAAAGATAGCAATTGTCTGAAATACTATGACTCAATCAGCAGTTTTATCTCAATCCTGTAAGAATTTCTGAGAAGGTAAGTAAGTAATTATGTTCCTAGAGTGAGGAAGGATTGGATGAGCCCTTAGTCCTAGCTCTCCCACTAACTGGCTGGGTTCTTGGGTCATTCAGTTTCCTCATCCATAAAATATAAGAATAATTTTGGAAGACCCTTTCGGCTTAAAAATATCTTACAAATCAGCAATGAATAGAGTGAGAGTTGCTGCAAAACCTGCGATGTAAGAAATACAATAGAGCCTTTCTTTATGAATAAAAATAAAATCTGATTTATTTATTTTACAAATAATCATTACATGACTATTATAAGCCAGGTATGTGCTCCATTCTGGGGATATTCTTGGAAAAGAAGGTAGACAAGGTCTTGCCCTCTGAGAATTTTTCTTGCTCACATTTTCTAAGGACGAATTCCAATATCACTCCTTTTTCACAGGTCTTGCCCTCTCTCTTGGGTTATTCCAAACCTTGTGATTTGCACAATCCAGGAAAAATAAGAACAATCCCTCGCTTGCTTTCTGATCTACAGCCATCATGATTGCTATTGCTTTTTGTCTGATTCCATAAGATATTTTTCAAAGTGTCTGGCTCTGTGGGTAGCATCTCTTCTCAAGAACTAACTGTTGTTCCAGGAGCTTTTGCCCAGGCTCTATTTGCCTCCATTTCCATAGGAATGCATGTAGCTCTCAACGACTTAGATCCCATCCTTTTTATGGTGCTATGAGTAAATAGCCCAGTGCATGCCACTCCACAGAACTCTACCTTCACCTATTCCCCAGTCTTCTGGGAACCAAACCACCATGAGACTTTGAACTAACACCCTACTCAATGCTCAAGGCCACGGCTTCCACTGTGTCCTACTTTGAGCAATGAAGTCCTTATCTTCTTCAAGCATAAGGTTGAGTACCAGTAAGACAAGGATTGAATCTGACTCAATGTTGGGCTTGCTTTCTAATTAGCTAAAGTCTCCCCGACTCCCTTTTGTTCCCAAACTGAGCATCTGTTTCCTCATTCTTTCCCTTCTCTTACATCTGTGGTTAAGTGCACAACCCCTGGAACCAGATTGTCCAAGTTTGAATCTAAGCTCCACTACTCAATTCTGGATGGCTTGGTCTTATTCTGTAACCTTTCTGCATTTCAGATTTTCATCTTTAAATTGCTCCTAAATAAAAGACACCTATCTCATAAGTGTATGTGTTGTACTTAGAACCATAAGTTGTACAGGGTAAGTGCTTTGTAGGTGCTATTATTTTACTTGTTATTACTTATTTTTTTATTATTATAATTTTATTATTACTGGCCTGGCTTTTGAGTAAGATCAGTGGATTAGGTCTTGTAATATAAAATCCATAGCAGAAGATTTCTTCAAAGTAGTTCTGTACTCAACCATGGCCTATCAACATTTTTGGCCTTTAACACAACAAAAAATATTTATCTCCTTGACAGTGAACAAAAAGGTCTAATGGACTTTTATTTTTAGGGGGAAGGGCTATATGGAATTATCTTTAATTCCTTTGATATTAAATTATTAATATTTTTAAATCACCCTCTCACATTTTAAACAGGACAAAAAACATTTGCCCAATTTATAACTCAGAAGCCTGTACAGATTTTCTCACTCTATTCCATACTTAAGCATCACCAGGAAGATGTTTCTACTGCATTGAGAAATTGGCTCCATTTTTCCCCCATCTGCTTTCTAGCACTTGTGGCTTTTTATTTCATATCACTTACAACCCAAGGTAATTTGAGTTGCTTCTGAAAGTCTCAGACTTAACTTGTTAGCTTGTCAGTCATCCCTTTACTGTGGTGAATCAAAATATTTTTTACTTTGTGAATATAATATGGATATTTCATTTCACTGAACCATTTCAAGTTTCTAACATTGAATTGTTGATATCTTGAGATTCTTTGCACCTGCTTAATTTTGATACATGACCTTTACATTGCTTTTGAAAGTCAAACTTCTAATGAGGAAAAATGTATAAAATAATGTACATCATTTTAATGTACATATTGGCATGTTTCTTAGGTTCAAAATGCTTTATTTTATGTGCAGGCAGTGAAAATAAATGATCTTCTGACAGCCTGTCAGCCAGAGTTTTATCAGCCATGCCTGACCATGTCCCTTGGGTGGAGATGGCAGGCAAGAGCAGCTGGGGTTTTATTTATTGTTAGGGCATTTTGTACATGTTTAAAAGGAACTGTGGTTGTGGATCTGGACAAAGAGTACATGTAGAGGCCAGGAGCCTAATTTCAGAAACTGCCTCAAGTATCCTGTGATGAAATGTACAGACTATAATCTTGCTGCTTGTTGCTTTATGTACTGGGTAAATAAACCACTGCCTCTACCTGGGGATGAAGAAGAGCCTTTCTCTAAGACTTTGAACTTCACACTCACACCTTTCCTCATATGCTGGTCCTGCAACTCACTTTAGAAATGTGGAGACCTGGGGTGGGGGCGGGGGGTGGCATCGAAGAATTCAGGGAAAGAGGACCATTTTTTTTTAATGTTTCAGATTGTGAACTTCCGTGAAATATATTTGTTATTGTGGTGGTTGTAACTGTTAAGGAGCCAGGCATAGAGACTGAGAAGAACAAAAGAAAAGGAAGGAAAATACTATGTTCTAAGAATTGTATTCAATACTTTGCAGGTATTGTCTCTTTTTATCCCCCAATAATTCTATGAAATAAGAACACATTTTATGCCCATTTATGGTGAGAACGTTGGTGATCGGACAGGCAAAGTAACTTGTCCAAGGTAACATGTCTAGTAAGAACAGAAACAGAATTAAACGGGTTTCTTTATTACAGAACACATAGCAAGGTAACTAAACACCCACTTGTTCTGAGACTTTACTATATTATGGAAAATTTTATTTCATTAATCATTTATGATAGATTTATAGGCCATATAAAGTTGCTGAACTATTTAAAGAGAGATGTTTTGTTTTTTGGTTTTGTTTGTTTGATTTTGGTCAGGGCTGGCTGGATTTCTTTCTTATTTTTTATCAGAAAGTTCAAGAAATTCTCTTTTTGTTTTGTTTTATTGAAGTATAACTGACAGGTAACATTATATTAGTTTCAGGTGTACAGCAGGGTGATTCAACATTTACATACATTTACCTTACAAAATGATCACCTGGAAAAGTCTAGTTACCTGCCATCTATTACCATACAAAGCTATTGTAATGTTATTTACTATATTCCTTATGCTGTACTTTGTATCCCCATGATTTATATATTTTATAACTTGAAGTCTTCTCTGTTTAATCGCCTCTATTTTTTTCAATTTATTTATTTTTTTTTGAGAGAGAGAGAGAAAGGAAGAGAGCAGGAGGAGGGGTAGAGGGAGAGGGAGATAATGCTCAAGCAGACTCCCCACTGAACACAGAGACCAATGTGGGGCTCGATCCCAGGACCCTGAAAATGAGCCAAAACCAAGACTCAAATGCTTAACCGACTGAGCCACCCAAGCTCTCCTCCCCTTTTTTGTCCATCTTCCCACTCCCTTCTCCTCTGGCAAACACCAGTTTGTGCTTTATATTTATGAACCTCTTTCTGTTCTATTAGTTTTGTTTTTAAGATTACTCATATAAGTAGAATCATATGATATTTATCTTTATTTATTTCACTTAGTATAATACTCTTTGGGTCCATCCTTGTTGTTGTGATTGGCAAGATTTCATTATTTTTATGACATAGTAATATTCCATTGTGTGTGTGTGTGTGTGTGTGTGTGTGTGTGTGTGTAACTCATCTTTATCCACTCATCTATTGATGGACACTTAGGTTACTTGCATATCTTGGTTATTGTAAATAATGCTGCATGAACATATAGATGCATATATCTTTTTGAATTAGTGTTATCATTTTTTGGATAAATATTCAGTGGAATTGTTGGGTTGTATGGTCATTCTACTTTAGTTTTTTGAGGACCCACTATACCGTTTTCTACAGTGGCTACACCAATTTGTATTCGCACTGACTGCATGAGGTTTCTCTTTTTTCCACCTCCTCACCAACATTTGTCTGTTTGATAATAGTCAGTCTGACAGGTGTGAGGTGATATTTCACTGTGGTTTTGATTTCCATTTTTTTGATGGTTAGTGATGTTGAGCATCTTTTTATGTCTTTCATGTATTTAGTGCAAAGAAAAATGTTCTCCATATTTGTGGTTGAAAATTATGGTAACATTGATGAATGTATTGTTAGGCTCCAGTAAATTGTCTTCTTCAGGTAGTTGAGATTTACTTTAAGAAGTCATGGAGAAAGGAGGAAGCAAAGAAAACTGCTTTCCAAATTTCACAATGAAGTTAGGTCTATGGAACATTGGAACATTTTCCAAGATTCAACAACTATTCCAGGACCCACGTATTAATTCTTGTGATCTGACTATTTTGTCATCCGCTCAGAAGTGGGCATCTGTGAATTCTTGCTGTGGGCATCCTGGTTCAGTTCTGACCTGTAGAGAGAGGTCACATGATAAAAACATGAACACGCTAATAGAAGACATTACCTGCGATTGTTTCCTTCACAGGGCAGTAATGGGGGTAGGACATGCTATGTTCTTAGATATTCCCCAATACAGCTCAAATTTACAACACAAATTTACAGCTGTATGTATAACTAAATTTACTGTAATAGCTGTAAAATATAGAAATGGCATACAATTTTGCACTAAAATCTTTACAATTTGGATGGTCAAGAAATGATATAGTTTCAACTTCAAGTTGAAAATAGTGATTGAGGTTATTCAAAGGCTTAGGGATTTTTTTAAAACTTAGATTATTTCCAGGTGTACCCACTACTTTTTAAGAATCAAGTGAACCTTCACCTCTGGCTTTAGGATCAAGTATCTATTTAATCTTTAGGTGTTGCCTATAATGGACTAAATGTTTATGCTCTCCCAAATCTGTACAATTAAATCTCAACCCCTAAGATATTAAGGTATTAAAAGGTGGGGACTTTAGGAGGTATTATGTTATGAGAGCAGAACTCGAATGAAATGAGTGCCTGTATAAAAGAGATGAGATCCCCCTTCTCCCTTCCAAGGGAGTTCAAAGTTAGACAGTGTTACAAACCAGAAATGAACCAGGAATTGGGTTCTCACCAGACATCAAATCTGCTGGCACCTTTATCTTGGACTGCCTAACCTCCAGAACTGTAAGTAATAAATTCCTATCATTTGTAAACCACTTGGTCTGTGGTATTTTATTAGCCGCCAAATGGACTAAGATATTGCCCTAGCACCAGGCTTTCCCCCAGTACGATGTCTTTACAGTAATAAGAATAGTGGCTTCAGAATGATTTTGTATTACTAGCGTCTTAATAGCATGTAAGTTTACTTAAATTTTCTGAGCCTCGGGTTTCTTATTGTATTTAAAACGAGGTTCGTATTTTTTTTTTTACTTGTTTATAAAGCAATTTTTGGTAAACCTTAATGAAAGAAGCTTGCAAAATCTATTGTATTTGAGTCATTTTTCAAGCAGGGTCTTGAACAGAGAAGGCGTTGGTTGAGTTATAGTGCAACAACTTTAACTTAAATTATGGTGATTAGAGAATGATTTTTCTTCTTTAATCCTCATATTTTGAGATCTTTAGTCATCAGAGACTCCCCCAAAACTTCATTATGATGAGACCTAGTTAGGCATGAGGGAGAAGAATTCTCACAAGGAGTGACATATGCCATCCCCTTTTCTTACCTGATTTATTCAGGTTCTCTTGAGATGGAACTTGTGGCTCTCAATAGATTTCTTGAGTTACCCAGAGTCAACTCTTACTAACACAAGGGGATTTGCCATTAGTGACGATGACATAGGCCCTTGAGTCAAAGGAAACCAAAGCAAGCGTGTGGAGGCACATGTTATCTTTTCATTTTGAGCAGTGCCCCCTTCTGATTGAGACAACTTTGCATATACATTGGTTTCTTCTAGAATTAAAAAAAAAAAATTTTAAGACCAAAGATTTTTTTACACATGAGGGTGGAAATGGAGTGGTACACAGTGTTCTCGGGGTGAGCGCCATACCTCATCTTACTTGATTATTATTTGGGCTGAAGCATGTTAAGGACACAGGATATGCTTCAACATGGGGGTCTCGGGGCTGGTAGTCAAACAGGAGTAAATCAACAGCCTGTTGCTAACATATTATTTAAAAATAAATATCTCATGATGTACTGGAAGAAATATAAAACCCAATCTCATAATAAGAGCATGGAATTGGGGCCTTCTTCACTCTCTTAAAGATTTTAATCAACGTAGGATTATCTTTCCTTTGTTTCCAACAGTGGTGGTTCTGCAGCGGCCCAGGCTCCCTGCAGGGGAGATGGTCGAGATGGAGAGAGAGTTGGAAAGGAGAAGCACTTTGAGCTGGAAGGTGTTATTGAACAGATTTAAACGTATTTTAATCATAGGCCTTTCATGCTATTTTAGATCATGTGTGTGACTCCCTAGCTTATCTCCTCCCTTCTACTCCAGCTGCTGGGGAAATAGGCAAATTGCTCTGGGAAAGATGAATACAGTGTATCTGTGGGCTCTGAGATTTTGGTTCCAAGTGTTGCAAACAAGCAAGTTTACATAAATGTGTGCCTAGCCCAGCGCCTCTGTGATTAGAGAGCTCTGTCTCTAGGAGCATTCCTCCCCCTCTTCACATGGATTTAGCTCCAGAAGCCCACGACAAGTACCTACCTATGCAGTTTCCGCTCACTGATTTGTGGCTGCCTTTATTCTCCTGAAATATGTCTTTCTAGTCATGCTCTCCTGGTTTCCCTTCTACCCTGTAATTTGTGCAAAAAGCAAGGTATCTGACGTGCCTGCTTAACAGTCTATTGACATTTCACAGAACAGAACAGATTGGAACTCTTTTTTTCTGCAATCAGTTTAAAGTATTTGAACCTTTCTAACAGCTGTGAGACAATATTTATTCTTAGTCAGCAACCGATTTCATGAGTCTGACACCATGTACTGTATGTAGCTGTCTGAGCCATGAGACAGAACTTCAATGGGTGATCAACTATGCTCTCCGAGGGACGATCTGGGACGGTGGGATGGGTCAGACTCCACTCTAGAAATATCACAGAATGGTTCCAGAGGAGGCCAAGGATTTCCACGTCCAGGGAGGCCAGGCAGACTCACAGGCCAGAGGAGCATTTGTAGACTTTTACCTTGTGATGGTGTGGTGGTGGGGGCAGAGTTAGAACAATGGGAGGGTTGTGGGAACTGATTAGGAAGAGTCATTTGCGTGTGAATTTCACAGGATATTGGATACTTTTCCACCAATTCAGCTTGTTTTAAAATTATTAATAAGGAGCCACAGGGAAGGGTTGGTTTGGAAACCTTTGGAGTGTATGTATAGAATCACTCAAGGAGCTTATTAAAAATGTAGATTTCTGTTTGCCTCTTCTAGACTTTTGGTTCAGAAGGTCAAAGGTGGAGATAAAGGAATTTACATTTTAAATAATCATCGCAGGTAATTTTGACACATGAAACTTGAGAAAGATCATTAAAGATTTCAAAAGGAGAATGAAGAATCTAGGACTCTTATTGTCCACGATTAAAACTCATCACTAATCCACAAATATTTAAGAGCAAAAAACGGGGCAAAACTCACTCTAATACATTGCTGTGTAGTTCGATTGTAAGTAATGGGGAAGATAATCAACATTTTCTATTCCTTCATATGTGTCAGACGATTGAAATGAAGTAAATTTTATTTAATCTTTATTACAGCCCGGTCTGTCACTTCACATTACATCATTTTATGGGCAGTAAAACAGGCTTAGAAATGTTGAGTAACTTGCCCAAAATGATATGTATTGTGATTACCAGAGCCCCTTAGGCTTCTCACTCTCCTCATTATGCTCAGGAAAGTTTATCATGACTTCCCTCACAATGTCCACACCAACAAATCCTAAATTCATGTTTGCAGCCTGGATCTCTCTTGGGTGTTCTCTAGTCATCCCTCCGTTGGTTTGTTTGACATCTTTGCCTTGATGTTTCCCAGCCACCGGAAGTTCTATATACTCTCAATTGTACTAGTCATCTTACTCTGTATATTTTTTTCTCCTTTACTATCCTTCAGCTCAGCTAGTAGGACCCACCATCTACCTCTTGGTCGAAGCCAAAAATCATGGAGTTCTTTTGACCAAAACACCTACATATCTCCAGGTCCTATACTCTGCAGATTGTCACTGCTAGCCTTTCTAGTTCAGGCCGGTATCATCTCTTGCCAAGAGTTTCCGTCAGTCTTTGCTACGCAACACAAATTTTTCCATAACTTAGTGGCTTAGAATGGAAATCATTTTACCGAACTCAGAATTATGTGTGTCAGCTGTGTAGCTTTTTGGGTCTGGGCCAGTTTGGCGAAGCTCTGCTAGGCGTTTTCTTGGGTGTGTGATCTGTTGATGAGACAGCTCATGGCTTAATGACCTACCGTGATCTCACTTACATACCAAGTGGTGAGCAGGGATGGCCGTATGGCTTTTGACTAAGAAAAGGTTCTTTGCTTTTTGCTGGGGTTCTTTTCCATGTGTGGTCTCTCATTCTTCAGCAGGTTAGCGTGGGCCCAGCCACATGTCGTTCTCCGTATTCCTAGCGCAGTAAAAGAGGACAAGAAGCCCCGATGTACAAGTACTTTGCAGGCCTTTGCACTATTTTTGTTAATGCTATTCAGAGCCTCTGACTTCCTGTGGCAAGACACTACCAAAGATTGTAGATAGAAGGAAAGGAATATTTTATAGCCATTTTTGCAATCTATTACACTGGGACTCTGTAATAGCCTCTTACTCGTTTCCTTACCACCCTTCTTGCTTCCTCCAATCCCCTTTTCATCCAGCAGTCGATGAATTATCTTTCGTGCCTCTCCTCCCCTTAAAACTTCGCTGCCATTCTTTTGTTTTGAATATTCTGAAGTCCTAGCTCCTTAATATGACTTAATGAGGTTCCCTGGAATGTATGTTCTATCTACCTTGTCAGGCTTTGACTTTTTCCCTCTGTTCTTAATTTGTCATGGTTACTCAGACAGCCAGATTTAGTTCTTTCTTAATCAGAAGTAACATGTGACAGTAAAATTCTATTAGTCTTCTTACCTTTCTCTACCTGAAAAGCTCTTTCTCATTTCCTCATCTTTTTTCCCCTCCCTTGTCTAACGGACATATTTATCTACAAGTCTGAGCTTAAATATTCCTTCCTCAGGCTTCCCTGGACTTTTTTTTTGAATATTAGCATTTATACTTGATTTCAATTAAATGTCAAAGTCTGGCTTTCCTGTGAGAGTGTAAGCATCATGAGGTTAGGGACCATGTCTATTTTACATAGTGCTGACTCTCTAACATGTATCACAGTGCCTGGTACATAGCAGGTGCTCAATAAATACTGGCTGAAAGAAAAAGCACCCCTGTCTTTTCTTACTTCAGAACTCTCCTTACTATGGCACACCTCAACTTAGGCTCAGTTTGCTGACCCTGTTTCTTTTGCTTATATACTTAATTTATTTTGTGTTTATGGACTAGAAACAATTTTAGTAATGTAGACAGAAGGAAAAACATATCTATCTATCTATCTATCTATAACAACACACATATATATTTAATGTTACATATATTTCATAAATTTTGTAATTATATTTATTGTTTCTTGTTCAGAGGTCAGTGTCAATTTATGTCAATGTATTTTTCTTGAATCACAACGTCCTCAGAGAGAAAAATCAGGGAGTGATTTAAGGAGAGGAAGATGAGACAGCTCCAAAGGGAGATTTGACAACATTTCAGTGGTCTGAGAGCAGTCTTACCCGTACTGTCTCAGCTGTGGTCTCTTGCTGCATGGATATTTTCACAGTGGGCTGGCATCACGCACATTGGCAAGGTCTGCTCTGTGGAAGCCAGTCAACTCTGGAGGCCATTCTCACAGTCATGGAAACCCTCTTGGAAAATATAACTTCAAGGCCTGTCTTTCTTGACTTGTGTATCCGTTGTGTCCTGTATAGTCTGTGACAAGTGAAACTGCCAGAGGGAGGCTGGTATCAAATCTGATAGCTCAGTTACTATAAACCCAAAACAGAAAAAAAATTTTCAGAATTGTTCTCGGGACACTAGAAAAAGTTTCCATATCAAATAGTTCTTCTTAAATCAACATGTTTGTTGCCCTGAAAAACTAAGTCGTGTCTAATTTGTATAAATCTAGTTAGTTAGAAACCTATAGGCTGATTTACAGCCTCTCTCCATACGCTTTATCTTCTGGGATTTCTCAGTTTTTCCATGTATGAAATAGAGACATCCATAACCTTATGCTACATAATATTGCTGTAGAACTAAGATGAGAGAATATATTTGAAATAACTTTGTGTACTATAAAGTATTAATCACTCATCAAGCATTTTTCGAGTATGTATATTCCAGACCTTGTGCTAAGCCCAAGGGAGGGATATAAAAATGAATAAGATACAGTCCTTGCTCTGATTGAGGTCGCAACTGATGGAAGTGACAGATGAGGGTAAAACCATAACACAGAATGAACAAAACTGTGATATCACCAAGGGGGGAGCAGTTCGTTCTGGCTAGAGAGTTCACAGAGGAGAAGCTATTTAATGTGGGCTTAGAAGAATAGGTAAGATTTTACCAGAGGGAGAAGACAAAAGGGCATTCTAGTCAGATATCTACTTATAATCTGTAACAGGAGACTCACTCTGTCTTTAAAACAATGATAAGTAGCGGGAAGATACCCAGAAGGCACATAAAAGAGGTATAATTGTGAATTATATTTATTTATTTTTGGATTAAGAGAAGACAAGCAGAAGTCATAAAACAAAGTAGCTTCAAGGACAATGAAACCAGAACAAGAAGCAGTGAAAAGTCACTGGGAGAAACAAAACCCATTACTTGTTACTTTATATGTAACCTCAAAATGCATGAAAGCTTTGAGGCCACTGGTGCGCCAAAACTTCAGGAATTAGAAGAGGATTCTTTTCTCTTACTTAATAATCAGATGAGTGGGTATGAAAGATGAAAAAAACAAATACAAAGTGATTAACAGTGTTTGGTCAAGGATACATTCATATACTTTCACAAAAGTAACTTCAACAATTCATGAACTAAGCGGAAAAATGTGAAAGTCACCGAAATCTAATTAGAATTACTGTCAACACTTTGTATCATGGGTGTAAAGGCCCATTATCCTTTATACTCCCTTACCGCTACCGCCAGGGGACAACTAAGATGGATGATTAATTTTAAAAGTAGAGATCTAAAAAACAAATTCAAGAAAAAAGCAAAAATTTTAAAGGTAAAGAATTCAAAATCTCAGGGGAAACACACCTACGCATGCACACAGATTTACTTTCCACTTTCAGACATATTAACTTGTAGATCAGGCATATAATTTAAATTACTCAGAAGGATGTCACTGAAAGTGAAAGGGAGTGCTGTTTATTTTTGTGATTGGGCAACAGGTGCAAACCTGGACCGTCCTGGGCAAGCTGGATGTATGGTAACTTAGTCGTAGAAACTGCACAGTTAAAATTCCATGGAACAGCACAAAACAAATGCTTTTGCTTTCCTCTAAGGAGCTCCTGGGGCTTTTGGTTTAGGCAAAATTTATTATCGAGGTAGGAGTGGAGCAGGATAAGGACCAGTATATTGTCGTCCTTGAGAGCATTGACTGGTTGACAGTGGATAAATGGCTTAACTTCTCTGTGCCCCAACTTCCTCATCTGCAAATTTGGGGTAATAACTGTTATTGTGAGAATTAAATGTTAATTAGAAAGTGCTCACAAGAGTGTTTGGCTCAGCAGCTCTTTCTGCCCATGGGTCCTGTCTCCATGTTTTAATAAAACCACAATTTGCACTGAAAAAAAAAAAAAAAAGGAGTGTTTGGCTCTTTGGCTCAAAGGATTATATAAATGTTCGTTATTTTTATAATTATCCTCGCTTTGTCGATTGCTCCCCAAAACAAAACAAAACAAAAGCAAAACCCAAAAGGAATAGATCAACAAATTATGTTCAGGGTTAGCCTGATATTTGGGTTCACTTGAAGATGGAAAGTGATCCAGGACAGATTAAACCGGAAATCTGGGCCTCCTCCAGAAAGAAATATTTCTAAGTTTTCTCTGGAAAGAAGTGAAGGGGAGGAAGAGGTCAGACAAGACCTTATTTTAGTGGTTTGGTTTAAAGTCTTGGAGATGTCCAATGCTGGGTCAACTCTGTACTAGACTTGTTACCCATGTAGTGGTGTTGTCAAAGCAAATGAGGTTTGAAAAAACACTAGAAGCAGCCAGAACTAATAATCATTAGTTCTTATAATAATGAAAAGGAATCAGCTTAATGGGCAAGATTTAACTGGAAACATATAAATAGGGACCCACAGGGGGGTTATTTTTATAATTATCCTTGCTTTGCTTGTTTATATTTATAAACATATAAATATGGACCCCCCCTGGGGGGTTAACTGTTTACAGTTAAATCTTGCCCATTAAGCTGATTCCTCTTCATTATTACAAGAACTAATAATTATAATTTATGACATCATAATTATAATTATAATTAATACAATAATATAAAATAATTATAGCTGTCATTCTTGAGCATTTACGAGATGCCAGGCCCTGCCTTGAGTTCTTCATATATATTAACTCATGATAAGTACTATTGTTGTTAACATTTTGCAGGTGAAGATACTGAGGAATAAATAAGTTACAGGTTTACTCAGTTTTGCATTCATCAGTGTCAGATACATACTGGGCACCTAATAAGTATTTATTGAATCAGTCTGCTGGGAGGTGTATTAATATTTTCTAGCAGAACCTATGTACATGGTTCATTCTATTCAGTATGAAGAAATTTCAAGAATCTACTTAGAGGAAAAACATTTACAACCAACTTCTTACCCTTGCATAAATTTGTTCTTGGTATTTTGATTTCTGTAAGACCATAAGAATTCACAGTTATGAACAACATTCCAAAAAACCTTTTAAATGCCATCATAGGTAAGAGTGGAAGTGTTAAATGAGATTTTGAATTCTGGAAAATAGCCTGACAAATGAGTATGGGCAATTTTTAATAAATCACCTATGTTTGGCTTTGGAAAGCCTTATTGTGGATACTTTTGCCTTCAGCGATTTGATTTCCTAATTATGTTTCTACCTCAAGACAGTATTATAATTGCTTGCATTTTCTGAGCACATACTGGCTGATAAGGGGAGAGGGGCACTTTTGGGCAGTTCTGTAAATGTCAGGAGGCCAGTCTGGGGTTAATGATGCGCTCTGAATCTTCCACACAATGGAAACCCCACACAGGAAAATTCTCCAGTGGAGAGTATGCCTGTGGTAAAATGTGTGAGGCACAGAGCAGAAAAAGAGGCAGCAGGAAAGACATCAACAGGGAGATAGCACAGAGTAGCCATTAGAGGCAATTGATCAGGGAAAGGAATAGAAGATGGTAGTAAATGTTTATTCTCCTCAATGGGCTATTTTGTAATGGTACTTTGTATCCTACGTGATTGGCCACAAAAGCAGGCACCACATTTTAATGTTCTGGGTCAGTTACGAAAACAATAACAGGGGAGAAATAGTATTCCTAAGGATGTGATGATATCAAAGTGGGTTTATTTGCTACATTTAAAATTTAAAGGGCCAGGCTCATGAAATGAATTCTAATTAGATTAAAAGCTTTCCTAAACTCCAAAGGGATGCAGTGGCTCATCCCTGTTCCTCCCTCATCATGCCTCTGTTTCGGAACTGCCATCTAAGCACTGCCATCATCTTGTCAGCCTTGCTTTCTTTGGTGAAAGCTACTACTCTCAATGATTCATCTGATCAACATTCATGCAACAATAACCAGAGGTGGGCAAATAGTCCAGTAGGGAAGAAAAACACTAAAACGCAATTACAGATCACCCTATAGTTACGATTAATGTTAAATGCCTTGAAGAAAAAATTTATATTTCTTAGTACATTGTATCTAGGGACCTATCCCAGATTAGTGTGTGTGTTGGGAGATGGAGGAGGGTTGGGAGAAGGTGTTGCTGCATAAGTTACCCTTTAGACTTGAAGAATAAACAGGAACTGGCCAGGAAGTGGTGGCAAGAGTCTAGTGATGGCAAGTCAGGTACATATGACTGATCTTACTCCGTTCTTTATATTAAAAGGGTTTTGTGACTTTGAAGTTAGTCAGTGGACTATCTCTGGGGTGGGCTGAATGGAGGGAACATGATGGAAATTGAAAACATCACATAATAACAGTAGAACACTGGATTGGCACATCTTTCTTCTAAGATGCTTGTCCCCATCTTGAAAAGTAGAGATGTGCAGAAGAATTATGGGCATGTAGGTGAACCGGTTACTTTCTTTCTGGTTTTGGAGGTGCTGGAAGAGGGAAAGAAGAGTGTGCGTGGACTCAGCAGAGGTGGAAGGTAGCAGCCAGAAACTGTGAGATTGTTCTCCTCACTATAGTGCAGTTAGTGTGGGCTTATAGGGACCTCTGTCTGGACAGACAAGGAATATGGAAAATGCCTCCTAAGACTGGCAGATATAAAAAGCCCAGATGGTAGATATAAAAAAAATCTATCTCCAAAAGCATTCTGAGGGGAATTCAGTGCTGTTCTCCAAGCAAGAATTTGAAATCTATACAACTTAAGACCATTATGTTGCTGATAATTTCAGGTATTTATTTCTGCCGCAACACAGGGGACGGGGGACTTAAACAACTTTTATTGTGCTTCATGCTGGATTCTATAAATCACCTCAGAATAAGGCTGACATTAAAAGCAAAAATGAGTTAAAAATCCCGTGTTTAAAGAGAAAAAAAGCTGTGTGGGAGGCAGGGCTCAGTCTGGGAGATTTGAGAGGAAAGTTCTCACGATGTTCACAGCCCACACGATCACAGGGTGTAAAATCTCAGGGAGGGGATTCTTTGGCAGCAGCGACATAGATAATCACATTTTCCTCAGAGCAGATTTTATGTTCAAGTTTTTAATTCATGTTAAGATTTAAGGAAGTGTCTTTAATTACAAAAATGGCTAAACACTTCTATAGTATCCTTTCAGAAAACAGATTCCTTGAGGAATGATTTAATCCAATGATTAGGCTGATGACAGAAAAGCACAGACTTGTTATGTACTCAGTGAGGAATGTGTGTGTGTGTGTGTGTTTAAGTATGAGCACAAGATAGGAATATGCATTAAATTATTCCATTTCCCTGCTATCAGGTGGATGATGAGCAAATCCCACAAACATGGTTCTCCTGCAAGGATCATGGTTATTGTTTATTCATTCTCAAGTACAGATTTCTCCACATGAAATCGAAGTAACCAAACATAATTGTTCCTCTGTCAACTCTTGATTATTAGCGTGTAAATTATGCCTGAATGATTTACAGGGTCATTAACATCACTTCATCAAGGAGCCCAGATTATTTGAGTTTTGCTTTATGCCAGCTTAATGCTGAAGGAGCTATGAAAAGTTTCATAGTAATGGTAATGATACACATCACTATTTATTGAGCATTGTCTATGGGTTTAGTGTTTTCCATGTTTTATCTCATATAATCTTCCCTGTAGAATAGATATTATTCTTTTTTTTTTTACTCTTTTCTTTTAGTTAGTTTAATATTTTTGAGGTTCACCCATATTATAACATGCATTCACACGTCATTCCTTTTTATTGCTGAAAAATATTCTTTTGAATGGATATTTTATTGATCCATTCATCATTGATAAAAGTTTGGGTTGCTTCTACTTTTTTGGCTGTTATGCATAAAGCTATGATTATTTGTGAACATTTGTGTATAACTTCTTTTGCACAGATATATTTTCAATTCTCCTGGTTTATATCTAGGATAGAAATTGCTAGGTCATACAGGAAGTCTAGGTTTAACCTTTTGAGGAACCACCAAATTATTTTCCAAAGCAGCCACACCATTTTATCCCCGCGACAGTGTGTCAGGGTTCTGACTTCTCTCCTTCACCAACACTTGTTATTATCAGTCATTTTTCTTATAGCCATTCTAATGGTGTGAAGTGGTACCATTGTGATTTTGAGTTGGTCACTGATGACCAATGATGTTGAGCGTCTTTTCATGTGCTTGTTGGCCATTTGTATATCTTCTTTGGAGGAATACGTATTCAGATCCTTTACTTATTTTTTAACTGGGTTATATATCATTAATGAGCTGTGATAAGGTCTTTTTTTCCATTTTATTTTATTTTATTTCTTTTCAGTGTTCCAAAATTCATTGTTTATGCGCCACACCCAGTGTTCCATGCAATACGTGCCCTCCATAATACCCACCACAGGCTCACCCAATCCCCCACTCCCCTCCCCTCCCCTCCAAAATCCTCAGTTTCTTTCTTAGATATTATCCTTATTTCTGTTTTATAGATCAGAGAGAGGGAAATTGTGAAAATTGGCCAAAATCAGACATCTCATCATGGTGATCAGTCTGGCAATCTGACTTCTCTACAAATTTGTTACAACAAAAGTGAAACATATTTTATTGCTTCTTTTTTCCCCCCAAATATATGGAATAAAAAATTTATCAGAGGGTCACCTGGGTCACTTGGTCAGTTAAAAGTCTGCCTTTGGCTCAGGTCATGATCCCAAGGCCCGAGATCCTCTCCTGGGATGGGGCTCCTTATGCCCCTCCCTGCCATCCTGTTCCTTCTCTGTTCTCTCTCTCTCAAATAAATAAATAAAATCCTAAAAAAAAAAAAAGTTATCTGAATTGTTCCTTAGCCACATGTTTTATTTTGCTTAATAACACAAATTTAGTGACAGTAGGAGTTAAATATTATTGATCAACACTTGTGGACTAGTTTAATGATGCTATTTTTGCTTTCTTGCTTCAGTATTATCAGTTTGTAAGTAAATGATACCTTTCCCCCCTCTTTTCTTATCTCTCAACATGAGAAAATCTTGAATAGATCTTTAAGAAGTTTCCAGGTATAAAGTATGTAGCATGTCCGACATGTATTTGGCTTTGAATCCTTTCCTTTTTTGGGGGAGCATTTGCACAGCAAATATTACCCAACTGTCATAAATGCTCTTCTAATACTTACATATTTTACCTCCTTTTCATCTCTCAAATCACTATGATCTGGATTTTGTCTTCAAGACTTCTATCATTTCAAATCCCATGGCCTCTTCTCAGATCACATCTCATGATTTCCCAGGAAGTGACTTTATAGACAGTTTCTGACTTGTCTTGGAATGTTATCCTTTCTGGGTTTCAGTTCACCATTTCCTTTTGGTGTCCTCTCTTCTCAGTTTTCTTTATTAACTTGCCTTTATCTAATTATTAAGTGTTAGTGTTCCCTAAGGTCCCTTCTTCAACTGTCATCTCTTCTGTCTCAATGTTATATTTCCAGTTTCTTCATTTAGACTGACACATGCATTCCTACTTTCTGAATCTTCCCTGAGTTCTTTTATTTTTAATTTATTTTTATTTTTTAGAAGTGTGGGGAGAGAGAGAGAGAGGGAGAGAAAAGGGGCAGAGGAAGAGGGAGAGAGAATCTTAGGCAGGCTCTCTGCCCAGTGTGGAGCCTGACGCAGTGCCCCATTCCATGACCCTGAGATCATGACCTGAGCTGAAATCAAGAGTCTGATGCTTAACTGACTGAGGCAACCAGTGCCCCATGAATCTTCCCTGACTTCTTTAGAAACAGTGAATTCCTCTTCCCTTTCCCAGCCAAGAGTACTTTATTTATGCCATAGTATACACTTTCATCATGTCTGCCTTCTGACTAGTCTCCTTTGAGGAAATGATAGGCTCTGTTGCGGTCAGCTCAGCAGATTATCAGAACGGAAGTCTTTGTCTCACTCATGCAAGAGTCTGCTGCAGATCGCAGATAGAGCAGTGCTCAAGGGCAGTGGGTCGCCACTCCGTTCAGGGACTCAGGGATCCAGGACACTTCAAACCTGAGGCTCTACCTTCTAAGTAAAATGGATATTTTTCTGAATTCCATGGCCGAAAAAAAAGATTAGAAATTTGATTGGGTGTAGCGGCTCATCCTGCTCTGTGCCATTCAGGTTTCATTGGCCCTAGCTAATCATGGGTTCTGGACAGCAAGACTGGGAAGCTTAGTCTTCCGTGTGCCTGGGAAGGACAGGGGAAGGACTGGTAACCAGCTTAGCACAGGGATTGTATCATAATCATTTTTTTTTTTTATGCCCCATACTTGACACAGAATTTGACAATAAACACCAATACGTGTTTCTTAAACCGAATCTTATCTAGTTCAAACTTGCATCAAAAGGTGAGGCTTTCCTAAAGGAAAGGGAGCTTCTGCAAATTACTCCAGGAGATATTTCCAGAATTAGGACAAGAATCTAAGTCCATTGCTCCTTTCACTACACTTGCTGTTCCTGAAGGAATTTGTTATAGAAGAATTGTATGATTTTGCTGGGCTGCGCATTAATTTCATTAAGGTGGCGACGTTTGTTTTTGTTCGTTTTCTTGCTTGCTTTAAATCCTGACTTACACAGTTAATAGAGATATGGCATGAAATATATTAGGAAAATGAATCAAAGGCAACAGAATCAACTTAAAATAGATTATCAGTTAGTTGCCAGGCAACATCAATAACTATTTCCAGTTCCTAAATAGCCCATGTCTCTTTTTCTACCCAGTCTTTAGTTGCATAGCACATTCTTCTATTGATAGGGAAAAAGAGAAGTGTGAAAAGTGAACCATAGTATTATAATTACCACCTACCCTTACTTTTTTTTTTAAACCATAGTTTCTCAAATAGTAATTCTATGTGTTTGCTTAGCAATTTAGGACCTTCCCCTCAACCCCCATTTTATGTTTACTAACTTTTAAATTAGTACATAGGGATTCTCTCAGTGCTATTTTTTCTATGAAAATATTAAATCTGATGACTACTGTAATATCTTTTTTGGGTGATCTTATTTCTTTCAAAGCTTGGTGATCTCATTTACTTTATATCTCAGGGTTCTCCTCCAAACTCCACCAAGATTCTCTCTTAAGCTTTGCTTTTGCCTGTGAAACTCCATTTGAACATATAAACTGATCTTAAATGCAGTGTTTCTAAAATAAACTCATGATCTTCTTCCTTTCTCCCAAACCTCCTCAAACAAACAATCACAGAGATTGCTGGGTGTGGCATGGGGCTGGTTTCTAGTCAGTGGAATCTGAACAAAGTTATGGGCATCCCTTCCAAGTCTGGCCCATACCATCTTCCCCACAAACCAACAAACCACGGCCACCAAATACCACCACCAAAACAGGTGAAAGCTCCTCCTTCCTAGTTTTTACTTGGCTGGAGATGGGTATGCCGAAATTGGAAATCATACTGTTAAAAGTGGTGAAGCTCTTATCAACCTGAATTCTCAAATGGTTACAGCAAAGAAGCCCTATCACTTTCCTGGACTGTTCTCATAGCAAGAAATAGACTTTTTTGAATCATTGGTTGAGATTATTGTTACCAGAGACATAATACAGAAACCTTGGTTTGTTTATCTAGGAAATAGGAAAAGTAACTGTTTTGAGAACCAAATGAAATAATATAAAGAAAGCATTTATTTTGATGCCTGATTATTAGAAGATAAGTTTTAGTTTCTTTACTTCCTTCTATCTTCCATTAGATACAAGGAATACAGTCCTTTCTTCTTTCCTTCCTTAACTTTCTTCCTTCCATCTTTCTTTCTTTTCTTTTCTTTTCTCTTCTCTTCTTTTCTTTTCTCTTTTCTTTTCCTTCCTTCCTTCCTTCCTTCCTTTCTTTCTTTCTTTCTTTCTTTCTTTCTTTCTTTCTTTCTTTCTTTTCTCTACTTCTTTCTTTTAGAGAGAGAGAGAGAGAATTGGGAGGAGAAGAAGGAGAGAGAGAGTCATAAGCAGGTTCCATGCTCAGTTCAGAGCCTGACATGGGGCTCCATCTCATGACCAACCCTGAGATCATGGCGCTGAAATTAAGAGTCGATGGTCCAATCACTTGAGCCATCTAGGTGCCCCCCTCCCTTTTCTCACTTCTTATATGTCTGATTCCTCTACCATTTTTTCCTGCTTTGTGCTTGGCAAAGAAAATAGTGGTTATGAGACTCAACCTCTTAATTTCCTGTTGCCAAATCTACAAACAGTCATGGGTCCAAACCCCCATTTTGCTCTTTCCTCCTGTCCCAATCACACTCCTTCTGCCATTTAACATTAACCAGTGTGTATTAAGTGACTAGTACATGCCAGGTAATATGGGAATCTCTGCATGGAATATATCATTAGAGCTCATGAAGAAAGTACTATTTTATATCCTCATATTGCAGATGAAAGAATGGGATCAGAAAAATGTTTGATCACAAAGCAAGTGTGATTGAACCACCATATATTTTTAGATTCTTTCATTCTATTTTCGCTTTCTAGGTGTATTTGAACATGCTCAAATGTCTACAACCTCCGGAAAACCATTCCCTGAAGCTACTGCTCCCTTCTTCATTATCTTCATCTACTGTCTACCTCCTCACCTCCACTCTGCAAGCTTAGCTCCTCACGTCTACTCTCTGGCTTGTGTCCTCACCACACAGGTAAAGTGCTTCCTCTGTTTAAGGAACTCACCCAGTGGAAACTGCCTAGTTTTTAAATCACTCAACCTTCCTGAATTATGCAGTTCCATTGACTACTCTTTCTTTTCTTTTTCCTTCTTTCCATGCTCCCCCCACACTTTTTTAAACATCCTTTTCACTCCACATTACTTGCCTAGCCACTGTTTCTCAGTTTCATTTTGGGTACTCTTTTCCTTTTTATATGTTGGTGCTCCTTGGGGTTCTATCCAGCTCCCTCCATTTTTTAAACTCTAAATATTCTGCTGATATCATTCACTCCTATGGTTTCAAGTATCAACTAGATGCCACCCCTCCCCATGTCTTTTATTCACATGCTATGAACATTGCTCTTGAATTCTATAACCATTTAAGTAATTTCTGTGTGACATTCTCAATTTAGATGCCACACGAGCATCTAACTCATTTCTAACTCATTTCTCAAACTCATTTCTAACACTGATTTCATAATCTCTCTCCAAATATCTTTCCTTGTAACAGTTCTTCTGAACTTCCCTGTCTCAGCAATTTGTCCATTTAAGTTGGAAACTGCATATGATTTTTGGATCTGGTCCTTCATTACTCCCCACACCCAATCAAGTTCTAAGTCTTGTTAATTAACCAGAAACTCTGTTTCTAAAATATAATTCAACCTAAGAGGGTTTTTGTTTTTTGGGTTTTGTTGTTGTTGTTGTTTGTTTGTTTGTTTTCCCTCCATTTCCCGTTTTGTACCAATTTACCCCTATCCATGCCTCTGGAGCATTGAATGCTGAAGATACATTATTTGCCATTTTGAGAAAATAGCAGGCCCTTCCATACTTCGAAAAAAGCTTACTTATCTTTTTCTCCTTTTGTGCTTGGAAAAATATTTCAATAATCAGCTATCCTGTCATTGCCCTTGTGAACCTTGTGAAGTTTTCCTTGAGGCAAAGTTGGGTGCTGCCCTCCCGTCCTCCTGTGCTACCATAGAACTTTGCACCCACCTCCTTTCTAAGTATTTATCAGAAAGTTTACATTATTTGAGTATTTATCTCTCCTGCTAGATTGTGAGACTGAATTGGACACTTCCTAGTTTTAAAACACCTTTGCTAAAGGCCCAGTTCATGGAACGGCCATTTGCCAAATGATTGGATTCATCAACTTTATCAATTTATTCCAAACAGTTGTAGTTAAAGCTCTTTGGATGTTTAAGTTTGCTTCCCAACGAGGACATATGATTTTCTGGATATTAACATTTTATGGTGGATCTATCTTCTGAGAATCTGGCAAAAGGGTGAGGTTAACAAAATAGAATCAGTACTAATTTAAAAAATTTTTTTTTCAAAGGAAAACCTATTTTCCAAACCCTCCTTTTTTGTCCATTTTATATGTAATGGGACCACTTGTCTACCTCTGAAATATTTTCAGTTATCTTTGAATGTCATTTTCTATTTTAGTAAATTTTAACATTTTCTTATTCTTTTGCCAATTCCTCAAATGGCATCCCAGCTTTCCTTTTTTATATCTAGCATTTAAAGTTTAAGATTAAATTAAACTTTAATGAAGATTAAACTTTAAATTTAACTCACAGGCACTAAAATAAATCAGAATTTTAAACAAGATTAAAATTTAATGAAATAAAATGTTTAAATTAAGTTAAATTTAGAATTACAATTTAAATTCATCCAAAAGGATCAGAATTAGTTAAAAACATTACATCTCCATGAAACTAAGAATGTGATTCTGTCAAAGAACAATTAGGGTATCTTGACTTGGGTGACTACCAATTTGCAAAATGATCTTACGCAAAATGCAATGATCAAATGCAAAATTTGATTTGCAAAATCAAAAACAATGAAAAAAAATGACCATAATGGACCAAATCAAAAAGATGTCAAAGAAAAGTAAAAAACAAATTGATTAAAAATATTATAAATGACAATTGATGAATGCTGAAAGGCTGGCTCAATACACAACGACATTGTTTTTTTTTTTTTAAAGATTTTATTTATTTATTTGACAGAGAGAGATCACAAGTAGGCAGGGAGGCAGCCAGAGAGAGAGAGAGGAGAAAGCAGGCTCCTTGCTGAGCAGAGAGCCCAATGCGGGACTCGATCCCAGGACCCTGAGATCATGACCTGAGCTGAAGGCAGCGGCTTAACCCACTGAGCCACCCGGGCACCCACACAACAACATTTTAAAAAGGAGTAAAAACCAGTGTCAACTGAGAGTCCCCATGTGAAAAGTAAAATTCTACTGATGCATGTGAACTATTTCACATTCAGTCATCAAATCAAATATTCTTCTTAAAATCTATACGATTATCTTTTGTCAAATCAACATATTTGATGGGTGGGTTGTCAGTGAATCAGACATTTGGTGAATTGAGTTCTAGTGAATTTGCATGTTTGCCATCAGCAAACTTGCCTACACTCTCAACCCCTTCTCCAATTTCCACAACCCTCTTATAAGTATGGCATCCTTAAGTGATGTCTGTTATTTCTTTTACAATCAACTTACTTATCTGGTCAGAGGTTTCTCATTTCCCCCCTCTTTCTGAGGCCTCTTGCCTCTTATTTGGTTGATAGATTCTGGACTTCCTCAAGGACACTACTATATGCTACTATAAAAGCAGTGTATTACTTTGTTCCCTTAGGCCCTCTTTTCTTAATGTTTATTTTTCAATGTTTATTTATTTATTTGTTTGTTTGTTTGTTTTTAAGAGTTTATTTATTTATTTGACAGACGGAGATCACAAGTAGGTAGAGACGCAGGCAGAGAGAGGAAGGGAAAAAGGCACCCCGCCGAGGAGAGAGCCCGATGCGGGTCTCGATCCTAGGACTCTGGGATCAGGACCTGAGACAAAGGCAGAGGCTTTAACCCACTGAGCCACTCAGATGCCCCTATTTTTCAATATTTAACATATTTGTAAAATACAAATCAAAATGTGTCATTCCCTGTCTAAAAACTTTTTAACAGCTCTCTGTTATTCTTAAAGATCCAAGTTCAGTCTATGGCCCAGAATACAGCCCAGAAAATGTTCCTGCACATTTTGGCCCCTGGATGCCTTTTTGTGTTTCTTGGAGGACTTGCTCCTTTTTGGGCTCCAGACATTGACTTTTCAGACCTGGGGATGTGCCACACCACTGTCCTGCCTGGAGCCTTTGTCCGTGTATTTTCCTGCGCACGCCTCTTGCTACCTACCTCGGTGCCCTTTGTTATGAAATGCCCCTCTCTCTCTCTCTCTCTCTCTCTTTAAACTAGATTTTATTTTGGAGCGCAGTTTCAGGTTCACAGTAAAACAGAGTATGAAGAACTCAGAGAGTTCTTACATGCTCAGTGCCCCTACATTCATGGCTTCAGAATGCTCTTCCATTTTTTAGCCTCTCCTCTGCTAGATACATTTCTATTACTGTTGGTTCTCATAGAATCATATTCTTTTTTCAAACATCACTTTGAGACCTTAACTTTTTAGTATGATTCTTTGTTCCTTGTCTTTTTTTCTCCACAAGGCATAAACTCCATGAGGGCAAATACTGTTTATTATTGCTTATCATTTGCTTCCCAAAATATAATCCTATGCCTGGCATACTGTAGATTGTCAAAAAACATCCAACATCGTGGGTGAATGACATAGATCATATAACCCTTTAGAGTCCAGGGGTAAAACACAGCTCTATGTAATTACCAATATGGACTTTGAAAACCTCAAAAATAATTAACCACAATTTTGCTATTTCTTTCTAACTCAGACAAATTCAGATTTTGCATTATAATTATTCTTGTCCAGCAGCTCTTAAAATTAACCACAGATGTTATACTAACAGACATGTTAAGGGAAATAAAATTAGATTGTTATACATTAAATATAACAATTCCTTTCTTCTTTGATTCTTTTCTGTTTTCAAACCTGAAGTTTTTGGTTTCAAACCTGTAAAAATTTGCTTGCTTTAACTAAGAAGCACAGATCACCACAAGGGGGCAGGGGTAGACAAATATTCAGGTTTTTTTTTTTTTTTTTTTTTTTTTTTTTTTTTTTTTTTTTTTTTTTACTGTGTTCTGTATCACCAGAGTATTATTCTTTGACAGAGTAAATTTGGGCCATTATTTTTTGTATGAGGTTTTTTTTTTTTTTTTTCCATTTGCCATTCAGTTTAAAATCTATAAGTACTATTACCCTTTCCATACAGTGTATGTCTTTTCAAAAATGAACAGACCTCCACTACACAAATTGTAGGCATGAAATAACTTGTCTTTTCAGTACATTAAGTCATTTTAAAGAATTATAAGAATGATATGCTAGGCATGGTAGTAAATTGTTCATTGGTAATTTTATAGCTAGTTTCTATTCCTTTTTTTCACCTTTAGCACCCCTCCCCTTCCCACCCCTACATCCCCCTACCCTTTCCCCCATACACACATAGAGGCTAGAAGGGGGAAAAGGGGATTTTGTAGTTTTCTTTTCCAGGGTGGGGGGAAGACAATAATTTAGGGAATATTTGAGTATTTATTACATAGAACAAAGAAACTGAATATTTTCTGGGAATAGGATTTCATAGTATAATTCACCTTATTTTTCTATATTTTGTTCACTAAATACATATCTATCTTCTTCACTTTGGTTAAGAAAAACACAACCTGAGCTCTGTGTGGCTAGCTTGACATAGTTCTCAAAACAGTTTGGGTTGAACTTTATGTAATGATCTAATTACATGACTAACTTTATATTATTGCTTATTCTGAAATTTAATTCCCTATAAATGAAGAGCTCATCAAATTTAGAGTTGAATTTTAAGAATGTTAAGTTTAATGATAATGAAAAGAAGATAATTTGCATGTGAACAGCCCTGGTTAGGAGAAAGTTTAGAAGAGAAAGAGGGCTTTTTAAGTCAAACTAATAGAAAGAAGGAGACTTTGATTCAGACTGGAAACCACCAAAAAGCACACAGGCTGTTTGGAGACAAGTCACTTAACCTGGATACTTTTCTATGCCTCTTTGCCTTCCCTTGCTTGCCTTCTGACTCTGGAACACCTCCTCCAACCACGCCCCTCATTTTTACTCCCGGTAGTACAAGTAACTAGGCATATCTATTACACTATAATCTCTAGCCCATGGAAGATACTGCTAATGTATCACCATACTCCTCCACCCCCACCAATCTAGCCTCAGTATCCTTCTCAATCCAGCTCCTCAAAATAGATTGAATACCAACACCAATTAATTACAGTTGTCCTATGAGGCAAAGCACATTTGCTGTCTTGGTGAGTTAGCCCAAACTGGTTACTGGTTGTCACACCAAGGTTGGATAGCTTTGGAAAAATGTAATTTTGACTTGACTATGATATAAAGATGTTGGGGAACAGAATGTCCCTTCTCCCATTACACATGGTGACAGAATAATACCATTCAGTCTGAGGTGAGAAAATAAAGCAACTAAATAAACTCTTCTAACATTTAATCTTGGTCAGGCTGAATTAGAACATTCGTCAGTAAACCCCATGAGGGGTTCCTGGGTGGCTCAATGGGTTAAACCGCTGCCTTCGGCAGGTCATGATCTCAGGGTCTTGGGATCGAGCCCTGCATCGGGCTCTCAGCTCAGCAGGGAGCCTTCTTCCTTCTCTCTCTCTGCCTGCTTGTGATCTCTGTCTGTCAAATAAATAAATAAAATCTTAAAAAAGAAAAAAACCCATGAAAGAAGAGACATACCTGTTTTGTTCGTCACTGTATCTCCAGCAGTTAGCCAATAGTCTGACACACACCAGATACTCAGTAATGTTTGCTGATTGAATGAGTGAATAGTGAATAATGGCAGATACCATGTTTTATGCTACATGATTTTCTCCATTAAATGAGGTAGTTTTTCACTCTAAGCTAGTAACTTCCAGAGAAATAAAAGGGAGAGGTTTTTTCCCAGAGGGTAATCCAGAGCTTTTCGGAAGGTAGCAATGGAAAGACATGAGCAGTAAAAGTTGGGAAACCTTCTGTGAGGGCCATGTCTGGTCCATTTCACTTTCAATCATCAAAGAATCATATAATTTAAAGAGTTTAGAACTGGAGATTTCTCATGAGTCAATATGATACTATTAAATTAAACATGAAATACTAAACATTGGTACACTTCTGAGACCCATCTTTGGGAATATTTAATTTAACTCTTACATTTTTGAGGAGAAATATTATAAAACCTTCCAAGGATATTTAATGTGATCTTTATTTCTAAAGGTCAGTTAAGTCTGAGGTTAATTCCTTGTATTCTAAACCGGTATCCTAAACTAAGAATAGAAGGCTCAAAACTGAAAATCTTATTATTCATATGACCACAGTAAGTGTGAACAGTTTTCAAGTTTTAAACTTGTGTTATAGAAGCAGAGGGCCTCCGGGGCATCTTTAATTTGTTGACATGTTGAGGAAAATGTTGCAAAATACTTCAGAGCTCATCAATGGAATACATTAGCAAGGTCCTTAGGTATTATCTGGGCAGGTACTGCCCAGTAGAACTTTTTGCCCCAATGGTGATACTATTTCGATTGTCCAATGGAGTAGCCACTATTTATATGTGGCCATTGTGTTCTCGAAATGTGGTTAGTGAAACTGAGGAATTGAATATTTAATTTTTTAAAAAATTAGTAATTAAAATTTATACTTGAATGCTACATGTGACTAGTGTTCGTTTATTTGGACAGTGAAGCTCTAGAAGGATAAATGCTTAATTCGAGTGCTGTAAGTTTTGAGATGAGATATTAAACATTTTAGCAAATAAGATATCAGACTAAAACTAATGGAAAACTCAAGAATGGTAGTATGGGAATTTTAAAACGCAACAAGTTAAGCATCTACCATGTACTTGATTCTTTGCCAGACAATTTTATATTTATTATCTCAGTGAATGCTTGTAAAACTCTGGGAACAAAGATTTTATCTTTATTTTATAGGCAAGGGGCCAGATATTAAAACTTCCTTAGTGGAAATAGGATTAGAACTTACACCCATTTGGTTTCAAAAGCCATGCTTTTGTACAATTTGAGTGAGCAGAAGAAAACTACCCAGATGCAGCTGTGAATGTGTGTCCTAGGAGGCAAATCAGGGCTTGAGTGAGTGTCACATCCAAATATTAGCATAGAATTTCTTAAAATCCATGGGAAGGCTAGGATTGGCTTCTGATGATATCATAGGGCTGAAGATAAGGATGGGTCAGATGGTCTGGGTTGGGAAGAAGAAGGATGTTTAGGTACATAAGCAATAATTGTTGGACTTAATATTCCCATTAGCTCACGCTAACTATCGTAGCATTCTTGGCTCCATTTTGTGGTTGGATACTACTCTGATGTTATTTTTCTCTCTGGTAATGCTCTGTGACTTGATTTTATCCCCATACATCATAGGACTCATGCAATGTGTTATTCCCCTGATAAGTGTGAGTTAGGGCATTTCCTTATTGTAACCGTGTTGAGAAAGAGCTTCTTTTTGGTGCAGAGGATGCTTTACATCACTAAACCTAATGTCTCTGGGTGCCTATGTCTTCCTTAACACCTAAATCATCCTGTAGAAAAATGTGTCCTGTATTCTCAGAATAAAAGGATAATAGCATTTTTCCTGACTTGTCTTTAGAGTGTGTGTGCCACAAAATAATAATAATAATAATAATAATAATAATTCTGCACTAGCTTACATATTAAATGAAAGTGTCTACTTAAAGATAGCTTAATATCAATTCCCAGGAAAGGATTGATCTTTATTTGACATTCTTAAGTTGGCTTTCCCAGTGATTGAAATAAACTAGATATGAATGATGGCCAGGGTGTGTGTGTGTGTGTGTGTGTGTGTAGGCTAGCCCTATACCTTGCAATTCTGGGATTGTTTTAAAACCAGAAGTCCAATATTAGAATTCTTTGATAAAGATTGGGATTATGAGTAGGGTTCACCGTATTTCCTTTGAATGGAAACAAGGGCAATTTTGTGATTCCCCTGGGAATTGAACCTAGGATCTTCTGCATTTAAAACAAATGTGCTAACTGCTATACCAAATATGAATCTGGTGCAAGATGGGGGACTCTATACAAGGTTATCAGTCCACTGAAATAGTGGGCTTTGGACGTAGTATGTGAGCCCAGAAATGGGATGTGAAAAGGAGACTAAATTTCTGAAAAAGCAGATGAAATGGTGCATCCGTCTTTGGGGCCGAAGCTGGAGGGGAGCTGGAGAAACAGCACAGGAACAGAAACAAGATTGTCACAAGGCAGTTAGGGAGCAAATTACTTGAATTGCAGCCCACTTACATTTGAGCAAATGTGCTTCTGGGACCTTGGGGCTTGTTCTTAAAAGAAACAGTCCTGTAGGATAAGTGCCTTGCCAAAGTCCAGATTGGCTTCAGTGCTGGAGAAACAGACACATTTTGCAAAATCCTAATGTTCATTGCTGAAGGAGAGCTCAATTCCCAGGAAAGAATTGTTCTTTATTTGACATTCTTAAGCATCAGCCATGTATTAGGCAATCTGTAGCCAGAGAGTTGAAAGAAATTTCTGCTGGCATAGTCTAGTTGCTGGATGTCTTCTGGAAAAATAAGAAATCCTGTTGAAGAACTATGTCAGAATCCACTCCAATCTCTCCCTCACCCCCACCCCCACCCATGTCTGGCCTTTATAAAGAAGGGTAATAAATCTCCTTTCCAAACTTATCTCGGTTATGGCAGAGGGAAGTGGAAATATGTTGTCCACTTGAGGGGAAGATTATTGAAGTACCATGGTACATGATTTATTAGAGCCTGTTTGATTTAAACTCTGATTATACCCCAAACACTCAGTTCTGCTTCACACGCAGAAAAGATCTCCTACAGCCCATGCTACCTTACAATCCTTCTCACTCCTTATCCACTTTGTAGGGGAAGGCAGACTGTTATTAGCCTATGAAAAACACACCCTGGGTTGCATGTATTATGGAGAACTCTCCTATGATACCTCTTCATTTTCCTCTTATTTTACCTGTGGTGATGTCTGCAAGTGCCTAAAGCTGGAGCTGGATGTGGTACTATGATGGGTAGTACAGGGAACAGAAAGGCTACCTCCTTGTTGTCCATGAAAATTGGCTTCCATTTCTCTCTCTCTCCCTCTGTACATGTAAACATGTCTGTCGCCACACTCAGACATATACAAAACATATGATAGGATAATGTGATAATTCAAATCCATTCATTCTTTTAATAAATATGTATGTTGAACATCCTGGAGGGACAGGAAGAGTTGCCCTAATGAAATGACTGTAGACATTATTTTGTGTGTTCTTTCCTTCTTCATTATTCTCTTCAAATCAGATGATTTATGTTTCTTGCTTCAAGCTTTCTTTTACAGAGCAAGGAATAGAAATTCCTTGAAAGGAACCCTCTTTCGGAAAGACTGTGCTTATAAGAGGGGAGAAATGGGGAGAGAGGAACACTTTCAGTGAAACTGACTGGGAAGGGTGAGAGCAAGGCTGCTGGGTCTCTGAGTAGAATGGTTCTACCCCTTTTCCTTGACAGCATCCTTGGGCAATGGCAGGACTCAAAGTTATACCCAGAGACTCAAGCCTTGACTACAGAATTCCCATTCCCCATAAAGAGTCCTGGAACTCAAGAGAGGCACAAGGCAATCAGGGGCCATGTGCGACAATATCTGAAGGGAAACTAAGCTTTTCCACAGTAATCAGTAACAGGACAGGCCTCTGCAAAGACTTGGGACAGAATAGGAGAACTCAGCTGAATTTTTATAAGACACTAAGGACATGAGGACAAAATGCTATAATAATTATTAGGATTGGGCGCCTGGGTGGCTCAGTGGGTTAAGCCGCTGCCTTCGGCTCAGGTCATGATCTCAGGGTCCTGGGATCGAGTCCCCGCATCGGGCTCTCTGCTCAGCAGGGAGCCTGCTTCCTCCTCTCTCTCTCTCTGCCTGCCTCTCTGCCTGCTTGTGATCTCTCTCTCTGTCAAATAAATAAATAAATAAAATCTTTAAAAAAAAAAAATTATTAGGATTAAAATCTCTCCAGATTGGTGGGATTTGGAATTAAGGTGATTAAGCAGTATTGGATTTAAGTTAATTTAAAGAAAATAAAGCAATGCTTTATTGCTTGCACATCTGGATTTGTGGATTAAGTCCCTACCTGCTATCACTTAGCAGGGAACACAATTGTAAACAAGTGATTACTGTTGTGAATTGACTGATCTATGAAGGAAGAAGTCAGGGCATTTTGGAAACAACCTGAAGCTTAGTTGGGAGTGTGTTTGTGGGATATGATGGATGAAGGAAGTAATTATTCCTTGAGTGAACATTTTAGCTGTTATCTACAGGATAAATGAGTTACCTTGGTTAAGGGGACATAGGAAGGTTGAAGAATGTTCCAGGAAGTGAACAATATTTGAAAATATCCTGAGGTGAAAAAGAGCGTGGAACAGCCAAATGTGCCCAAGACATGCACGCAAGGCCGGGAAAGGTCAGACACAGAGAACAAAGAGGGGTCAGGTTGCTTGAGGCCTACTAGATTATTAAACACAGATAATATGAGATATGGAAAGTCACTGAAGGATTTTAAGTAGGGGAGTGAAATAAAAGATTCGAGATTTTTCTAAAATTAACTTTGGTTGCAGTTTGGAAAATAAAGGGACAAGAAAGATTTAAAGGGCCAATGAGTAGGCCTTGTGATTATAGTTGGTTGGCCTAGCTTACAAAGGAAGATGGTGAGAAGTAAAAAATAAAGAGAGTTTTGAGAGACTGAATCACTAGATCCTGATGACTAATGTTGAGGTAGGGGCATGAGGTGGAGGGGTAAAGAGTGAGAAAGCTTTCTACATTTCTAGCTTGAGTAATAAAATAGAGGAGGGGAAATAATGGAATTAAGAAACACTGGTTGAAAAACACAATTTAAATTCAGTTTTGAGAAAATGAGTTTGATCTGCTTTGGAGATATCTAAGCTTTCATATACATGTTATAATGACCGTAATTACTGAATGTCATAGTAATTTATTATTGGACTAAAGGAGATCATAATGAGTACTATGATAATAAATTAAAAGTAGGTGATTCTATGTTGTTAGATACATTAAAAATATTTTAAAAGGAATTAAAATGGATATGTACAATTACTGACAAAAGTTAACAACCTCGACCAAGAGACCTGCCAAAGACAGATTGTGGACCAAATAAACTTTCCTCAGATTTTTCAGATGACAGGAAGAAGCTGGTGGAAGAAATAGTCGGAAGTGGCTAACAACACACCTTGAAACCCAGGAGATATTAAGTTCTTCAATTTCAGATTGTCAGGCAATGTAATTCATTACTATAAACAACAGACATTCCATCAAGCCACCATGAAGAGCGTTTAGTCTGCACAACCTTTCAAGTGCTGACCCCTCCAAGTGCATCGCCTCTGAGAAACCATGAACCAAATGGAAAAATGTGTGGTTGTTGGTCAGAAAAGTCTCTACATCTTGAAATTATAATGGTAGCGATTGGTTGCTAAGTTTGCTACCCCTCCGCCCATCTGTTAAGAGCTATCATTATGAAACTAGACATTTGGCTTCGGGTGTAAACTTTATCACAAAGCTTGCCACAGATGGAAGAATCCAGGGAGTTTCTAGCCAGTCCTTGCTTTCCTTCATGCGGGGGATCATGGTAGAGACTGCACGTTCACAGAGCTCTTTTTCTCAAAGAGAATGGAAATGGAAATAGAATTATTGCCTCAGGAAGCAAAAACAGGAAGATAACCCTTAGATTATTGGGGCTATCAAGGCCTCCTTGCTTAAACTCCTTCAGTGGTTAGTGGAAGACACGGTGAGGAGCCAGGCGTGGGTATCTTGAGGATCCTGAAGCATCCTGTACTTTTCTTAAAGACATTTAACAGATTCTACCTTCTAGTATAGTTAAATGGCAAGTTTTCTTCTTTTTAGATAAGTATAAACTGCAAATAGCAGATAAGAAAACATTAAAGGGCTTCTATGTGCTTATTGGAATAAGCAGCACTTTGGCACAATTTGACTACAAGGCTGGCTGTAACAGTTGGGAAATATCTGGGCAGGGCCAGAGGTGGTAGTGGGGGTGGGGTTGAAAAGGGAATAGGAAAAGGAAGTGAAGAAGGAAGACTATTGTTCCCAGCAATATGGTCCCCCTTGTGGCCCAGTGCCTGGAAACTCATAACACTTGTGTAGTCAAAGGCCCCAAATAAGGGATAATGCATAGTAAGGCACAGTCAGAGAAGGCAGTGTGGATCTGTCTGACTGCAAATACGCAACGGCCAGCCAGGAAATGACTGGGTGGGTAGACCACGCATAGGTAGTAGTAGGAACACATGGAAGAACAGTGCTCTAGCCTCGGTGGGAACCAAGAGGTAAGAGTAATTGGTCAACAATATCTACTCCATGGGTGGTTGTGGAGATGAACTGAGACAGCTGGCTCATCGTGACTCAATAACTGGGCTGTGGGCATTAGAAATCAGGCTGGTTAACAGGCCCTGACATGAGATATGACCAACAGGGTCACTGCAACTATGGCCGTCAGAGAATTCATATTTATTACATGGAACTACTCTGCTAGGCACCTTCCATAAGTTATCCCCTTCACCCCGACATCAAATATATGCACACGTATGAACATCTCTATGTTATAGAGGGAGAAATTCAGACTCAGAGAGGTTAAAACAATTTTCACAAAGACACTCAGATGATCAAGGATGGAGTCAGATTTAAAGTCTACCTGATTTTGTGCTCCGTTGGTGTGTGTCTTCAGAGCACTGGGAGAGGTGGGTTAGAGGAAGGTGGGTTCACAAGGAAGAGGTTTGAAATTTGGAAACTAGACAGAGAGGAACTTAAAAATATAAGCATAGGAGTTCTGTATTTAGTGTGCCCAGAACCCACTTGGTGGCCTCTGTGGTCCATTGCATACTGCATTATACTTAGTTCCATTTGTGTAGCCTAGTCTGCTAGACTGGATGTACCCTATGAATAGGGAGATAACTTTCTCTCCTCAGTGCCATGTACAATGTTCAGAGAATAGTTGGTGCTTACACATTTATTGAATAAATGAATTCATTAAGTCAAGGCCAGAACTGCAAGTTACAGCACCCAAATGTACAGAAATCGGTAGCAAAACCCAAGCAGAATAATGACATCTGTAAACAGAAATCTTTTTTGAAGCAAAGTAAGGTGTACTATAATATGTTTGGGTTAACCTGTTAAGCAGAGTGTTACAAGCGTGAACTTGAGGGCAGGTCCCTTGACACTTACCGCGTCTCTAAAAGTCCTCCCAGGCCAACGTCTTTCACACAGGAGATATTCAGTGATATGTTACTGAATTCTAAAAAGAAGATAACGGTTCAAAATCATGTATGATCTTCATATCTTTGGGTAACTTGTTGGGGCATTCGTGTCTTAAATCTTCGTACATGAAACGCATATGCAATTTGTAGTTTTAAGATTTAAGGTCACAACTAAACTATAAAAAGCCTCTGGATAAAAAGTGAAAAGTGGATCGGGGTGCCTGGGTGGCTCAGTGGGTCAAGCCGCTGCCTTCGGCTCGGGTCATGATCTCGGGGTCCTGGGATCGAGCCCCGCATCGGACTCTCTGCTCAGCGGGGAGCCTCCTTCCTCCTCTCTCTCTCTGCCTGCCTCTCTGCCTACTTGTGATCTCTCTCTGTCAAATAAATAAATAAAATCTTAAAAAAAAAAAAGTGAAAAGTGGAAGTATTTTGTGCTATATAGCGACAGTCTAAAATGTAATACTTCATTCACTTTTGGACCCCAAGTTCAAACCTCCTATCAAGATTACCTCTACCTTAAAAACTGGACAAAGTCACGCCCCCAACATTCTTCTGATAACCTCAATTAGTTTAGATGTGAGAATACAAATTGAAACGAGAAAGGAAATGCTTGAGCTGCTGGGAAGTGGTATTGACATTACTGAGACTCTTTGGTCCTTTAATTGTGCTGGTAAAAAATACTGATGGGGTCAAACAATTGAAAACTCAATGAGATGAAAACAACCGGGAAAGACAGGGGTGTGGGAGGCTGAGAGGTTAATATCAACTTCTGTCTAATTTAGGATTTGGATTAAAGAACAGAGAAGCTCAAACCTGCTCAAATCATGCTGCCATCTGTGACTCCGATGTGGCATTTGGAAGAGTAAAAACACATGCTGGAAAATTACCAAGACAAAGAAAAATTCTGGAATCTCGGCACAGGATTTTCCTTTGTGGCTAAAAGGCTGAGCTACTTTGGAAACATTTGGATTCCTTCTCTGCTTTATCTGAGCCGCCAAGCATCTCTTTTAAAGCATAGACATTGCATTCTCTATAAGGAGGAACCTTTGTGAGTTAATCAGTCATCATTTTCCAGGCTCATCTAGGAGTCACATCATTAAGAAGTATGTGTTGGTAGTTATTGATTATCTAACAAAAGGGAGAACAAGAGAAATTAAAATCTTGTTTAAGTGGCATGATACTTAATGAGCTCTAAGATGTTCTCTGTAGCCCCAGTTCCCATGGAAATTATTTAATGCTAAGAGGGAGTTCAAACTCCTGAAGGAAGCTGCATATTTTCAGAGAACCTAAGCTGAGATGCAAAGCAAGAAAGGTCTGCATTTTCGAATAGAACATTTTGTATTACATGCACATCTGCATTCACTATTTTTTTAAATAACTTTATTTATTTTAGAGAGAGAGCTCAAGCAGGGTAGGGGCAGAGAGAGAGAGAGAGATTCTCAAGCTGGCTCCCATGGAGGCTCTACCCAGAGTCTTGAGATCATGATCTGAGCTGAAACCAAGAGTTGGACGTTTCACACTGACTGAGCCACCCACATGCCCCTGCATTTGCTCTTCTTACAAAGGCTTCCAGGAAGCTGGCTGAGGGCAGAAGACAACATCATTGTACTTCCAATTTCAAATTGTCACTCTACTTTGTATCCTTCACGTACTTGAGTCTAACATGAGTTGATATGGACAGAAATCCTTTTTTTTTTTTTAATCTGAAAGGGAAATTATGTGATATGAAGTATCCTAACCTCATACCATTTCTGTGAATTCCCTGGATTATAAAAGGGGCTTCCATTCAATTCAGTGTAAGGGAATTTTTTAAAATTTGAAATTTTGGGACCAGGCTCTTGTGTGCAGGCATGGTCTAGAGTGTGACGGACGTCGAGGACAGCACAGCTGGCCCCTTCTCACAAGCAGCTTTTTTTTTTTTTTAAATATTTTATTTATTTATTTGAGAGAGAGAGAATGAGAGAGAGAGAGAGAGAGCAAGAGAAGTGGGGGGGTCAGAAGGAGAAGCAGACTCCCTGTGGAGCAGGGATCCCAATGCAAAACTCGATCCCGGGACTGCAGGATCATGACCTGAGCTGAAGGCAGTCGCTTAACCAACTGAGCCACCCAGGCGTCCTCACAAGCAGCTTTCTACCTTGGCTGCGTCACCGGCATTGTGTGGACAGATCCAATGTTACTGTCATCCAGTTACCTTCCTTCAGTGACAGGACTGTGGGGCCTCACGGTGAGGGATAATAAGCTCAAAGCTCTGGTTCCAGGGCCAGACTTCTCTCTAAACACTTACAAGGTTGTTGGCAAGCGACTAACCATCTCTACACCTCGCTTTTCTCCACTGAAGAACAAGACCAGCATCAGCTAAGACAGAGATTGTGAAAAATTAAATAAGATATCCAATAATGCTAACTCCTCTTACCCTTTCCCATCAGTTTCTAAACAGGCTGTCCTCTACAAAATACCCCACTCACAATAGAAAGGGCTCTTTAGAGTTGGTGCCCAAATGATGTTGACGTCTACATTCCCCCTTCTGCATCTCTCTGTCTTTCTTAGTAGCGGAACGCTGCTCCTGTTGTCGTTTGCCGTCCTTTGAGGAGATGTCCTGTACCTATTGTCATCACGTGGGATGCCTCTAGGCCTACGAATATCACATACGCGGCTCCTGTGGCCAGAGTGGTTCAGGTGACCTGGTTGGGTCTTTCAGCCAAAGCTGCAGGCATACTAGATGGTGTAGGCCCAAAGAGCCTTTCTTTTCTGAGGAGTGTGACCATGAAGTCTGTGGAGGAGAGCAGAGCCAAGTGACTTGGCAGGGCTCAGTGACTTTATTTGATTTCCTAAACACAGCGAGCCCAGAGCGAAATCCTGCGTGCCCTGGGTTTTTCATCAAAGGAGCCAAGAAATTATCGTTTTTTCCTCTCTCTTTTTTTTCTTTAGCAAGTTTGGATTAGTTTCTCACCTTTTCAGTTGAAAGGGTTTTGTTGTTGTTGTTGTTTTAATTAATTAATTAACTAATTAATTAATTTGCTGGAGAGAGCGAAAGCACTCAGCTGGGAGATAGGCAGGCAGAGGGGGAGGGAGAAGCAGACTTTCTGCTGAGCAGTGAGCCTGATGCGGGACTTGATCCTGGGACCTGAGGATCATGACCTTAGCTAAAGGCAGATGCTTAACTGACTGAGCCACCCAGGGGCCCCTTATTGAACAGGTTTCGATGAACACTTCCAAGGGTGGAAATTGATGGAGGACAGGGGGAAGTAAAATTTAAATTAAAAGTAAGATTATCTTTTACTTGCAAACTGTTTTCTTTAGAGGGTCCATATACTGCCTCAATTCTCTAATGTATTTAAAGCAAAATAATCAAGATGATCGCTCTAAAAATTTCTTGCTTGGAGTTATGTCATAGGAGCCCCAAAATACCTTGCATCATGAGAAGAGCAGCACAGAGATTATCATCTGAAACATGTAGAGAATAATGATGCATCTCCACCAGAAGAGAGCACTGTAACTGTCTGCATGCAGCGTCCACAGGAAGAAGCCAGCATTTTTGGAATCTCAGAAACACCTTTTTTAAAAAATTTCCCTCCACCACAGCATCTCAACCTTAAGAGACAGACAAAAGAAAGTCCGGTTAAAAGCTGTCTGCAGAAGGAAATGGTTAACAGAAATGAAAATTAAAGTAAGAGTAAGACCATAGAATTCCCACATGGTCTTGTGAAACAATCCAGGCAGTCCTCGCTGCAGAGAACCCTTGCAGCGGGGAAGCGGCAGGCAGAGGTAAAAAGGACATATTGCTGTGCAAAGTGGACAGCCAATTAATGGAATGTGTTATCCCAGGGGTGTTGTAAGCCACATTAGTAATGTGGAGAGTCTTAGATAAATGTATGCTTATGAGATAAATGGGGGAGCTTTTGAAGGACGGAGGACAACTTGGGGAATGCCCTCTCTTATTTAACGACCACAGAGTGCTGGGGGTTGGGGGGGTAGTGGAAAAGCCCTCGTGACTCATGGAGTTACAAGTGTGGTTTAGCCTTTTCAAAACCGTGGGATCTTGAGTCCACTTGTCATTATGGGGTCATAATACAGCTATCTGACATCACTGTGGGAAGCTCAAAACAGATCGTTATTTCAGTGCCTTTGAAAGACAACAGATGAAGTTGAAAACAAAGTTCTAACACAAGTAAAGGACTGCTTATATCATGATCACCAGTAACCCCTGGCCAGGCCCCACGGTCATTCCATCCCTTCATCTCTATCTGGTGTGATGGATCAGCACTGTTGGGCAAGTTACCACTCTCTCCTTGAAACTTCTCATGCCCCAGCCACGACGCTGCCTGCACCAGCTTTTTCTGCTTTATTCTTTCTCCTTCTTAGTCTCTTTGCTGTCCCCTTTTATCTCTTCAATCTTTAAATGTTGGAGGTGACTCAGAGCTGAGCCCTCTTTTCTTTTCAATCTACTCTCTCCTCCTGGGGGCAATTTCATCCAGACCAGTGGCTTTAAATTCTGTCTATACCCTTCATGACACCCAGTTTATATCTCTAAGTGAGATTTTTTTCCCCCCTGAAACTGGGGATCTCTATTACCAGCTTCCTACCTAGCCTCTTCACTTGGATGCCTAACATTTACCAAGTCCAAAGTAGGGCTCCTGGAATTTCCCTGCATACTTGTTGCTTCTAAAACTTCCTCATCGGGTCAATGTCTTCTTCTACCTTTTAGCTGCTCAGTCCAAGATCTTGGTGTCATGGTTGACTCATCTCTTTCTCTCCTCTCTCATATCTGGTCTATCCTGTCAACTCTTCAAACTGTATCTGGAATCTGACCACTCTTCTCCACCTTCACTGCCTCCACCTTGGTCCACACCGTCATCATCACTCACAGAGGCTGGATTACTAGAACAGCTTCCTAACCAGTTTCCTAACAGTCTCTGCCCTTGTCATTTAGCAGTCACAACGTGTAGCCCAAGTAACCTCATAGAAATCAGCTCCTTCCCCTCCTCTTCTCAGAATTCTTCATGGTTTCCATCTCAGAGTAAAAGATGGTATTCCTGACATTTTATGATCAAACCCTGTCACCTCTAAAAAATAATTTTCATCTACTTACCATTGTCCACTCTACTCTAGCCATACCAGATTTCTTGTTATCACTCTACTACCATAGACCTATTTTCACCTCAGGATATTTGTATTTCCTGTTTCTGCTGCTTGGAACGCTCTTCCCCCAGATATCTGCATGGTGAGCCCCTTCACTAACCTTAAGTTTTTATAGGAAAGTGGCCCCAGTGAGGTCTTCCCTGGCCTAGCTAACATTCTACCACCCCACATGATACTTCTTATTCCCTTTTCCTTATTTATGTTTTCATTTTTTAATTATTTTTGAGGATAAAAACTTCTTTTCCCAAAGAATTCCAGGCTCCAGGACAGTGAAGAAATCAGGTCTCTGGTAACAAGATTTCCAAATGGAGGAGTCACCTGTGTGAACATGAGCATCTGCTTAATTATGCACTGAACAACCCTGTCGTGACTTCGGGGGTCTTGGCTTCTGTATTTACATCTTCACAGGGCTGTCTGAGGAAAGAAGAGTGTGGCCCTAATGGGGACAAACCAGAACCAGTGGGAGGAAATATAGGAGGCCTAGAGGCTGACTTAGCATATGCAAGAACCTATATATTGACTCCCTTGATAGGAAGACCACACTTCTTCACAGCAAGTCAGTAGAGACTAGATGACCATCTGGCAGGAATTTTATATCACTGATTTGTGCCACTGACTGCTGAAGTCCCTTTTACCCTTGGAAGCTGAAGTGACACCAGCTAGCAGGGATGCCTGGGTTTATCTGAGAGGCAGGCTGGTCAATGGGGTCTTGGCTCAGGACTGCTGGGCTCACAGCATCCTTCCACTGGCTCAGCTGCTCTTTGTGTCATTGGCCTTGATACCTTTGATCTTCTAGGTGGACCTGTCCCTCCCGAAGAGCTGAGGAGTTCTTAGAAGCTGTGTGCTCCTGCACATTTTACCAATTGGATCAGGCTCAGGATTTTAAACTGTGGGAATGGTGCCAAGAAGCAGTCAGAGACTGCTCTCATGGATTCCTAACTTTGGAGGGAGTGGCTGCTACCTGAATTTACCTTCCTGGACCAGTGCGGCACTGGTCCAGGGCTTTGGTGGGCCTTAGGAGGCTGTGACAGTGGTCAGCATGTAGACCGTGAGTGCTTGGTGCCCCTGCCAGGAGACAGACAAGAGGGGACCAGCCTCAGTGGGCTCTGTTGTTTGGGGGTACTTTGTTCTCAGCTCTTAGGAACAAGCATGCAAGAAGAGGGCTTGACCCTTTAACAGAGAGCAACCTCATAGAGTCCCCCAGATTCCTGAGCCTCCTCCTCATGATTTTTCCAGTCCTTCCATGGATTAATGTCACTGAAGATTGTCCTTGGCTCCAACAGCCTTGGAAGCAAACCTGGCTTCACCACACACATGTGCGCATGTGTGTGTAAACAGTAATTCAGTTGGTAGGTATATTGTTTGTATATATGTAATATAATGTATATATGTATGTATAAAAATATTTTTGAGTTTTGATAACTTTATCAAAATTAAACTCTGGCAAGGGCAGAGAAAGAACGAAGGACTTTACTCCAAAAGGGGTAATATATTCATTAAGGAAGTCAATATTCATTCAGCAGCTAATTAATTCAATTGTTCATGAACTTATTCATCAAACAAATATTTTTCAAGTGTTTGGAAGGTTCTAGACTGTATGTATTCTAGTCCTGATGGGTTCCTCTTTAACCATTCAACAGGAAAAAAAAAAGAAGAAGAAGTGAAATAGAAGCCCCTAACTCATACTGCCTTCTTATTTTTCATGGTGAAGACTAGGTCCTCTCTATTATATCTGCTCTGTGGAACCGGAGAGTTGTTGGAGAGAAAAAGTCAGAATATCTATGAAGGACTATCTTTTTCTGGCTAAGAATTAACTCATTTCTCTGTATCAGGTCTTAGTGTTTCATTCATTATTTACTTATGCATATCCTAGTCCACAGTGATTTGAAACAACTTAAGGAAACACATAAAATACTATAATGATGTAGGATTAAAAGGCAAGAATAGCATAAGGAGACAGACTGAACAGAATGTCAAGATTAGAAAAAAATTAATAAGAAATTCAGGACCTTGGGGTGCCTTGGTGGCTCAGTGGGTTAAGCCTCTGCCTTCAGCTCAGGTCATGATCCCAGGGTCCTGGGATTGAGCCCTGCATCGGGCTCTCTGCTCCGCCGGGAGCCTGTTTCCCCCTCTCTTTCTGCCTGCCTCTCTTCCTACTTGTGATCTCTGTCAAATAAATATATAAAATCTTAAAAAAAAAAAAGAAATTCAGGACCTTATAATGAACACAATTATTATAATTGAAGAATATCTTTGGCAGTGAGTTGCCTAGAAGCCTAAGTGAAAAGATAACCCATTATAATTTCATATCTTTAGGAATTTAATGATATGTGAGGGAAGCTCATTGTAAATAAGTTTCCCACAAAGTAGTTCATCTTTTTTTCCCACTTGTGTATAGTATAATAATATAAATAAACAAATAAATATCGTGTATGTGTGTGTGTGTGTGTGTGTGTGTAACTTTTAGGGAGTCATTCTTGGCTACTGTATATATGAAAAATATGATCTGGAAATAAAATTTTAGCCATTATTTTTAACTAAAAACAAAAGCACAAGAAGAAGAGGATGAGAGATATAATGTGGGGTAATGGAATTTTAGGTAGGCCAGCAAAGGCCTCATTGAGGCCATTTTTTTTTTCTAATTTCTTTTTAGCTTAACAGTATTCATTGTTTTTGCACCACACCCAGTGCTCCATGTAATACCTGCCCTCTATAATACCCACCACCTGGCTCCCCCAACCTCCCCACTCCATCCCTTCAAGACCCTCAGGTTGTTTTTCAGAGTCCATAGTCTCTCATGGTTCACCTCCCCTTCCAATTTCCCTCAACTCCCTTCTCCTCTCCATCTCCCCTTGTCTTCCATGTTATTTGTTACGCTCCACAAATAAGTGAAACCATATGATAATTGACTCTCTCCGCTTGACTGAGGCCACTTTTGAGTAAAAACCAAATGTTAGTGAAAGAGCTCACCATGTGGATGTCTGGGGCAGAGCATTCCAGGCAGCAGAAACTGAAAAAGCAAATGTTTTGAGGCAGAAGTATGTCTGTGATAGTGATGAAAAAACAAGGAGCTATTGTGGCTGGAGTAGAGAGAACAACACAGTAAGAAGATGATTTTTTAGAGGTAACAGATCATAAAATATCAAGGACACTTAAGCTATTTGAATTAAACTATTTAACTATTTACCTTGAAGACACACAGTAATATTAGTTTTTGAATGATTTCAATAATGTATAAATATTTATGCAACACATTTTATTGGTTATTATTTGTAGTAGAGATAAACATTTTAGTAATCAAATACACGGTCTCTTATTATTTTATTTTATTAAGTCACATTTACACAGTTTTGATATTAGACAAAAATAATTTTATATAAACACAGGCAGTTGGGACTTTTCTCCTTTCTATAAACAATCTTCAATAGTTCAATACACCAAAGGGGGGGGGAGAACAAAAGACAGAAAAGAGAAAAAGATACAAGACAGAAAGTACTCATCAATAGTTTTTTTCCCCTTAAATTACTCTGTCACTATAACATACATTTTCCCCCCATGAGATGTTTTTTTCTTCAACAGCCTTAATTATTTTGATTTTTATCAGACATGATTTTTATTTTCTGTAGTCTTTATATGTGAGCCATGTCCAGATGGAGAATAGTATAGAATAGTCCTCCTCTATATTTTTTAAAATCAGCCTTTTGGGTAGAAAAAAATGTTTTAGAACGGTACTTTAAAATGACAATGTAAATAAGATGATAAGAAAGAGTTTGCTTTAGCACTATCACAGAAATTGTAGAAACTGAAAAACATTTCAGTGGAAAATATAGACATTTTCAGCTGTTAAGCTAGTTTTTAGAGCTACCTTCAGAACTGTATGTTCCTGCAACTTTGTCACTCTCAACAGCTACCATTTATTCTTTTTTTTGAACACGTATTTTCAAAATAAACAGAGCTCTGCTAGTAGTGCCAGCACGTAGTGAGAGAGGGGAGCGAAAGAAGAGAGAGGGGAGACTTTGTGTCAACTTTTGTTGACTATACCAATTCTTAGTCTGTGGCTAGATCTTTTGTCTGATAGTATCTATTATGGGTTGTGTTGTGTTCCTCTAAAACTTAAGTCAAGTCCTAACTCCTGGTACCTGTGAATGTGGTCTTATTTAGAAATAGGGACTTGGCAGGGATAATCGGGTAGGGAGGTGCAATGGTGTAAGTCCTGTTTGGAATCTGAAAGCCTGAGAACTGAAAGCGCCAAGGTCCCAGGGCAGTAGAAGATGGATGTCTCAGCCCATGCAGAAAGAAGGAGTTTGCCCTTCCTTCACCTTTTTCTATTCAAGACCTGAACCGATTGAATGATTCCCACCTCACTGGTGAGAGCAACTGTTGTTCAGTCTACTGACTTAAATTCTAATTTCTTCCAGAGACACTCTCATAGACATACCCAGAAGTAATGTTTTGCCAGCTATCTAGACACCTAGCCTGGTCAAGCTCATACACAGAAAATTAACTATCATATAAGACATGGGAGAAGGGAAGGATTTTATAATTTTATGATTAAATATCAGTCTTCTAGTGAGCCTGAGTTCCTGGCTATGACTTTATTAAGTGTTTCTCTGCCTTTTTACCACTTACCCCCTTTAGTATGATGGGTAGAGTAGAGGTGTCTGGGGTAGGAGGAATGACTTGCTCTAAGAAAGCAAATATATTTTTAAGTCAATACTTATTATTTGAATACATATGAAATTCATACTAAAAGTGAATACATTTCCTGATACATACTGAAATGTTTGAAGCTACTCATCTGTATCTGGAATCCATTTTGCAACCTTCTGTCTGTGGTTCTTAACAAAGAGCAGAAGGGAGAGGGGAAATCTTGACACTACTTGGGGTTTGTATTGGTGTTGATGCCTATCCTTGGTTGAGAACCTCAGATATAATAAAAAGATTGAGGGATTGATTTGTGTGGGTTTTAATATTGCCTTACCTTATATTTGAGGATAGGATATGTCAACTGATATGCCACAAACTACATATTTAATCTGTGGTACAGCAAGACTCCAGTCCAGGGTTTTGAATTCCCACTAGAGTAACCAAGCATCCCAGTTTGCATGGGACTGAAGGTTCCCCAGGATGTGGGGCTTTCAGTGCTCCAAACTGAAGGCCCCAGGCAAACTGGAAGTGTTACTCACTGTCACAGAGAATTTAAAACCCAGAAAAAAAGAGAATATAAGATGAGGAGATTTTCCCCTTGACATTTACTATCTGTGTGCTGATTACTTAGAGGATGCTTATGTATGTAACGTGGCAGATTAGAGGAAGATCAATTTGCTGGCAAACAGTTTATAAATTACTTCATTACTCATATCAGTGTTATCTGAGATTTCTATCTGTCTGACACAAGCAAACAATAAAACAGACTAAAGCTTCTCTTTTCATGGGAACTGTATAAGTGCTAAGTCTATCTGCCTGCTGGCAGCCTACGCTTGGGTGGGAGTTTGATGGCAGCACTCAGTAAATCTTTCTATGCTTTAGATGTTACCATCAGAATCAGGAGTGGGAGGAAACAGGATGGGGCTGGAGGGAAAGCATCTTGGCACAGCCAGACGTGGAAACATCTCATCCTGTCTCTATTTTCACCTCCACTGTTACTGGATTGCTCTTTCTTTAATGTAATCATGGACCATGGTTGCTGACTTATTCTAGCTCCAAATGACCCTGGAGCCATGTGCCTCAATTCTCATTAAAGCCTCAATCCCAGTGCTCTAGTTAGTTGTTATAATCATCTTGCTTCTTACTTCCCTCCAATCCAGGGCTGAGGCTCACTGTTTTTCTAGGTAGCTCTTTCTCCAAAACGACTGAAGTCTTGTCCCTGACCCTCATCAAATTGCTTAGTATCCTCTGCACAAAGACTAACCCTACCTATCACTTGTGAACAGCAGTTTAAAGACCAACATCTCCTAAGGCCCTGAAGGATACAGATAATTTGCCTGAAATCTGGCTGAAGGTGGGTCTATTGCTCAGGCACTATATCCGGCCTGCTGTAATTCCAGCATTTGTTTGAAACTCCCCTCTCACTTTCCTAGCCAGAAGGTTAGGCTCATGTTAGGCTAGACCTGAGAGGGTACTGGCCGGGTATGCTGTTGTGGGAAGCTGGAGCCCAGAAGCAGGAAGTGGCATCCTGGAAGTTGGCTGAAGGTCTGTAACTGGGGCATCAGTCCAAGGGGCTTAATGGAGAATCAGATCCAATGTAGGGAGGCCAAATGGGATTAGGGGGATCAGGAAAGTGGTAGAATTAGGATAGGAGACAGTGGAGGTGCTGTGGAGGATTGGTGAGCAGACACACATAGTAACTCTTATCCTGGGATGTCCCTGACTCTTGAGGCATATTGCATTTGAAGAGGATGTAATGAAATGACTACTGACTTGCCCTAATAGGCCGGTCAGTTGCCCTATCATGTACTTCCTGACAAGTAGTCTTGCTCTGAGGAAACAGCAAAGTCTCCCCAACAATCATAAGCCTATTTCAAATACTTTCTTTTCAACCAGTCAGTATTCTGGCTCCTGTCTCACCTTCATTGAGTTTGTTATTGGCCTTCATCTAGGTTGTTTTTGAATCCTTAAAGAATATCTGTTTAGATGAGTTTTTCCTCTAAAACTAGATCCTGTCTAATTATTTAATGATTGTGCAACTAACAGAGAAATATTCTGAGATGATAATTTCCATGTTAGGGAAAGAAAAACTGAGGCTGATTTAGACCAGACAAAGCAATATTTCAATTTTTTACTTTTTGATGTTGTAAATGACCATGGAAAATTTGCTTGAATATTTTCTATCATTGGAACAGGGGCTTCTAACTTGTTCAGGGGTAATGTAAGACCTCTGCCTCATGGCCATTGGGGTTTAGAGGATATTTGCTGATAGGAAAATTATTTTACTGAAATACCCTATCTTTAGCCACCCCTCTACTTAGCTGCAGTAGCACAGGACTTTGTCCTTAAGGTGAGTTCCAGTCTGGGGAGAAGGGTTTTCCCCAGTGAACAGCTGTTCTAGGGACCTCTAGCTCTGCCACTTTAGGGAAAATATTCAGCTTGCACATTCTTTGTTTTTTTGAAAAAATGCCTCCGGAAGTTTCTATTATACGAGAGGATTTGTCCTCTGGTAGAACACCATAGTTCATTGTTCAGAACTTTCTGGAAAATTCAAAAGCACAGCTTTTCAAGACTCTCTTTTCCAGAAAGCATTTTATCCAAATTAAAAATTAAATTCTGAGACACAGTTAATATGTGTTAGCCTTTGTAGGAGCAGTACAGATCTAAGACTTTTATGTGAAGAGACCTATAGGTCTTAACAATTGACATGTGGAATATGGCAAATATGATTGTGTGTGTTGAAATGCTTTTTATTTGGTGACTTAGGAGTGACAACCATACCTGGCCACTGCTGGAGAATGTTATGATGGCTTAGTACTTAGTACTTTGGCTCTTCTCTCATTTTTACTAATTTTTGTAAATAGGTAAGATAGTTACTAAGAAAAGAACATTTTGAAATAATTTAAATCTTTCATCTTTATATGTATTATGTCAAAACAAAGAGTTAATAGAATAGATCTAATCAGTGTGTTTAAAAGGAAAATGGCGCCACCTGCAAAGATTAGCGGACATTTGGATGCTGTTTAGTTTGTACCTGCATTGGTATAAGCACGTTACATGTACTTACTCATCTAATTTTTATAAATTAGGTACCTTTATTATTCCAATTTTTATAGATGAAGGAACTGAAGCTTGGAGAAGTTAAGCAAGGTCCAAGGTCATACACACAATGTTGGAGCTGAGACGTCAACGCAACAATCTTTCTCTAGGGCCTACTTAGACAGTGGTAGGAGGCCCAAACTGTCATTTTATCATGATAGGCTCAGAACTTGATGCTGTTCCCTAGGTTACATGAACCAACAATAGGTTTTCTAAGCACATTCCAAGCTATTCTGTCAACCTTGGACATACTGTCCTTGATGGAATCCATACCAATCATTAAGCAAATGACATGACGAGGACTATATTTATTGAGTAGGTGTGCTTGGGGCTTTACTATCTCTAATTTTATTTGGTTCCAGCTGATTACTTGATCATATGGATGTGATTTTACTTACTATTTTTGCAATTATTTCCTCAATAACTCTGATTACCTCTTTTCTTTGTTAATCACCTTCTCTAATTTGGGTGATTTTATCAAAGTGCTGATAGTTGTAGCTCAAAGAACAGAATGCCCCACCTGCTCTTCTACATTATAACTCTCCCAACATGGAAAGTGTCCAAATACTCTCTTTTTTCTGTCAATTGTTTTGTCTCTTCTGTAGAGGCCCTGATGGTTATTCTTCACTGGCCGATACTCTCCACAACCTGAGCTGTATTTCCTAGCTTTCTCCTTCTAACTTTAAAATCTAATTCGTCCTTTTTGTCTGTCCTTTGTGTTGTTGCTCATCCCATGTCTTCCAGTCGCCTTCACGTTTCCTCTGTGAGTCTTGTTCCCCATCTCTCGGCATCTCAAACTGTGACCTTGCTTCTCTGTGTATTATACCTAAGGATGACGCTTCACTTTTTCTTTTGTAGCAGTAATCCTTAACTTTCTTCATCCCATTCATTAAAAGAAGCTCATGAACATAAATGTTCCAAATGCTTTTCTGGACTTCTCCTTCTCTCCCATTTCTCAGAATATCCAGTCCATTATATTAGAGGCCCTAGCTAACTTTGTCTGTGTCAGACACATTGAGTCGTGATAGTCCTTACAACAGTTCTGTGAAATGAGTACTATTATCACTCTCAAGTTTGTCGGTGAGGAACTTGAAGAATAGATAGGCAACGTAACTTGCTCAAGACTATACTGATAATGAGTCGTAGAGCTAAGTTCTGAATATGGATAAGGTAATTTCAAAATCTGTGAGTTTTTTTTTTAAGCCATATTTATTTATTTTTAGAGAGAGACAGTGGATATAAACAAGGGAGAGGCAGAGGGAGAGAAAGAGAATCTTGGGGAGACTCCCCAGTGATCCTGGAGCTGGACATGGGGCTTGATCTCACAACCCTGAGATCATGACCTGAGCTGAAACAAAGAGTTGGATGATCAATGACTGAGCCACCCAGGTGCCTCTCAAAATCTGTTTTTAACCTGTAGAGATAGGTTGCAGTCCTACTTCCTTTCTAAAGGCAATGATCTGGCTACTTAGCCTCTGTCATCGCATTGCAATAAATATGGTCTCCTTATCACTTAATAAACAGACTGATCAGTATTGTCAAATATAGAATCTGCTCCTTCCAAAACAGGAGGAGAACTTCTCACACACTGAGTTTTCTATTGATGATGAGAGATACAATAACTTGTTCTTTATTTTGAAGGAGATCCTCTGGCATACCTCAGGTGCATGGACCCCAAAGAATTTTATGGGTTTAACAGGCTCCCATATCCTTGTATGGTTTGTCCCCTTTCTCAGGTCGGAGGGGGAGGGGAGGCATGTTTCTTATTGAGGCTTGGAGAGTTGCTTGCTACTTTTTACTTATCAGGTCTGATTACACTGATGTCATCAATAGAGTGTATTAATGTGATGTGCTGCAGTGTTCAGAAGGTTCAAGTCCCTTCAGATTATATTGTGACAAGGGCAGCAGTAGAGTTAACATAGCCCTGCAGCAAGATTGCTAATGTTTAATTGTTCATATTATGTGAATGTAAAGCCCTTCTCATCTCCTTTCCTGATGGATGTTGAATAGAACATATTCACCAAATCAAAGACACATATGATATACCTAGGGCCATATTAATATGCTCTAGTAAAGATATCAGGTCTGGAAGAGTAGCTGTAACTGGGGCTAATGCTGGTTAATTTGTGTTATTTTGTGTTACTCCACTGTCATCCATCAGGATCCATATGGTCTATGCACAGGCCATATGAATGAATTAAGTAGGGATAAAGAAATGGGGACCACCACTCTTACATCCTTCAAGTCTGGACTGTGGCAATAGTCCATTCTCCTTCACAAAAAGTCAGATGATTTTTTTTGATTTACTACCTCAACTGGAGTGGGTTCTGATGCCAAACACTTAAAGACTCTGTATTTTAATAGGAAGTTGCTTAAATCTTAAATTAAGATTTATAGATTGAGGAAGAGATGTTAAGATGATGAATAACCTTAACACACACACACACATACACAGACATACATATGTATAAAGGAGATATCCATAGAAGTTAGACAAATGGTGAAGATATGGTGAAGAGTCCGTGGGAAGACTCTGAGAAGCATCCAGAAGTTGCTGGAGGTACTTAAGGAAATAGAATACTACTAATGAGTATTACTAGAGTAAATTGATATTAATGAGCATTTACTGTGTACCAGGCACTTTATTTATATTTCTTCAATTAATTTTTTTGATAAGCCAATGGGTCAAGGGCCATATGGTTCCCATGTTACAACCAAGAACACTGAAGTTTGGAAAAGTGAAGTAACTTGTTTCAATTCTGGTCCCAAGCTGGTAAGTGGTGGAAATGGAATTCAAACCCTCTAGACTGGGGGCTGTAAGCCATGCCTCCTGCATGTCTGTTGGCAGGAACATATCCTGTTGGAGGCTGCAGTCTTTGATGACTAGAGTAGAAGTAAAAACTCTTCACCTGCGGAAGAGAGATGCAGAAATGACTCTGAATGTCTGAATGCTTCTGCCTGAACATTGTTAATGAAGGGAACATCATTAGGTGTTAAACTTGCTGAACATGATGGAAACCTAAGGGGAATTTGGTTACTAGAATACCTTCTCTTACAAATGGTTGTCAATGTAATTAGTGCTCTGTAGATTCTGTAGATCTGGTACAAAGAAATAGAAGAGTTTTATGAAGATGACCTCTTGAGAAGGTAGGGAAGGCTTATTAGCTTCTTTTGTCTGCCTTCGGATTTTATAATCCCTCTACCTCCCCAAAACTATGCATTAACCATCTGCTAGCATTTTAACTTACTTCTTGCTCATTCAATGCTAACATCACATTCATTTGAAACGGGAATGGTTGGGGTGGTGTTTAAAGGCAAATTCACTGGTTAAAAGCAGTTTTCACATAACACAAGCTTAATCTATGTTAATGTTTTTCTTCTTTTTTAAAGTACTTTTTAGAAGGCTATATTAAATAATAATAATGAAAATTAAATACATTATCCCCAACCACCATAAAATAGATGGCTTAATATTTTACTTCCTTACAGTTTTTATTAATATGCATGCATCATTTTTACATAATTGTAATCAAAGCAGAGATATACTTTTGTTTTCTTTTTCCCCATTAATGTATGAGCGTTTTCCCATGTAGCTAGTTAGTGTTTTTAAATTAACATGTTAATGGATGTATATTACTGCATGGAGTTACTGTAGCGAAATGCATTTAACCATTTCTACACCATTGAACAGTTAGATTGTTTTTAACCTTTTTACTGTCATAATAAAGAGCAATAAGGTACATAATAAAGAGAAATGAGGGACACCGGGCTGGCTCTTGATCTTGGGGTCATGAATTTGAGCCTCATGCTGGGTGTAGAGCTTACTTAAAAAAACAAAGAGCAATAAGCAAATGGAATATGGGGTCTGGGTGATCTAATTTTGAATCCTGACTTTGCTGTATAGGAAGTATGGAGCCCTGGGCTCCATTCACCCTGGTCTGGGTGAATACTCCTCGTACTCAGTAATATGCTGTACTCAGAAATATCTGTTGTTAGAAACTATGCTTGGTTCTGGGCACACAGAGGAAATCGAGAAAGATGTGGTCCCTTCCCTACACAGCTATGTAGCTAATAGGTCAGTAAAGTGTAAACAGTCATATGACTGTTGTGAGGAGTAAAAGAAAAAACAACTGTTAAGTACTTAGCGCAGTGCCTGGCATATTCTATGTGTCTAATATTACTCTTATTACAATTGGTTTTATTATTGCTTGAGTGATGTTATTACTATTTTTGTTATTGTTATTTAAGCATATATCTTTCTTCATAGCTACTGGTTTTTAAAGATCATTCACTTACCGATTGCTTTTATTGAGTATAATTTAACATTTCTTGAAGCTGGTCTTAAGGTGATATTAGTTTATAAGTTAAGCATGGTATGTTAATTAATTATTAATTAATTAATTTTTACAGATTTATTTATTTGAGAGAGAGTGAAAAAGCATGAGCAGTGGGAGGGCAGAGGGAGAGGGAGAAGCAGGCTCCCCACTGAGCAGGGAGCCTGATGCAGGGCTCCATCCCAGGACCCAGAGATCATGATCTGAACCTAAAGTAGATGCTTAACCAACTGAGTCACCAAAGAGCCCTAGTGTGGTATTTTTAAATGACACCTGAAGAGAAGACCAATGTTTTCTTTAGTTGAGCACCTCTCCCTATTTCAAACTTTGTGCCAGGGCTAGGAGAGGGAGCAGTGGGGCCTAACATCTGTCCTCAGGGAGCCACAGGCTGGTTTTTCTTTAAGAAAACAATGGGATGATGATGTTCTATATTGTTGTTTGTGTGTGTGTGTGTGTGTGTGTGTGTGCATGTGTACACACATATATATAAACTACATGGTTAATTTTCAATATTCATATTCAAAGAATATGACTTTGTGCAGGAAAAATCCTAAAATCTACATACTAGTATACCACCTTTGTAATAAAAGATATATTCATTTTCTCAAGTTTATTTAAGTCTGCATGACTGATTTATTATCATCTTAATGATGATGGCTCCATTGGATCCATCAGCATAATTAAAACTTTGGTTTTAACTCCTAAATTATGAGTCATTGTTGCCACTATTTAAAGCCCACAAAGAATGCAACCTATTAATGTGGCCAAGTTCACATTGATTAGAAAAGTTTTGCTACAATATAAATTTTATTCATCAGCTTTGCCTGAGTTTCCTTACGTGAGACCTTGTACAAGAAATTCATGATGAAGATTTTGTAGAATCCATTTTTCTTATGGATTCATTAACTTTAATAAATTAAACCTGAACATTGATATCTCTATAGTTAGCAGAGACGCCTAACCATAAACTCTAGACCTCAGGGGAAAGGTTTCAAGTAGAGCCTGATCCACAGTGCCCCTCAGGGGACAGCATTTCTCTTTTACCCCTCAGCCACAATGGTTTGGCACACATTTAAAGTATTACAATTTGCTAAGTTTTGATTTATGTCTACACCCATGAACCTCTGATGATAGTCAACCCAATGAACATTTCCATCACTCTCAAACGGTTCCTTATACCCTTTTGTAATCCTTCTCCACCCTTTGCATCCCTACCTACCCTGAACTTCAGGTACCCCGTGATCTCTTTGTTGCTACAGATTAGTTTTCTGTTTCTAGAATTTTCTAAAAATTGAATCATACAGTATGTATTCTTCTTTGCCTGACACTGCAAAGCTATTTTGAGTTGCATCCAGTTTGTGGATGTATCAATAGTGTGTTCTTTTGATTGCTGAATGTGAGCCCGTTGTGTGGATAAACTAAAATTTGTGCATCCATGTACCTGTTCATGAACATTTGAGTTGTTTCTAAGTTTGGTTAGTGTACATAAAGTCATGGAAAAGACTGTGTGATTTTATTTTTCGTGGGCAAATACCCAGGATAGGAATGGCTGGGTCCCGTGGTAGGAATAGCTAATTCTTTTCATGGCCTGCCAAACTGTTTTCTAGAGCGGTTGCATCCTGTTGCATTCCTACCGGCAGTGTGGAAGTGTTCCAGCCGCCCTACATCCTTACCAACACTGGGTACGGTTAATCTTTTCAATTTCAGCCATTCTAGAGATTATACTGGAAAAGCCAGCAAACTGTGGCTCACAGGCCAAATCTGGCCCACCACCTGTTTTTGCAAACAAAGCTTCATTGGAACATGGTGGTACCCATTCGCTTCTTTTCTGTGGCTCTTTTGGCTTTACCGCGGCAGAGTTGAGTAGCTTATAAAGCTACGTAAAGGGAGCTTATAAAGCCTAAACTATTTATGATCTGGTCTTTATACAAAAAAATTTGCTGACCCCTGGTGGAGTGGTTTCTCCTCCAGGCTTTACTTTGCATTTTCCTAACGATTAATGAGACTTAAATAGCACACGTAGGTATTTAAGCTGCAGGCTTTTGTACTGAACACCAGGTGGCAGAGTTACACTTTTCCGTTACTGCTTTTCTAATTCCACCTGGAAAGAATCATCAAGATCATGCATCCAGCTACTTTTCTGAAACTTGACTCACCTTTTTGTCCCCCGTGTTCTTCACTATGTCGTGTTTAATTGTTAGTCATGTGTCATCTAATTTTTCTACAAGCCTGACTACTTAATTTCTTTTATTCTAATTTTCTGCATAGTTGTAAACATCTTGTTCCTGAAGTAGCATTGATTTCCCAAAAATGCCCCAAAGTTTTTGTTGGTCCTTAGACCAGGGTTGGCTAAAAATTGGCATTTCTGTCCTTTACCCAGTATAGACTACATGCGTACTCACTCTGGCATATCTTCTATTATTTGTTATGTTACGTTATTTGTCTCTGAAGTATTTTATTTATGTAAATATACATGTACATACACAAATACATTTTACACTCAGATGCATGTAAATATGAAACTATGCCTTTTAGCATCTTTTTAAAATTAAATTGAAAAATCTTTTTTCAATTGTTAAAACATTGAAAGAGTGTAATGAACTTGTTTCCCAGCTTTCATTTTGGTCCTGTATAGTCGATTCTCAACCTTGCATTCAGGATGGTCTTTGAAGATAAGTCACTTATGTAACTAATTCCTCTTTTCAAAATCTGTGATGTTTTTCTCTCTTATGTAAACACGAAGTCCTTTCTCTGATCTTGCTGTGTGCTTTCTCCTCTTGAACTCCCCTCCTCCCACTCTTTCCTTTGCCACCCTAGCCTCCTGACTAGCCCAAGGACATACCCAGTCCATACCCAGGGCTTACGATTGTTTTCTTGACCTGGAAAACACTCCCCTATTTGCTCCTTCATTTCCTTCAGGTGTCTGCTCAAACTATATTTTATCAGAATCTCTCCGTGACTACCCTATACAAAATGGTCCTTTCGATACCTCTACCCTCATTCTGTTTTCATTTTCTTCACACACTTTTCATCCTTGGTATATTGTATATTTATTTATTTTCTTCTTACCTCTTTCCTTTCATGAGGCAGTGAGCTCCTTGAGACCTCAGATTTTGCCCATTTTCTCCCCAACTGAATTTCTACTACTTGCAACAATCTTTGTATCTGACATATAAAAAATGCTTTACAAATACTTATTGAAAATACTGATTGAATGAATACTACAAGCTGCTTTTTCACTTGAGATTATATTTTTGAGATTTACTCATGTTTTTTGTGTTGATTCATTTTTTTCCACTGCCGTGTAGTAGTATCTTGGATGGCTATATCTCAATTTATCCTTCTTGTTTGGTAGATATTTAGGTTTCTTTCAGTTTTTCACTGATGGAATCCATGCTGAAATATATACTCTTAATTTTTTCTCCTTGAGCACATGCACTGGTTTCTCCGAGGTGTATTACTGAGTGGATTTGCTGAATTATAGGGTAAGTTTAAATTCAATTTAAACAGGTACCATCAAATTTCTCCCCAAAGTGCTTGGCTAATTTATTCTCCCACTAGTGGTCAGTACATGATTAATGTGAGTTATTTGTCATTTTCTGAGCATTAGTATCGCTGGCTCTTTTGTGTGTTTTCTAACAGGATTCTAATACACAAACTTGGGTTGAATGTTTTCTGTAATTTTTTTCCTTTGTTGTGATCTTTCTTTCTTCCATTTATTGTACTCTAGTGAATAGATTTGACCTATAGAAAGGATATGTGTAAAAAGGATATGTAAATAATAGTGCTATCCCTGCTGGAAAAAACAAACAATCAAACCCAAAGTGATTATGCTGTGTTTGGGGGGGATACAGTATGGTCCATCTACTGGGCACTGTGGTAAGTTCTTTTATACATCATCTTATTTTATTCTTGCAATGGCCCTTCCGGTTAGGTATCTCTAGATAGTACTTGGACCCTAACACTTCGTGCCTACTGTCATACAGCTAAAAATTTATTATTTCATAGTAATATAAGGGAGCATGATATGAAACATAAATGTAATTTTGTGTGGGAATTGAAAAACTTTTTTTTCTTCATGTCTCCTTTACTGAAAAAGGAATTATTCCAGACTGACTGTTGAATGAGTAAGTCTAAGTTCTCCTTGCAAGGACCCTCATTTTTTCTTGATTTGCATATGGCTCTTCAGAAAGGCTGGGGGGTCAGACAGAAGTTTGCATTGACATCTCTCAGCAGTCCCTGTAGACTCTGCATTGCTGCAGAATGCGATGTTGTTGCTTAGCTGACCAGATGGGTTGATTGAAGAGAGAATGGGTAAGAGGCAGCTATCATACTCTATGACACTTTTAGGACAGGGAATGAGTTTTGAAACCAGGAAATGATGGCATCCCTCTTTCAATGATCTTGAGAGTCATTTGTGAAGGAATTATCCACTGGAACCCATGAGAGCTCTATAAAACTCTGATCAGAGTACATGGCAGTCTTAATAGAAGGTCTCTGGTTTAGAAAATACTATTGTCTAAAATGAGAAACTCAGAATCCCTTCTAAAATCTTCCACCTGCCAAATACACATCAATCTTTTGAGACTTACACTTGGTGAAATAAAAATTCAGGCTATTACTGCTCTCCCAACACAACACGAGAAAGCCTTCCTTGATATCTTGATGTTTAGGCTTATGTAAGAATGTTTATAGAAGATCTAACCATGCTTCCTTTTTTAAACTTATTAAAGCAATGAAAAAAAATAGATTTTCTCATATTTTTTTTCGTTGATGCTTCCAGAGGCGTTCCTAAGGGATCTTCAACCTGAAATACAGTAAAGTTGGAAATTAGTGTTGTGATCAAGTTGGTATGCCACATCTCATTATTCAATTTACAGCAGATATCTTGGCCTTTGAGTTTTTTCCTACTTTAAGGACCAAAGGATTTTCTTTCATAAGTAATATCCTTACTCAACCAATAAGATGGAATTTTATTACGATTGTTAGATAACTCACTTGACAAAGAGGGTCAATGACAGTTAAATGGCACCAACAGCTCATCGAAAACAGTGATTTCATCCCACTCACCATACTTGTTCCCACTGCCTAGGAGAGGGCTTGATGTATAATAGGAGTTCAGAGATTAGTTACTGAGTCAATATTATAAATTCATATAGGTCTCTATATCATATTTTCCTCTTCTCTCCATAAAATCATGCTATATCCCTTTTTTTAAACTGGGAACATTTCCTTTACAGGTGCATAAGTTTTTTAATGCTTAAAAAAAAGAAAGATATCTTTTTTTTGAGAGAGAGCCTGTGCACATGTGTGTGCAAGTGGGGATAGGGAGGGACACAGGGACAAGGAGAGAGAGAATCTTAAGCAGGCTCCACACCCAGTGTGGAGCCTAATGTGGTGCTCAGTGTGGGGCTCAGTCTCATGACCCTGAGATTAGGACCTGAGCTGAAATCAGGAGTTGGATGCTTAACCAGCTAAGCCACCCAGGTGCCTCCAAAATAGAAAGATCTTGATTGATTTTTTGAGATGGAAATATGTAACAAGGTCATTTGAACTTCTCTTGTGAACAATGATTTCATTTTTGCATGTGATAGAAGTGATGTGTTTCCTCTTCCTCTGTTATTAAAAAAACTGACAAGCAAAAATGATCACCCAAGTTTTTTTTTTTTCCCCAAGTTTCTTTTTGAGTATTCACTGACCAAACTGGAAACATCCACAAAGGAACGCTTCAGGGTAAAATGTTACTGATGGTTGGCATTTCTAGAATTACCATGAGATAAAGACTGCAATGGAATTCTAAACATAAAGGACAATAAATTTCATTTGCTCTGTTCTTTCTTTTTTTTTTCTTTCTTTTTTTTTTTTTTAACAAGCATTGAACTAGATAACATTTCCCTTGAGGTTTTGTTGTTGTTGTTGTTCTTGTTGTTGTTGTTGTTGTTTCCCCCTTCTCCAAGCTTTAAAGAGATGACAGAAACAGTAAAGCCTATCATTTGGTCATCCTCATGTATTCAGCACTTTCATATATGCTAAATATTACTGTAGATGCCAAGAAGAACATCTGCATTTGAAAATTACCAACATCTCTAAGATTGCAGAGCATTAAAGTGCAGTTTCCACTCAACATCGTTTTTCAAGCATATGCCTCATAACAAAAATTCTCAGAATATTAGTGTTTATGGGGAGCTTCTGAAATATACTGAAATAAAACCAATTGAATTATATATTTACATGTGGATTTCTATGTTTTGAGATTCTATAATATGAATCTATAAATTAAATTCTTGTTCAAAATAGTCCCTCTAGCATGTATAAGAACAATATTTCAAGCTGCTTCTCTTTCCTTAGCAAAGCGTTGGTGGTATAGTGGTGAGCATAGCTGTCTCCTTCCCTTTCCTCAGCAAAAATTTCCATGTCAATTACAAAAGACTCATAGTTCCATCAAGTTCCTTTACATTCTTGTATATTTTGAAAGGATGGTATAAGCATCTATATGTGTGAGATAATAACAGGATGATTTTCCTCTTTAATCTGTTTTTTTTTTTTTCCCCCAGAATGCTAAGTGTTGAAAACTGAAAAGGAAAATGCTTCTTATAGAAATGTCCTTCTTTTGGAAGAGAGAGGATTTAAAAGAGAATAAAAAATTTTAAGCTTGATAAGTTCATGCATTAGTCATTGGCTACTTTCAGTAAATAAATTATAGGAACAATATGAGGAAATATATGAAATGTTTTTGTGGGAATTGATCTTGGACCTATAATAGGAAATGCCCAAAAAACATTTCTGAAATGAGTCTTCAAGTAGAGCCTACAGACCATCTTTTATTCTGTGATGTTTAACTCACTTTAGATTCTACTGTTCAGGCCAAAAAACAAATAAAACAAAACAAAACAACAAAATAAACCCCAAACAAGCAAGCAAACAAACAAACCCTCATTTAAAGATTCACAAAGTCTTGGTAGAACATGGCTGTAACTTTGTTCCATTTGACTCTGAGCCAAAGACAATTCTTCACTTTCTGGTCCAACTGTGTTTGTTGTTAATTAACAAGGAGGTAGAGTACATAAAATATTCTTTAGTGTAAAATATTTGGCGATTTCAGACACAATAAAAATGGGTATTTCAGGGGTACCTGGGTAGCTCAGTGGGTTAAGCCTCTGCTTTCGGCTCAGGTCATGATCTCAGGGTCCTGGGATTGAGTCCCGCATCGGGTTCTCTGCTCAGCAAGGAGCCTGCTTCCTCCTCTCTCTCTCTGCCTGCCTCTCTGCCTGCTTGTGATTTCTCTCTGTTAAATAAATAAATAAAATCTTAAAAAAAAAGGGTATCTCATTAAGTCAAATAAGATCTCTTTCTTTTCAAATTGATGAAAGCAAATATCTATTTTTATTTGTTTTAAAAAATTTTAAAAAATTTGTCATCCTACCATGTCTTTCCTCTTCTGGAAAAATCATTTCTATTTTTCTTTGAGATTCTTACCATGTGAATCTGGTGAGCCTGTTGCTGGCCCTATTGTGTTATACCAGTCACATGGTGACTGCAGACTACGACACCTATCTCTTTCCAATAGTCATTGGTTCAAAGTGGTAGGCAAGTGATTGGTTGGGTCACACCCGGTCCTTCTCTGGAACAGTTCTAAAGCAGGACAAAAGAGCTTGCATTTTGCTCTGCTTGTAGAAAAGTCCCCATCACCACCTCTTTATTGTACACCCACCAAACAGAAAGGAGGAGAAGAAAAACATAGAGATGTGTTGAGACTAGAGTTGGAGGAGGCACTGATAACATTACTTGTGTTCAGGAAACCAGATGTTCCTAAAGTCAGCACCTATTTTATACTATGCAAGTCAAAAACTCCCCTTTTTAAATGTAATCTTATTTTGGATGATTTCCTACACTTGCAGTGGAAAGAGTCCTAACAAAGGCTTTCATCATGTAGCAAAGATCTTTTAGTGTCCACTCCACTATAACTTTCAGTGGAGTTAAATAATTGTGTATCTACTACAAGAAGGCATATAGTTACACATCACATAATTTGTGGTTTAGTTTGCTATCTGAAATAAGGTGGTTCTGTTCATAAACATTTCAGGTGGGCATATCTTCTGTTACTGTTGAGCAAGATCTCAGAAGCAAGGTCTCAGAACCAGTAGTCATGCCTCTCCTAATTGTCAGCCAGGTATGCCCTTACGGAGTAATCAGTATCCTATTACAACCAAATTCTGACAGGAAAGAACATTAATTGTAACTTGGGGACTGATTCCAGGTTGAATATAAGATGAGAGTTACTGGACCCTATAGTAATATGGAACTAAAAGGTCACTCTCAGCAAAGTCTGGATAACTTCAGTTTCAAGGACTATGCTTCTGACATTTTTGACTGCCCTGCTTTTTCTCTTCCCTTGAGTCCCTGTCCCACTGCCACCTAGACTTGTGTTCAAGTCCCTGGGTGTTTCTTGGCTCCTGATGACCTGCTTTGGAGACCCTAGGCCTATGTGCAACTATGCTGCCTGCAATCTCCATTCAAGACACACTAGCAACAAAAGCAATTCCTACATCAGTGTAAAAAAAATAAGTTTAGACTTCCTTTTGTGAAAAACTAGAGTAGCAGTGAAGAACATAGGGTTTGGATTTAAACAGACCCACGTTAAAACTCTATGTCTGTCACTCACTAGTGCTGAGATGAGCATCTTTAAAATAGGGGCAATAATAGCAATCTTGTAGAAGTGTCATTAAAGTAAAATAAAATACTGCATTTGAAATGTCCAATATTGTTCTCATAGATTATCAATAAACTACATCATCTATATTTTTATAACACAGTAGGTCCCAAAGGACCCCTTGCCTGAGGGCTTATTTCCCAACCAAAAGAAATGTCCCTGCAATTTCTTCTTCTAAGTCCAAGGTTCTGGGACTTTTCCTTATGTTGCTGATGTCCCTTTATCATCAGGGGCCTTCAACACATTCATGTCTTTAACCATAGTCAGAAGTCAAAGATTCTGTTATCCATTGAGGAAAGCTGGGCTTAGTACCTATAGCTTGCAATGTACAATATGAAATACTGGGCTTGACTAGTTCCTGGACCATCTTCCTTCTTCTGGATGCAGAGTTCCCATTAGCTGCTCTGATCTGGCCTATCCTCTCCCCACATAGAAGATGCAATTCGGCAGAGAAAGGATTGCTGGGAAAACTCACCTGAATCATCCTCAGGAAGCCAGAATTATTGTAAAGGGGAAGAATAATGTATATTAAACTATGGAGATTTGGATTCTGGTTTTGCCTTTTTTTTTTTTTTTCTGTGTGACCCCAGACATACTACTTACTCTCAGTGCACGTTTTCTTCATTGTAAGGAGGGAAAATAATGATGTTTGTGAAGATGACATGAATTAGAAAGTATGAAGCACTTGGCACCTAGTGTTCACTCAATGAATAGTAACTGCTGTGATTTTGCTGAGGCCAGCATGACTGTTATGATTCCTTTAGAAGACCTTGCTTTCCACTTTCATTTCTTGTTTCCGGTAAGTTTTGAAACCATTAGGAAGTACACTACTAGCCTTCAGAGGTAATGAGCCACTGGAAAGGTTCTTGGGATGTCCAAGCAGGTTAATATTATGTAGTATTTCACTTGGGGCAATTACATTGGAGGGAGATTTTCTCATTTCAGGGCTCAAGGGCAATGTGTTCCCATGTTTAATGAACAAAGTTTTCAAAACTGCTCTTGTGAACTGCTGGAAATCTGTGGTTTAACTCCACAAGTGAGAATAGCCATCGTTAAATGAAGTGGCTATGAAGGTATTTCAGGGTATACTTTGGTGCAATTTTTGTGATTTTGTTAAATAATCATCCAGAAGTATTTAATTTAGCTTAATCATTACCACCAAATCTGACAACTTTTTGTTAGTTTGTTCGAAAGCAGCAGAGTTTGCTTTCTGGAGATGTTTCGACTTATAACAATGCCCCATTGCCAGAACATGGTGGGCCTGAAATAGTTTATTTGGGGGATGGAATCCGTTTAAAGGTGGAAGAAAGCAGAACACGGTGTAACTCCATTTTTAGGTATTTCCAGTAAGCAAATTTTTTTTTTTTTTTTTTAGATTGTATTTATTTGACAGACAGAGATGACAAGTAGGCAGAGAGGCAGGCAGCGGGTGGGGGGGGGGGAGCTGGAGAGCAGGTTCCCCGCTGAACAGAGAGCCCGATGCGGGGCTCGATCCCAGGACCCTGGGATCATGACCTGAGCGGAAGGCAGAGGCTTTAACCCACTGAACCAACCAGGTGCCCCTCAGTAAGCAAATCTTAGCAGACACTGTTTTCAAAATGGCTGCTCTGGGTTTAACTAGTTTGACACCAACCATTCTTCTGGAGGACCTTGCTGAGAGACTCTTATTTTATATTAAAGCAGAAAGATCCAACAGAGGCCTAGGCCGCCACTGTCCCGCCCTGGGGCCAAGACGTAGGTCATGGTAAGTTTTGTCCCACTCCAGCTATGTCAAAGTTCAGAATGTATGTGCAGATTAAAAACTAGAGATAAATTTAAATATTTATTGGATAAAATTTTGAAGTTTGAACATAAAATAAAATTTTGAACATAAAATTTTGAAGTTTGAACATAAAATAAAATTTTGAACATAAAATT
>NC_081570.1:84807872-84852039 GCF_022355385.1 Mustela nigripes | reverse complement strand
CCCTTTATGTTCTAAATATTTTATAATGATGACAGTAAAGTATGCAAACATATAAACTACAGGGCAGCTATTCAATCTTGAATATCTTCTTTTTCCCCCTTATCACCTCTTGCTATCATTTACCATTTATCTTACCGGAGGAACATTCATAGCAATAGCCTGGACCTTAACAGATGATAACTAATACACAACAGAAAAACAACTTTGCATCTCAGTTCAGTAGGGATTTCTTTCCTCAAAAAGGTGGTGATTGTGCCTAAATCATCTCAAAACATCAGAGTAGTTTGGCCAATGTGCTCAAATATACTTAAGAAAAAAAAATGAAGATACAGAAAGAAAAAAATAAAAAGTATTTAAGCTTTTATATTTATTGACTATCAATACTAAGAAAGTAGATGCCTCATTATTTTCCCATCTGGAGTAGACATAACAATGCTTTGTCTCCCCAAATTTTTATTAAATACCATTAAACATGTTTATACTAGAATTAAACAAAGAAGGAGATTCATACCTCTTTTTCAAGAAGTCATCTCCTTTTCCATTAAGCACAAAATTATGCACTGTTTCCTCTTATTATCCTGTGTTAGTGTCGACGATCAAGTGACCCATGAATTAATTTGGACCTATGTTTAGGATGAGACTACCTTAATGTAACTCTGATTGTGCTGTCTGAGAAAAAAATATATATATATATATATTTATATTCAATCATTGTCAAACCAGGGCAGGGGGAATCTAAAAAAAGAAAACCCAACCACGTTAAAGTTTTAAGAGAAACTGAAGGCTGCTTACTTTTATTTGTTTATTTATTTATTTATTTACTTTTTACCTCTTCTATCTGGGAATATATCGTAATAGTGACAATTCTGTTCTGTTTCTGTGCACTTAAGCCTAAAACTCACATACTGTCTCCATATTACTAAAAGCTTTTGGTCTGATTCATGAATGTCACAATGCAGAAAGATGGATGCATTTTTCCTGACTCTCATGTACCATTTGACAACCTCCCACTCAGAGAGAACTGGCAGACTGGCTGGGTAGTTATTGTGTTCTGCAAAGAGAATTATTACAAGGAAATATTCATTCAACAGGAAGGGAAAAATGATTCTCACAGATTTCAGCACAATATGAATTGATTTATTTCAGACAGTGAAAATCTCCATGTTAAGGTTATGTAATGAAGATCCTTCTCATTTAAATGCTTTTAAATTTTTTTAAAGAAGTGAATTTTCTTTCATTAAGAAAATTAGAATACTCTCACCACTCTCATTCCTGTATATATAGAACTATTACTTAAATTACGATAATTACGCTTAAGTAATGGCAGCTCTGATTTATCCCCATATGGTGTCCCACTCCCACTTCCATTTCCACTCACATATTCACTTGGTAAATTGCTTTTTCAGGTACTCTAATGTGAAGCAATTGCATTGAAGGTCACAATTAACAGCTTCCCTGTATCCGTGGCCATTGCGGTATGACCTTGCAGATTCTTCCACCAAGAGGTAAATCTATTCCCTCACTCCTTGAGTCTGGTCTAACATTGTGATTTGCTTTAGCCAATAGAACATGGCACAGATGACACTGTGCCACTTCTGTGCTGGGGCTTCAGGAGATCATGCATGCTTCTGCTTTTTCTCTTGAAACCATACCACTGGGTCACTGCTGTGTGAACAACATGGATCACATTGGGGGTTAGGGCTTAATAAATGAATTTTGTTGGGGGAGTCACAATTCAGGCTATAGCAGTATCTATGGGGGTCATATAGTTCAGCCTTTCAGTAGGATATGCCTACATCTAGATTTTCCTAACAAAGAAGATAAAAAAAGAACCTATTTAAAATACTCCTGGTGGGGTCCCTGGGTGGCTCAGTCAGTTAAGCGGCTGCCTTCCGCTCAGGTCATGAGACCAGGGTCCCGGGATCAAGTCCTGCATTGGGCTCTCCGCTCAGCGGGGAACCTGCTTCTCCCTCTCCCTCTGCCTGCCACTCTGCCAACTTGTGTTTCCTACCTCTCTCTCTATCAAATAAATAAATAAAATCTTTAAAAATAAAAGAAAATATTCCTGGAATTGATGATTCAGCAATCATTGTGTTAATAATCTGTCAGTAGGTTCTTGCTTATGTCTACTTACAAATTTTCAATTTGTTTAAGTTAAACTCTTTCAATTCAGTTCAACACTTAAACTCTCTTCTGTAGTTAGAAGAAGGAATGATTGGTGTAATATCAAAATTTCATTTCTTGACTGTGGAATAGTCCTATCATCACTTCTTCTCCTCACTGTGTTTGTAGATATTCAACTTTATGATTTTCAGGACTAGAGCTAAAACCAGCAATACCAACTAGGATCTCTGAAAGTTGTTTCATCTAGGACATATTTGAAATTTTCTTAAATTGGATAACTGGTTACCTAAAGCATGCTGCTTCCATGGAACCCACAAGATAAAACTCAGAAATACGTAAACTTCTTCCATCACCGGAGGACAATCCACATACAAAGAATTTCTTTTAAGACAAGAACCAAAAGTGTATTAATTTTAGTTGATATAACTGATGTTTACTTTAATATAGGACCTGGTCTGTCTTAGTTATCTTTTATATGGATTTAGTCACTTTCTTAAGAGTATTGTGTACTGATCTCTGCCAGTTTTCTTTTATGACATTCTTGAATTAATTTCATTGTTTCACCTATCTCTGAATTAACAATGAGTGAGATCCTACAATATGTTAAGTATCATTCTAAGTTTTGGGGTTACAATAGTAACCAAATGAGACAGAATTCTAGGAATCTTACTGTCTAGTGGGAGATGGCAATACAAAAACGAATATAAAATACACTGTCTAGTAATACTTTGTGTTATAAAGAAAAATCAAGATAAGTAGGTAGTGGAGGGAAACTATTTGAATAGAAGGGCCACTTAGATGGTTAGTATATCTGCAGATACATGATTTGAGCAGAGATCTAACTGAAGTAACAGAACAGGTTATACAATTATCTGGTAGGAGAAAGTTACAGGCAGAAGAAATAGCAAATGTCAAGACCTGAAATAGTAACAACTTTGAAAACTTTCAGCTCAAGTAATATTTCCTCTCCTTTAATTGTTTTCTTAAAAATGGTTAGTTAGTTAGTTTGGTTTTTATTTGTTCAGTTTTTTTTTTTCTTTCTGGAAATGAGGTTACAGAACATAGCAAGAGAAAGCCTTATATAAAGATAAAGAGGTTGAAGAGAATTCTCCATGGAGATTTCTAAGATTAGGTTGCTTAAATATTTGAGAGAATTTGTCTGGCTTTGCCAGGCCTATCACATTGTCCCAGAGCTCATACAAGGTTGGAATTTGTAGGCCCAGTGGTTACTGTCTGCCTCTCTGCCTATTGTTAATTCATTAAGCGAATTTACAGGTACCCAAGATATTTCAGGCACTGTGTTAGATGCAGAGGATACTAACAGACAAGTAAATTGTGGTTCCTTCCATCAGAAAGTTATTTATTCCTCCTTGAGATCAGCTGTCATAGTGGTAAAGACAGGGTTCTGGAGTCAGGGTTTATATTCTGGGTCTGCCATTTACTAAATGCAGATGGTGCACAATTTATGCTTATTTATACTTTAAATTTCCAGTTTGCAAAATGAGGATTCATTCATTCCACAAATACTTACTGGGACATTTCTAGGCAATAGGTGCTTTGGGATAGGATAGTCAGAAAAACAAAAATAAAATAATATTTAGTTGATGGGAATGTTTTAAGAATTATGTAAGATCATATGTACCCTGTCTTAGCACAGTAACTACTAAATAAATGCTAGCTATAGATTTCTTATGTTTTAAAACTCGTGCTTGGTAAAATAAAGCCCTAAATGAAGGTAGTTGAATTGAACTGAGTTATTTTATGGGGAAGCAACCTGTGTTACACTCTGAAAATACAAAGGAGGTTGTTAAAAGTAATGGCTAGTAACAAACTAGGTTATGGAAGAGAAATGAAAATGTCTCGTGTCTGGGGTCTGTTCCTCAACTTTGGGGTTGACATTGAGCAGCATTCAAGCCATTCCCCATTCTTCTTCCCATCTGTGGCAGAGATGCAAGTTGCCTTCCCAGTACCCAGCCTCCTGCTTTTCTTATTTCTGCTCCCAGTTTTGTTTTGGTTACCATGCTTCATCTGAACAAAAGTACTACACTTCCCAGCATTCCTGGCAGCCAGGGATGGGTGCTCATGTCATTCACACTGTCACTGTTTCAGTAGCACTAGGTGTTGTTTAAGTGTGGAATCGTGGCTTTCTCACACCTGGGCATTTACCATTTTCCAGAAGTTTTGTTTATCAAACCAGAAAATAATTTGCATAAATGAGTAGAAGGGTTTTCATCTTCACTAGTTAAAAAAGAAACAATCGAAATGCATTCCTTTTTTACTCATATCTTTATTTTAGTTATTTTTTTAAATGGATCTTTTTATTTATAGCCACATGAAAAAATTCTTTTGTTTGATTTTCTTCAAAGGTTCCCTCTTCCCATCGCTTGTCCTTTCTTTCATTCCCAAAATGTAACTTGAAAAGTTCATTAGGGCAAAATCTATTTTTACCTACATTTGGTTGGAGATCAAATGCTGAGGGCAAAACCTAGCTATCAGTTGCACAGTCATATTTTAAATTTGGATTAAACTGGAGCATCAGAGATCAGGAATATACCACTTCATTTAGATTGGCATTTTGTTCACAGGTGGCATTCTTAATTACCCATCACTCCTGGAAAGGATTTGTTGGAAATCATGAGGCATCATCATTTCCCCCAACTCCTGCCAGTTCCTATGCCTCAGAGTGCCACCTTTTCTCCTTTGACTTCTTTACTAGAGCACGTCCCTCAGGCATTTCTTTCCACTTATAGGGTTGAAGTCAGCACTTTCCCAGAGTGGGGAGCTCAGGATTCCTTCCAAGGAGTTCAGGAAAAGCTGAGGCACTTTGGGCAGAGGATCAGTATATATTTCATTTCTCCAAGTCAGCTGAAAAATTGTCACAGAGCCCTTACATTTCCTTTTGAGCTCATCAGTGAATTTTCTTTCAGAGTTGAAGGCTTGCATATACTGTGGATGTCTGATTTATCCTATCATAATTATCCATGGGTATCCATTTAAGTGGTGTGTTATAATGGAAATAGCATTGTCTTGGGAACAAAGGCCCTGAGTCCCTGCCAGTTCTTATCAACATGACCTCAAACAAATAACTGCAGTCCCAAGCTCTGGTTCCTCATCTGTGGAATGGAGTTAAGGCCTGCCCTATCTATCTCATAGGATTGTTGGGAGGTTTGATAAGGTGATAATTTGTGGAGGGTTTTGTATGCTCTAAAGCGTACATACTCTAAAGCAGTATGGGTAGGTGATTATAAAATCTCATTACTGAACCAGAACTCATTCCCTGTCTCCAGGCATACCTCATAGAGGGGAAGCAATTTTACTTCTACACCAGGTTTCTATAAATATCCAATCCTTCCAGGCCAGGGAAAACCCCAGCACTTTCTACCTTGCTGTCATGAGACTTGGCATAGGGATAAGTAATTAGGCAGTGGGGTTCAAATTTTGACTTGGGGTTTGCTTTCTAATTGGGGGATGCTGCCTTAATTACTCAACCCTGTCCAAGCCTCAGTTACCACATCTGCAGAATGGGGATAGTGATCATATCCATACTTCCATTTGATTCTGGGTTTATCTGAGACAAGCCCTGTAAAGTAGTTAGTATAGTGCCTGGCATACAGTAAATAGTGAATATTAGCTATTATTCATTTGTTATGAGCAAGGGCACAAGTAAGTCATGTGATACTGAGAAGAGGATGGCTAATGTTTTATTTTTTCCCCCCTAAAAATGGCTAACAGTTTACCACAGAGACTGGGGTACTGTCTCTAAGGCTCATGCTAGTGCTGGCAGGTAGGTAGGTGTGGTTTTGTTTTTGTTTTTGTTTTGTTTTGTTATGTTTTACCTTTTTTACCATTTAGGTGGAGGTCATTTTAATTTTAATTTGACCTCTTGGCCTCCGCCTTCTCCTTCCATATTCTGACGGAAATGAAGGGTCATCAGTATTTTATATAGACTATGATTTTATTTTCTGCTCAATGTCTGACATTTTACATTTTTCTTTGTGCATTTATTTATTTATATGACTAATCTTATAAGGGAAAAATAATAAAAATTACATTTCACTATAAATAAACTTCAATTTTGGGGAAATAGGATAAAAAGATGGGAAATATATTCTGTTCTCGAAAATCTTGTCTATATGGTCATAGTACTTAAGGATCTGTGATTAAAATTAAGGAAATTATCCTTATTAAGATTTCAGAAAATATAACTTAAGCACTTTATTTCCTATAATTGCAGCTAGGAAAATAGTTATTAGATCCTAAAGCTCATCTATCATCTGTCTTTGTGGGAATTTCTGAATGTACTTGTTGAAGACCTGTATTAATCTTCTCATAATCTATGAGTAGGGAGGCTATTGAGGACCTGATGTGGGTAAGGATAATGGGAATGCCAGGACCAAAGAGATTTGGTGAGGGTGAAAGCTAATAAAGAAATGAATATACTTCATTAATAGACTTGCTCATACCTAGGACTGGAATGGGCTAATAGGACAGGGCTCACATCCACAAACCTTGATTTTTGTAATACTGGTAAGGATGGACTCTGGTGTGATGTCCAGTGTATCAGCTTGTGCTCCATACAGGACTTCCAAGATATATCATTCAACTGTCCTTTGTTGATCAGTTAAGAACAAGGATAATTCATAAGAATACCCCAACTGGGTCTCCTGCATCTTTAGATTTCTATTAATTTTAGTTTTATTCCTTAAACTTAAAATATGTTCAAGACTCTCCTATATAAGTAAAAATAAAAATTACATATATTTATTTATATATGCATACACACACACACACACACACACATACACGTAATGGCAAAGAAAAAGCCCTCCACCTCTGGGCTCCAGAGCATCTTTTTAGTCATTTTCGGAGTTCTCATTTCCTTGTTTCCTACTCATTGATTAAACTGCTTTCTCCCACTGTTAAGCGCCTCCACATACACTAGCAAATCTGCTCCCTACAAGGTCTTTAGAGACGTCTTGTAGGGCAAATCCCATGGGCAATGTTTGCATTGACTTTTCTGTGGTGTTTGATACTGCTCTTTTAAGTTTGTCACAATTATATTTCTTCCAGGATCCTCTTCTTTCATGTACTTCTTTTTTTTTTTTTAAAGATTTTATTTATCTATTTGACAGTCAGAAATCACAAGTAGCCAGAGAGGCAGGCAGAGAGAGGGGGGGAAGCAGCTCCCCGCTGAACAGGGAGCCTGATGTGGGGCTTGATCCCAGGACCCCGGGATCATGACCTGAGCCGAAGGCAGAGGCTTTAACCCACTGAGCGACCTAGCGCCCCTTTCATGTACTTATCAAATGTTGATACTCTTTATGGTTCTTTCTCTTAACTTTATAAATATTCCTTGGGTCTATCATAGATACCTTCTTGTATGCCTATGGGTCGTACATACATATCTTTAATCAATGTCCTTGTCCCAGTTTTTAAGCCCAGGTTTTTTTTTTTTTATCACCTATTAAATTGTTCTCTTTGGATATTCAACAGCTAATTTAAACATATTAGTTTCTCCCCTCTAAGGGCCTATTTAGCCAGAGCGATTCCATCTGGTTAAACAGTGATTTTGTTGTTTATGCAGTAAAACTTAAACTGACATTGTCCCCCACCCCCACCCCAGGGAACCTATTAAAGGCAAGTCCAGGAAACCAGTAAAATATGGTCAACCAGTCCCAGATAACAGAGCCCGGATGCAGGGATGAGTCAGGCCAGGTGGAGACATCCAATCAGTGGGGCACGCATACTGTCTCCCTAGCTACCAAGGAGTGTGGACCTTGCCTTTTGGGCGCCTCTTGGGCACCAATTCTGACCAAGGTGACAGGCTAGTTCAAATAACTACTACGGGGTGAACTGTAATTCAATTGGCCACCCGTGTGTGACCTAGCATGACTGTGCAGCTTTCTCTGTATGTTACAATCTCATTGGCCACCTGCATGTGGCCATGCTCAATCACATGGCCTTTGCTCTATAAAAGTTAGTCTGTAAGACAGGGAGGGGTCACTCTCTTTGGGTCACCTAGAGAGTTGGCCACAAGGTCATATTTATTTATTTGTCCAGTGATCTCATTATGGTCCAAGACCAGACTCTTAGCCTTGTGTGCTCAGAAACTAGCCTCAGCCATGTCTCACTTAATAAGAATGATAGTACATAAAGATGCTAACTCACACTAAGAGACCTGACTGAGGCTATTTTATGAATTTAAATGAGAAACATCTGTGAAGCCAGCTTCACATTCATATTTGCTTGATAAGTACATTTGGTTCCTGTGGATAAGCTATACTGAAAGCCAGATTATCAGAGAGATGCTTAAGAAACATGGAATCAGAACAAGAGGATTTATATACATTATATAATTTCAATATTTTATGGTATAAGGCTCCCTTCACTGGACATAACAATCTTTGCAACATGAATATATGTTAGACAGAGGAGATAAATCTGCAAGCCTGATAAAATTCTCTCCTGGATAGTATTTGGATAAGAACTCCCAAACTTTGCCTCTTACAACTCTCATTTTCTCTCTATATTTAAATATACGAACCATCCCTTATCCAATTGGCACACTCTTATTTTATTGCACTTAAATAAGATTATAGTCTAAATTTTAATGACCTGGAGAGAGTCTATTTTTTTAAGTGAAATTTGAAAATCTCTTTTTTGATAGATTGTGTTGATTTCTGAGGGCAAATTGTTTTTCTTATTCCTGTTTTGTTTCTGAGGTGATGAGGAGACTTTCACATTGTAACTGCTTGTTTATTTTCACGTCTGACCTACCCAGAAACCTCTAATATCCTAGAGATTGGTGACTATGATTTATTAATTTTGGTGTCCTGTTACCTAGCCCAGAATTTTATCACAGAAAAATATGTTGTTTAAATAAATATAGGTTAAAATTTTTCTTTGGTAGTAAAGTGATGTTCATTTTCTTTCTTTCTTTCTTTTTGGAATTTATTTATTTATTTGAGGGGGAACAGGGAGAGAGGGACAAGCAGATTTGGTGCCGAGTGCAGAATGCAACGTGGGTCTCTATCCTACAACCCTGAGATCCTGACCTGAGCTGAAATCAAGAGTCAGAGGCTTAACTGACTGGGTTGCCTCTGTGCCCCATAAAATGATGTTCATTTACATTGACATTTTAAGCTATCTTTAAGTGAAAGTGTTGTTTTCGAATCTGTGGTAATTTTAACATTTTAGAATTTGTGATTTTTGTGTATGTGTGTATTCTGCAATTTATCTTCCTTTTCAGGAAGTGATATTCAATCAATGAATAATATATTGAAACAGAGAAAAAGAAAAAGTAGTTAAAAGCAAGGTAACTAGCTTGTAATTCATTACATTAAAATATTCATCTGTTGAAATTATAAAATATATAGTGATAAATAACATTTAGCTTATCAACAATGTAGCAGCTTTTATCAAATTGCTTAAATTTGAAATACCTAGTGTATATATTAAAAGCTGCTAACTTTGAATTCATCTGGTCACCAAGATTTCATAAGGCCAGAAAAATCTTTCTAACCAAGAATGTATAGTGATTAAACAAAAGCCATCATGTTTATAAAGTTTAAGTAGCTCATTCCAGAATGTTCAGGTACTTAGGACTGTGTCTGTAACCAGCTTATCATGAAGTTTATACCAAAATGCTAGAGCTTTTCAGGTATTCATGAGGCTCCCTGTGTGTTTTATTGAGATCTTGTTTTTATAGTCACTTAACTGCAGTTATAATGTAACTTCATTTTGGTGGAACACTGGTATAATCGGCAAAGTTAATAGCTGTGTACCGATCCTATGTGCTGGAGGATAAATTTAAAAACTCTACAAGCTGTTCTGCTAATGAAATCTGATTGGCTTGAGAAAGAACAGATTCTGTTAATGATCAATTAACTGTTACATTAAATCAGTCTGTTGATACTTTCCATAAAGTTCATATTTAGCGGTAGAAGGAAGTAAGAGTTGTCAATTTGTACGTGGTTATGATTAAGTCCATATTGGAATATGTAGTAAACTGAAATGTTTCTTTAAAGCAATACTTACCCCTTACTGGAAGATACCAATGTTTTGGTGTGCATCTTTCTATTTCTTTAGCTCTGTTTCTTCTGAATGATGCAGAAAGAATGATGATGAGTGGTTTTTAATTTGGAATTACAACTAAGGGTGAGGGGCTTAGACTGGAAGTTTAGGTCTGATGTCCATTGCTGTTTCAACTCTGTGCTTATCTTTGAGACAGCAGGGGCGTGGTCAAACCCGAATGAAATGTGCTTGATACAGATCTGTGCTAGGATCTGCAGAACATCAGGGGCAACCTTAGCAGTTTATTGGCATTGGTTTTAGAAAATGTACAGATTGAAGGTTTGCACCTGGTTTCAGAATTGTTCTTTGGTTTCTGCTATTGAGACTGGTCATGCAGCCTTGCCATGGGCTTTTTGATCAGAGGCTCTTAAAAACCTTTCCTCAGATGAGACTGTGACAATCTTGTTGATCCACGATCCGAAGATGAAATGTGTTCTCTGAGACTGAGAAAAGACCCCAGGAGCTATGACTGGAAGGCTCCCTCTCTCTCATGTTGGCCTGGATTTGTTTTCTCGTGCAGCACCACAGTCTTTACTTTTATAAAAGTCTTCTGTGAATATACTGTGTGATGAGTCCTTTCAATGATCAAATACGGTATAACTGTTACTATATTATTTTTTCCCCTGAACCATTTAAGAGTAAGTTGCACATGATTCCTTTTTGTCTCTGAATATTTTAGTGTCTATTTCCTAAAGAAGGAAAGAATTCTATATAACCACAGTGTAATTATAAAAACCAAGAGATGAACATGAATACAATAGAAATATATTATGTATTATATAAACTGCAGATTTTGTTCAGATTTGTCTTTAAACAGTTTTTATTAAGGCTTTAAACAAGTAATATCCTGTCTAGCACCCCCCCCCCCAAATCCAAGGTCATACGTTACTTTTGGTGATTGTATATCTTGAATCTTCCTAACTTTCTGGGTCTTTATCTCTTATGATACTAATATTTTTGAAGAGTAGGGTCAGTTATGTAGTAGAATGTTTCTCAGTTTGGGTTAATTTGATGTTTCCTCAGGAGTGACTCACTTTATGATCTGTGGGCAGGAATGCCATAGATCTAACACTGAATTCTTCTCAGTGCCTTATGTTAGGAGGTATGTGCTATCATTTAGTCTCATTATTAGAGATATTAACTTTGATTATTTGGTTAAGGTAGTGTCTGCCAGTTTTTTACCCTGCAATATTTTATTTTACCCTTTGTAATTAATATGTCTTCTGTGGGTAGGTATTTTGACATTATGCAAATATCCTGTTACTTCCCTTAAGTTCTACCTTCTGGTTTTAGCATCCCCTAATAATTCTTGCTTGAGTCAACTGTTATTATGATAGTTGCCAAATGGCAATTTTCTAATGACATCAATCTGTCTACCTTTAATAGCTGGCTTCCTATCGGAAGAAAGGACCTTCACTCTTAACTTTCTTTCCGTCAGTGAGAACACACAGACCTCCTATTCCATGTAATACTATCTTTATTTATTTTGATATTCATATTGTCCCAGATTGGACCAGGGGGAACCAGTTTAAGTTGGCTTTTGTGTCCTTTTGACATGTCCTCACCATTTCTTTGAAATCTTTCAGACTTTTGGCATAACAAGGTTACCTTGTATTTTTCTTGCTTTAGCCCTGGAATCAGCCATTTCTCCAAGGACTCCTGGTACCCTTCAATGGAGAATAATATTTTGACGACAAGATCTGAATGTCAGGTACGCTAATTGCAACTGGGTTGTCTTGTCTTTTAGGCCCTCTCAGCTGATAGAACTAGGAAGTTGAATATGCATATGAATATTCTTATCCGTGCATTTAAAATTTTATATCCTACTTTCACTCCTAATTCTCTTTTATATTTGAATTTATTATCTTCTAATATAGTATATATTTTTTATTTATAATATTGGTTAATATAAGATATGCGCAGTTTTTTTTTCTACGAGAATGTAAATTCCACAATGGTGAGAGCTTTTCATTTGCTTTGTTTGTAAATGTGTCCCAGGCAGCAAGAACAGTTTTGAGCTCAATAGTTATTTGTAAATGAAAGAATAAATGCATTCCAGGGGAAGAATTGTGCAGGAAAGAAAATACAAGTATATTATATAGTTCCATTGTAATTAGTATTTCCATAGTTATAAACAATATTAAATAAATACTGAATATTGATATAAATAAAATTCTGATAGAAGTATATTGTGAAAATGGAGGGAAAAGAAGGGTGTATATTTGTGTGATATGAAAGAAGGCTAAATCTTTTTTTTTAGACAAAGTCAGTAGATAATGCCTAACATTGAAAAGTTTTTTGTTTTTTGTTGTTGTTGTTGTTGGTTTTATACTACATAGTTGGGGGTCGAAAGAAACAGAGAACTTGAAGATGGTTGTCTGTGAGAAATCAGGAAGTGGGTGATGGAGAGGGTATAGAAAACTACATTTTTATAATAAGCAGGACAAAACTACTTAATGTATTAAATTAGATGTCTTTGGTATAAGTAATATTTAATATTTTCTAACCATTTAATATTTTTTAACCTTTTAATATTTTCTAACCATTTCCCTCCATATATAAACATACACCTTTGATAATAATAGAAAAGCTTTTGAAAACAATGACATATATGAATGACTATATGAATATATGTAAGTTAGTTTTTCTAGAATCTTCTCTAAAATGAATCTTTTCTCTCAGGCAAGTCAGCAAAAAACTGCGTCAGTGGACAAGGGTTCTTTTTATGCTAGACTGTACATCAGCATAGAGCGATCTGCCTATATTGATGAAATTTTTGTATTGTTTAAGTGTTGTTGATACTGTTGCTTGTAATATTATACAGGAGAATTTTTCTCCTCTTCTTAGTATCAGATACTGTATATTTCTCCAAAGCAAGCAATTTTCTTTATTTTAAGAAATGGCAAGCCAAAAAACTGGCATTAAGTCTCTGCAGGATATTAGAAAATTCAGAGACTCAATTCTGACATCTGTAACAAATGCACAGGATCTCTGGAGTATACAACTTGTCCACTAATTTGTGTCCTGCATGTCCTCATTGCCTGCCTACCCCAATTTTCTCCTTTTCCTGATTTCAACACATATTTTGTCATAAGTTGTATTAAGCTTTGCGAACTTTATTAAATCTGTTCAAAATAAGGAAAGGTATAAATTAGTAAATAATAACTGACTACACATATTTTTATCCACTGAAACAGGGGATTTTGTCCCAGATTTGACAAAATTTGACAAGCTTTGTCCCAGATTTCTGAGCTTTTCCTAATCCCTAGAGATAAAAGATGTATAAACTTTTAAAATTGCTTGCTTATTTGGAACTTTATTTTTTGCTTTCCTCAACTTAGTTAATGTTTTCCTAATCTTGCTTATAATTAAATTTTGAGGGAGACTTTTAAGATAATTTGAATTCAATATGCTTCCTCTTTATTTAAAAGCAATAGGACAATAGATTTTTGGGTTAGAAATGGTTGTAGTGATTTTCTGATATAAAATTCTATAATGAGCTACTCATTTCATTCCAGTTTTCTTTCTCTTGTTTTGTTGGAAAGGCTGTTCTTTAAGCTGAAGTACACACACATACACACACACACACCACACACACATACACATACACACAATCTTTTTTAGTACTTTCTCTGTGGTATACAAGGTGCTCAGCAGCAGGAAAGCTCAAGCGAATAAAACAAGCTCCTTCAGCAAGTTACTCTCTGAAGCCTGTGTCCTCATGTGTAAAATGGAGATAATAGCAGCACCTATCACATAGAATTTTGGTCTGGGCATTGAAGGAATTAATGCATATAAAGTACCACCACTAGTTAAGTGCTCAATGAGCGTTTGCCGCTGCCATATAATTTATAGGCTTGTTGCTAACGTCAAATAAAAGCACTTTGCAAAGTGCATGGCACTGTTAAAATGTAAGGTGGTAACAATAAATTAAATCTTAGTAGAGTTAGGTTAAAACTGCAGTTAGTCAAATAGTTCTTTTATATGATTCTACTTGGAAGCATATTAATTTTTTATGCAATCATTCTTTTGGAAACTGAAATAGTTTTGAACATTCATGTCATTAAATTTCATATTTAACCCATCACTTCAGTGAATACCTTACTGACTCTTCCCCTTGACATTGAATGTGTTAGTTCTTGTTTTCCTGTTTTGTGTTTTATAAATGTTTTGTGTATATATATATATGTGTGTGTGTGTATACATATATATATATATACATATATACTTAAAGTACTTATAGACTACATGCTAATATGTGTGTGTGTGTGTGTGTGTGTATGTATATCTCCAATAATCCTATTGATTTATACAAACATTATGTTGCTTCATGTTATCACCAAACAATTATATAGTTGATTGTTTTGGGCAATTTACTTTTTTTTTTTTTTTTTTTTTTAAGTAGGACAGTCTCTCCATTTGTCTGGAAAGGAATTTTGTTTCTTTATGTTTCTCAGACACTTGGGAGCAAAACCCTGGCTGAAAGCTATGGGAAGCCCTGTGTTGTGTTGTTTTTTTTTAATTTTTAAAAAATTTTTAAAACTTATTTTCAGCATAACAGTATTCATTGTTTTTTGCACCACACCCAGTGCTCCATGCAATCCGTGCCCTCTCCAATACCCACCACCTGGATCCCCCAACCTCCCACCCCCCCCGCCCCTTCAAAACCCTCAGGTTGTTTTCAGAGTCCATAGTCTCTCATGGTTCACCTCCCCTTCCAATTTCTCTCAACTCCCTTCTCCTCTCCATCTCCCCTTGTCCTCCATGCTATTTGTTATGCTCCACAAATAAGTGAAACCATAGGATAATTGACTCTCTCTGCGTGACTTATTTCACTCAGCATAATCTCTTCAAGTCCCATCCATGTTGCTACAAAAGTTGGGTATTCATCCTTTCTGATGGAGGCATAAAACTCCATAGTGTATATGGACTACATCTTCCTTATCCATTCGTCTGTTGAAGAGCATCTTGGTTCTTTCCACAGTTTGGTGACCGTGGCCATTGCTGCTATAAACATTGGGGTACAGATGGCCCTTCTTTTCACTACATCTGTATTTTGGGGGTAAATACCCAGTAGTGCAATGGCAGGGTCATAGGGAAGCTCTATTTTTAATTTCTTGAGGAATCTTCACACTGCTTTCCAAAGTGGCTGCTCCAACTTGCATTCCTACCAACAGTGTAAGAGAATTCCTCTTTCTCCACATCCCCACCAACACATGTTGTTTCCTATCTTGCTAATTTTGGCCATTCTAACTGGTGTAAGGTGGTAGCTCAATGTGGTTTTAATTTGAATTTCCCTGAGGGCTAGTGATGATGAGCATTTTTTCATGTGTCTGATAGCCATTTGTATGTCTTCATTGAAGAAGTGTCTGTGCATATCTTCTGCCCATTTTTTGATATGATTGTCTGTTTTGTGTGTGTTGAGTTTGAGGAGTTCTTTATAGATCCTGGATATCAACCTTTTGTCTGTACTGTCATTTGCAAATATCTTCTCCCATTCCATGGGTTGCCAGCATTACCTTGATCCCCAAACCAGGCAAAGACCCTACCAAAAAAGAGAGTTTCAGACCAATATCCCTGGTGAATATGGATGCTAAGATTCTCAACAAGATCCTAGCAAACAGGATCCAACAGCACATTAAAAAGATTATCCACCATGACCAGGTGGGATTCATTCCTGGGCTACAAGGATGGTTCAACATTCATAAATCAATCAATGTGATAGAACAAATTAATAAGAGAAGAGAGAAGAACCACATGGTCCTCTCAATCGATGCAGAAAAAGCATTTGACAATATCCGGCATCCATTCCTAATTAAAACACTTCAAAGTATAGGGATAGAGGGAACATTCCTGAACTTCATAAAATCTATCTATGAAAGACCCACAGCAAATATCATCCTCAATGGGAAAAAGCTTGCCGCCTTCCTGTTGAGATCAGGAACACGACAAGGATGCCCACTATCAACACTCTTGTTCAACGTAGTATTAGAAGTCCTAGCAACAGCAATCAGTCAACAAAGAGAAATAAAAGGTATTCAAACTGGCAATGAGGAAGTCAAACTCTCTCTCTTTGCAGATGATATGATTCTTTATATGGAAAACCCAAAAGACTCCATCCCCAAACTACTAGAACTCATACAGCAATTCAGTAATGTGCCAGGATACAAAGTCAATGTACACAAATCAGTGGCTTGCTTATACACTAACAATGAAAATACAGAAAGGGAAATTAGAGAATCGATTCCATTTACTATAGCACCAAGAACCATAAGATACCTGGGAATATACCTAAACAAAGAGGTAAAGGATCTGTGTTGATTAAGTAAAGGTTGTCTCCGCGTGGGTTGTTCTGGCCAGACTCTGCGGTGTGGGAGGCTGAGCCTGCCTTTGAGCCTGAGGAAGGTGCTGGCCTCTTGAATATCTGAGTCACTGTCAAACTTAGACCACAAGTGACTTGTGTCGCTGTGTTCAGTTTTCTTGCCCACATTTACTGAGCAGTTTAGTATTAATTGGAGGGAAAAAACCTGCACAAAAACCATAATCCCTCAATTTGCACTTATCATGGTGTTAGGAATTTGGTATCAAGAAAGTCGTCTTCTCCAAAGCTGTGTCATATTGTTTTTTTTTTTTTTAATTAATTTATTTATTTGACAGACAGAAATCACAAGTAGGCAGAGAGGCAGGCAGAGAGAGAGGAGGAAGCAGGCTCCCTGCTGAGCAGAGACCCCCCAATGTGGGGCTCGATCCCAAGACCCTGGGATCATGACCTGAGCTGAAGGCAGAGGTTTTAACCCACTGAGCCACCCAGGCGCCCCGCTGTGTCATATTGTTATGAGAGGTAATTCAGGGAGTGAGAAATAGTTCCTATTTAATTTGAAGTTACTGAAATTCCTATTACACTGAAAGGCATACACCTATATCTTGGAGCATTGGGCTTTGGACATTTGCTCCTCCCACCCTCATACTCACAAATATCCCTAGCCCATCCAGGCAAACTTATTGCTATAAGGTGTACCTTTTGCTCCAATTCATGCAGAAGCTCCCTAATTCCCACATATACTTACTCCTGCCTACCTCTGAATCTTTGCTGAGTTTCTTCTTTCTGACTAGAATCCATTTCTTAGGCCCTGTCTACCTATACTAATCTTACCCAAGGAGTTTCCCTAGGTAAATCTCTTCTAAAATGATCTTTTTACTTTCTTATTTCCATTGCATCATGATGGATTAAATATACATTTTATAACATATGAATTGTTTCATATACATAAATGTTCACTTCCAAAGTAATATATTGTTAATCTGATATTAATAAAACAAAGAGGGGACACTTGGGTGGCTCAGTCGGTTAAGCATCTGCCTTTGGCTCAGTTCATGATCCCTGAGTCCTTGGATCGAGCCCTATATTGGGTTTCCTGCTCAGCAGGGAGTCTGCTTCTCCTTCTCCCACTCCACCTGCTCATGCTCTGTCTCTCACTCTCTATCTCAAATAAATAAATAAAATCTTTTTTTAAAAAAAACCCCAAAACCCAAAGATTTATTTGACTTGGCTAACTTGATAAAATAACTGAAATAGCCATTTTGATATATGAATTTTTTAAAACTTTAATTTTTTTAAAAGAGTTTACAAAAGATGTTACATACTTCCATAATTAAACATCTCTATCAAAATAATTTAGCCTTGTCTTGGTGGTTTAGGATCATAAGCATTTGTTTTTCCCTGCTATAAATTACCTGAAGACTATTATTAAGTATTATTATTCAAAGCATAAGCACCAAAAAAGACTCCTTATTTCCCACTCAAACCTCTGCTTCTAAGATTCAATCAATCATTTACTTATTCAGTTAGTGTTTATTGATCACTGTACTTCAGTATTATGTTACTTAGGGAAATAGTAAAGCAGACGTTAATCTCATAGTACTTTTGGTCTAGAGTACTTATAGTTCACATACTAAACAAAAATCACATAAATAAAAATATAAGTTCAGGCTGAATATGCTCCAAGAAGAAAAAAAATACAGGGGTGTTATGAGGGAGGAGGTACAAAGGTAACTGACTTAGACAGGTGTTTCAGGGAAGATCTCTGTGGAGAAGTGAGATGTGAGCTGAAACCCGAAGAATAAATAAGTCTTAGCCAGATAAAGAGTGTGGAAAGAGCATCTCAGGCACCAGGAATAGCTGCTCTAAATCCCTGAGTGTGCAAAGGAGCTTGGTCCCTTTAGGAACTCAAGGAAAACCACATAGCAGGGGGAGCTGGGAGCACGGGTGTGATGTGGAATTGTGGCGGGGGGGGGCAGATAGAATAAAGTCTCTTTGGCTATTTTATAGATTTAGATTTTTACTTAAGTGTACGTGAAAATAGGTTTGAACAGTGAAGTAAGATGTTACACATATGTTAAGATCTCTAGTTGCTTGTGTCAGATGGGTAAGGGAGAAAGTACCAGAAACAGGTAGATTAGAAGGTCCAGGTAGAGGTGCCACAGAATAGCCGTGGCAGTAGAGGTGCTGAAAAGTGGACAGATGCAGATGTGACTTTGGAGGCCTGATAAAGGATTAGTTGATGGTTCTGATATGGGGGTGGGGAAGGAGAGGTCAATGCAACCTTAGATTTCAGGGCACGCATTGGCTCACAAGTTCTTCAGGAGCTTCTGAAGTGCTTTTTGTTGTACTCTGAAACTGGCCCGCATACATGGAGGGCATGGAAAGAATGAAGAAAGTGGCAGATCACTCCACATTGGTGGATGACAAGTTTAAGAATGCAACTTACCACTGGCCTGGTGGTGGGTATTATGGAGGGCATGTATTGCACTGGGTGTGGTGCATGAACAATGAATTCTGGAACACTGAAAAGAAATAAGATAAAATAAAATGGAAAACACACACACACTAAAAAAAAAAAAAAAAAAAGAAGAAGCAACGCAACTTATACACAAGGCTTGTCTCCTGCAGCCACATGGTGAGTAGATCTCTATACTGTCCCATCAGAATCTTAGAAGTGTATGGAGACTCTTATGGTTTGTCTCCCTCTCTGGTTTTATCCCATTTCATTTTTTCCTCTCTTCCCCCATGACTCTCTGCTCTGTTCTCAAATCCCATATCAGTGAGATCATATGACAATTGTCTTTCTCAGATTGACTTAATTCACTTAGTATAACACCCTCTAGTTCCATCTATGTCATTGCAAATGGCACGATTTCATTTCTTTTGATGGCTGCATAGTATTTCATCATATATATATATATATATATACATATATACATATATATATATATATATATAACATCTTCTTCATCCATTCATCTGTTGATGGACATCTAGGCTCTTTCCATGGTTTGGATATTGTGGACATTGCTGCTATAAACATCAGGAAACAAACCGAGGTTTGCTGGAGTGGAGGGGTGGGAGGGATGGGGTGGCTTGGTGATGGACATTGGGGAGTGTATGTGTTGTGGTGAGTGCTGTGAATTATGTAAGACCGAGGAATCACAGACCTGTACCCCTGAAACAAATAATACATTATATGTTAACAAAAAAAAGTGTTTGGAGAGGTCTTAACTAGATTCAGTCATGTATCCTTTTCAGATGGTCTCAACACCACATCATTATCTCAAAGCTATGTCCTTGGGCCAGCCTCTGGGAGCAAGGAAGTTGAGCAGAATGTGCATTCCAAGAAAAAGGGAGGGAGGGAGGAGCCTCTGATTGCTAGGGTCTGGCTCACAGGGGAATCCCCAGTCATGTCTTCTCCATGGCCTTTCCCAACAACTTGTGTAAGTATGCATATAGACAGTGTAAAATCAGCAGGCACGGCATTTTTTTTTTTTAAAGATTTTTTCTTTATTTATCTGACAGAGATCACAAGTAGGCAGAGAGGCAGGCAGAGAGAGAGGAGGAAGCAGGCTACCTGCAGAGCAGAAAGCCCGATGTGGGGCTCGATCCCAGGACCCCGGGATCATGACCTGAGCCGAAGGCAGAGGCTTAACCCACTGAGCCACCCAGGTGCCCCGCACGGCATTTTTTGATATAACCATTACCTATCACCTGAAGCCTCACTTTACTTACTTTCACATCCTTGGTATAAAGCTAGATTTGAGGCTCCTAGAAGTCTGAATTCTGGAATAGGAGTGTCAAACTTCAGAGCTTAAGCTCTTTGACACCAGGGACCAAGTCTCACACTTTTGAATCATCCTACAGTGCTGTTCTCAGCACAGAGTAGGTGCTTACTAAGTTGGCTTTAGGTTAACCAAGTATGGTTTAATTAATGCCAGTTGCTTGCTTGAAGATTTCCTTGATCATAACAGTTGTCTTACAACTGTTTTCCACTTTTCTTAATGGTGGGCACCATTAAGTCTTTGTCCTAATTGAATAATAAAGGTGGGACAGAAGGAAGAACATTCATGAATCTCGACGTTCATCAGAACAAGAATTAGACATGCATTGGGGCACCTGGGTGGCTGAGACAGGTGAACGTCTGCCTTCGGCTCAGGCCATGCAGGGTCCTGGGATCTAGTCCCACATCAGGCTCCTTGCTCCATGGGGAGCTCGCTTCTCCCTCTCCCTCTGCCTGCAGGTCCCCCTGCTTGTGCTCTCTCTCTCTCTCTGTGTGTGTCAAATAAATAAATAAAATCTTAAAAAAAAAAAAAGAATTAGACATGCATGCACATTATGGCTGCTCCTGGCTGTGCTTTTGGGTTCTACCTTACCGTGGAGAAATTATATTCTCTTCTTTCTCTGCCATTCTGTAAACTAAGCAGGGCACTGTGAAAGAAAAAAATTAGTCCAATACTTTTTAAACAGTAAGGGTGGCTTTATTCATGATTGTTGTGTTAGGTGTCAAGACTATCTCAGACTCAACTCAGAATGCAACAAGAACAAATGAAAGTTTATTGCCAAGGAGCCGGTAAGGGGAGTCAGCAGATGGAAAATTTCTAAGGGGAGACATTAATGTTAGGGGGAATTCGTGCTAAACCTGTTATTTTCTGTGAGTGTTCCTGTTAGATTATCATAGAAGGCAGGCCAGTGGGGTCATATATCACGTGCAGGATGGTGGAGGATGAGGAACTGGGTCAGAGTCTCTCTAAACTGACTCAACAGAATTCTTGTTTAAACAGCAATGCAGGCCTAGCAAGGAAGGGGCTTAGGTCAAGACCTCACTGAGAAGGGCGCTGCCAGGAGCCTGACTCAGATTTTGCCAAGGAGATTTTTTGTCAGCAGGCTCTGGCCCTGGGGTCCTGTGGTTACCATTCACAGCTGCCAGACTGGGGAAGGAAGTCTTGCATGCAGGTCTGAGCCATTCTCCAAGCAACATTCTCCATAATTAAATGGACACAGTTACCTCCAACGGTTAGACTGTCAAGTCTGTTTCTCCAATGGCTCAGAACTCAGGTGGAGAACAGAGACGTTATTGGTAGTTCATCGGGCCTCGAAGAACCCTAACACAGGTGTCTGGATATGCCGATGCACTTGTAACTGTGATTTACTATAGTGTGGGAAAAGAGATTAACTACAGAATGACATTAGTACTCTATCGCACCAGGCCCTGTGTTAGGTTCTTTAGACATGCTATTTCATCTATTCTTACAGTGATACTGAAGAAGTCAACAGCACTATCAATATCCATAGAGGTACCAGGAATTTTATTCCAGGTTTTTAAAAAATTTCAATTCAGTTAATTAACATAGCGTTTATTATTAGTTTGAGAGGTAGGGTTTGTTTTTGTTGTTTTTTAAAAATACGTCAGCTGGTCCCAGGTATAAGAAAGAGGACCCAGAAATTTCCATACATTCTATTGTTGAACTCACTTCTGTCATATTGTGCAAATGAATGTCAGTTTGGAATTTTATATACTACTCGACATCTCAGATGGAGTTTTGCTAGAGTGTAATGCTAGGTAAATGTAAATTATAAACTTTGTGCAAAAACAGTTCATTTCACTTATTCTGGGAAAAAACCTCAGTAACCCTCTGTAGATTAACTGCTCTGATTATCCCCTTTAAGGTATTACGGCTTTCTTAAAAATAACTTCTCTGAAAATTACGTCACGAAGATGAGGTTTCCTGGAATATAATATTGAGATGATTGAACACATGACTGAATTAAAATACAGCAAATGAATGGACAAACTCCTGTCTTAGAGAAAACAATTAGCCATGATTTAGACTTTTAAAATCATTGGAGCTTCTTTTCCTACAACTGTATCTTTTCTCTGAGAACTGTTTCCTTCCCTTACATAATTGAAAATGACTGGTTTCCCACTTTTGTGCTTTCTTTCTGTCATATTATTTTTGCTGACTTAAAAAGCTACACTTCCCTCACAGGTACTTTTGGGTTCTTAAAGTGGCATTAGAGATAAATCATTATTATGTATTAAAAGTATTAAAATGAGCTTAGTTTTTATTTGGTAGATTCATGTCTAGGAATAAAGTCAATTCTAATACAATTGTGCTCCTAAAAAACTTCACATTATTGGGACGCCTGGGTATCTCAGTTGGTTAAGAAACTTCGCATTATTAAGAATTATGTGTAAGAATGATTGTAGGAAGGGAAGTTAGAGCCTAAACAATTTTAGAATCACAATTAAAGATTATGTTTCCTACAGGAATTTTAATACAGGTATTTGAAAATGCTAATAATTTGTGTTTATAATATAAAAATTGAAGATTAATCAACAGAAACAGAAAAAAAATTAAATAAAACATTCCAAGTGAGCCCTGTGCATTTTGAATGATAAAAATTAAGGAACTTTTAGGTTACCATTGTGTAAATAATTTTTATCACCCATGTGATGCTAAAAACCAGATTAAAACTAGATGTTTTAAAAATGCATTGACAAAGTGAATTATAGCATTCGTAATTGGCAATGGTTTTTAATAAGTAAAAAGGGTGGGGAAGGGGGGACCCAAGAGCTGTACATAACATGCTTAACATTAAAAAAAAATCTTAATCTGTGATACTATTTCCAAGGCCCAAGCTTCTTATAATTAATAGCAGTTCATACATTGAAAGTTAGGGTCATTATGGAAATTGCAATAAAAATGAGATGCCGGCATAGCTCAAATAAATTAAAACAAATATTGCTTAGATATATATATACAGGGACATTCATTGCAGAACTTTTTTATGATACAAAAAAACAGAAAATAACCTAAAATTTTGATAATAAGGAATTGGTTAACTACATTTTTTGTAAATCTCTATAATGTATATGTAAGTAAATATTTGTGGTATATTATTAAGTGACAAAAGCTTGTAATCCCATTTTTGAAAATTTATGTTAATTTTCCATTGAAAGTGTGTAGAAAGATATGTAAGAGAATATTCAGATTAGTTAACTTTTCATTTTGCTTGACTCTTGTTTTCTATAAAAAATATGGATTCTTTGGCTAAGATATTTAATAATTAGAATAATTATTAGAATTTATTATTGTTTAATAAGTAATTGTAAAAGAAATCATGTTCCCTACAGTACTGCAGAAATTGATGCAGAGCTTTTGGAAAGTGGAAAAAAAAAACCAACAGGCAGGTGCCTGGGTGGCTCAGTAGGTTAAGCATCTGCCTTGAGCTCAGGTTCTAATCCCAGGACCCTGGGCTTGAGCCCACTTAGCGGGAAGCCTTCTTCTTCCTTTTCCTCTGTCTGATGGTCCCCTTGCTTATACTTTCTTCCTCTGTCAAATAAATAAATAAAATCTTAAAGACAAAAAACCCACAGCCATAATGAAAAAATTGTTTTTAAGTACATGCTATCCTATCTTAATAACTGATTCAGCATAACATTATTATAGAAAATCTCTGAAGGACAGAATGCTATATAAAACTAATAAGTACATAGTTTATAGAATGTATCTAAGTGTAACTACATAAGTTCTATTTTTTCTTAAGGGAAATTAAAGAAATATTATGTAAATAAAAAAGTATGTGGTTAATATTCTCCAACCCGAAAAGCCCAGCTAGGGAAAAGGGGTAAAAAAAAAAAAAAAATGTGGTGTGGTGTGATAGCTTTACATGTAAGCATGAACTTTTTATTTTTTTTAAAGATTTTATTTTTAAGTAATATCTACACCCAGTGTGGGGCTCGAACTCACAACCCCGAGATCAAGAGTTACATGCTTTACTGACTGAGCCGGCCAGGCACCCCATGCATGAATTTTTTTTTTTAAGATTTTATTTATTTATTTGATAGACAGAGATCACAAGAAATCAGAGAGGCAGGCAGAGAGAGAGGAGGAAGCAGGCTCCCCACTTAGCAGAGAGCCTGATGCAGGGCTCGATCCCAGGACTCTGAGACCATGACCTGAGCCAAAAGCAGAGGTTTTAACCCACTGAGCCACCCAGGTGCCCCCCATGCATGAATTTTTAAAAAAGCAATACGACACTCATTTATTTAGCCTTTACCGTGTTCTAGTTTTGATGCTATGGGAGCAAGACAGGGTGCCTCACCTGTAACATCTCACCATCTAGCCAGAGAGAAAGAAACATCTAGAACTTGATGATGCGTTACATGCGGTACCACAGGTTGAGACTAAGGATTGTGGGAGCACAGAGCCAGCCGCGATAAATTCAGCCTGCTGTGGGAGATTTCACCAAGAAGGTGCAATCTGAGTTCCTTAAAGAATGAGTAAGACTTACTAGGTGAAGATTGCTGAAAGAGCTTTCCAGACCCACGGAATGGTGAGAGCCAAAGAACAGGCAGAGTGTGAGATGTGTCATGGGAACACCAGTCATTCAGAGGTGTGGGTAGTTTGTATCATAGGGCGCAGATGAGGGGGTGTGGAAGGAGGGAAGTCAGTCAGTGCAAATATTTAGCTATGTAAGTATAAAATGTAAGAGCCCAAAAAAAGAGACATGAAATTTGAAAATCGCAATTCTGAACATAAAGGTAGATCATTTCTGTCATTTAAAATCTGTAGCAGTAGGTGCCTCCTTAGCTGAATAGGCAGCACGTCACTCTCATAAAATCTGTAGCAGAAAGAAAAGCAGCATTTATTGAGTTTCTGTTGTATGCTTTTGTATCTATTGTTGCATTTAACCCTGGTATCTACCCTAAAAGGCGGATTACTCTCAATGTACACCTGGGAAGGGGGGAAGCTACAGAAATCACCTAGTTTCCGGAAAGATGAAGTGTAGCAGCATGGTTCAATCAAAGTTCACACAGCTCCCCAGGCTGGTATCGTTCATGTCACACCCCTCAGTCTTTCTGAAACACCCAGCTGATTCTCATACTACAGCAAACAGCGGGGCTCCTTGCCACACAGATCACCACCACCACCACCACCATCACCTGCACCAAATAACTTGGTATATATGGAGTTAAAAACAAATGAAGAGAAATAAAATATGTATGTGAAAACTTTATAAATTATTTCTTCCCTATTCAGCATCCCTTATGGGATGGTTACTGTGATGTGAATGTAGAAATTTCCTGCTTTGAAAGCCTTGATGTTTCCCTATTGTGGCCCACAGCTGTATGAATACAGCAGTATTTCTTGAACTGGCAAAAAAAAAAAAAAAAATAAAAAAAGGCTCATTTTCTGCAGTACGTGAATCCACACAAAGGTATTTATCCCAAACAGCTACTTTCTCCTTTACAAAGGACTGATTTGGAATTCAGTTTGGTTGCGATGCCACAGGTGCTTTGGATTTGGATGGCAGCTTCTAAGTGTGGGTGTGATGAGCTCTCTGTGTTGCCTGCCTGGCTGAACCTTTGCCAGGCTGAGTAAGCTCGTTCACCCAGGAGATGGCCCTGAAGCTGGAAAGATGTGAGGCACGATGCCTTGTCGCTTGAGTTTGCCTGTTTTCCTTCTCTCTGCTATGCTCCCTGCCATGAGTCTCCACATTGTCGTACTTCATAAGGAGAGATGAATGCCAGCATCTGCCAAGGCATTAAGATACAGATCCTGCCTCTTCAGTGGACTAGATTAACATATTAAACAGCCGCTTCTGTTAAGATGTTTCCAGCTAAAATTAGTATTTCCTTTCTTGTTATGCTAGTTGTGATTTCATGGGGTTGTTTATCTCCTGGCGGAGCTCCCTCCCGTCTTTCTCGGCTCTTGTCATCTTCCACACTGCTGACAGACTGATCTGTTGTAAAGGAAAATCTCCTCATTTTATCCCCTTTGCTTAAAATTGGTGTGAAGTAAACTCATCCTTCAACATTCAGCCATGCTGGGCTCCCATCGGGAGAGGGTCACTTTCTGGTCTAGCCGAAGCCTGGGCATACCTCTCAGATGGTGCTTTGCACAGTATTTGCAGTTCTGTGTTCTTATCTCTTTCTCTTTCTAGTTGATGCTTGAGGGATCGTCTTTTTAGCTATTTTAGCATCAGAATCTCATGTGTGCTAGCTCATCAAATGTACAAAGAAAACATAAGCTGGAGATATTAATGAGTTAAATTCCTAATAAATGAATTAGTAGGGGTGCCTGGGTGGCTCAGTGGGTTAAAGTCTCTGCCTTCAGCAGGGGACATGATCCCAGAGTCCTGGGATCAAGCCCCACATCGTGCTCTTTGCTCAGCGGGGAGCCTGCTTTCTCCTCTCTCTCTGCCTACTTGTGATCTCTGTCAAATAAATAAATAAAATCTTTAAAAAAAAATGAATTAGTAAATAGTAAATGAATGATTGGTAGTTGTGGGACCTCACCAGAAGGTGAAAGCAGAGGAGCCGCGGAGGGGAGGGGACAGAGAATCTTTTGCCATCTGTAACATCTAATAAGGGGCAATAGAAATTCCTGGAATTTCCTTAAATTGACATGTTTAGGTAGTAGCCTTTGAAGAAATTTTTTTTTAAAATTTTTAAAATTTATTTTCAGCATAAAAGTATTCATTGTTTTTGCACCACACCCAGCGCTCCATGCAATCCGTGCCCTCTCCAATACCCACCACCTGGTACCCCAACCTCCCACCCCCCGCCCCTTCAAAACCCTCAGATTGTTTTTCAGAGTCCATAGTCTCTCATGGTTCACCTCCCCTTCCAATTTCCCTCAACTTGTTTTTACACAATCTTGGTGGTTATTTGAATTCGTGGACTAGCTCAGAGGTTGTCAGCTTCTAAGTGTGTAAAGAATGCTTTTTGGTGATAACAATCTGTATAAGATGAGACCTAAGAAAATGTGTGATTAATAGAGAACATGGTTTGTGTTTAATCTCCCTTCACCCTAAAGCTCTGCGGAAGGATCATCTGATTTTATGGATGATACTTGGGATTTTTTAAAAAAATCCATTTTTCTTAAGATAGCCCAAATAGCTAAAACTGCCTTTCTTCTGAGGCTCTTACAGTTAGTGAAAACTCTAGATAAACCAAAATTATTCATTTATATTTTATAGATCTCTCTGAATTTCCTTTTCCTTCCTCTAGAGAGTGTCTAAGAGAAAATTTTCCATTTTTCTACACAAAGTCTGCTCCATTTGAATAATAGAGAAAATGATAGGGTTTAATTTAAAACATTAATACAGATGGGAGACAGCATTTCCAAATTAATAATCTCAAAAGTTAATTTTATCAATGTGATATGTATTTATATATGTAACATATATACATTATACATATATACATATTCAAATATATATATGAAAAACAATTAGAAAGCTGCACAATAGATATTCAAAGGTAAAAGAGTGTCATACAGCTCAATCATTTTAAAAGACATGAATTATATTTGAGTAATAATATTTTATATTGATGGTAACTATGAGTTAAGACCTGAAGTTATTCCAGCATTCCTGAAGTAAGAGAGAGAAACATGGTATTGGATGATTGATACCTCAGCTTGAAAGTCTTCTTTAACCATAATTTAAATAATTACTGCTTAATTTAAAGAAATTATTTCATGTCTTGTTAGTACCGGAACAAAGAGAGTTGAGCTTTTATAAGTTAAAGTTAACATGGACTCTAAGGAGAGAGTTTATTCTTAAGGCAATAGAGACGACTGAATGGAAAGAGATGTGAGACCTGAACCAAATGCATCCCCAAAGTCCATCAATGAAATCAACTTGAAAATAATCAAATTAGTTTTACATCAGATACATGAACAAATGCTCTTGACATAAATGCCTTGTTTCCAGAAAACATGCAAAAACGTCAGATTTCGAGCTTTTCATCCTTTTCCCAAGAAATCATGGCTCACTTACTTGATTTTCCTTTGAGATGAGGATTCTTATGTCCATGTGGCCCACTTGACCTCTCATCGAAGTCTCAATCTGCACACCAAAAACTAACTCCTTAAATGATCTTCTTCCAGTTCCTCTACCTTAGAAGGAACAACCTTCACTCATCTCTTAGGCCCCAAAACTTACGAGTTCACCTTGATACTTTCTGCTTTCTTACCTCCGTATCCCATATCCCTCCAGCACCTCCTAAATACCTACTAAACATCTCTTAAATATTTTATCCTTCTACTCTCACCACCCCCTTAGTAGCAGCTACCATGACTTACGGTCTAGGAGAGGGTACTAAACAGAATGGCCTTGCTACTGGCAGCCTGCTTTATCTTTGGACCTTCCTGGATTTCTTGTGCATACTCTACCTGAGCTCTCTTTCTGAAATGCAAACCGAATTATGCCATTCTCTCTGAAAATCCTCTAACGTTTTAAAGATTAGTTTTAGGTTTCAAAATAAATTATTAGACATGCATCAAAGCCCCAGCGGTCTGGCCCATCCCCCTTTCCAATAGGCCCTCATCCCATCTCAGCTGGTAAGCATGATTAGCCTTCTTTCAGTCTTTCACACCTATCAACCTCTCTCCTTCTCACTCTGGACCTTTGCTCTTCTCCCATCAGGAAAACTCTTCTGACCCCTTGTCATCCAATAAACTTTTATTTTTCCTTCAAATCCCAGCTCAGAGCACCTGGGTGGCTCAGTGGGTTAAGCCTCTGCCTTCGGCTCAGGTCATGGTCCCAGGGTCGTAGGATGGAGCCCCACATCGGGCTCTCTGCTCGGCGGGGATCCTGCTTCTCCGCCCCCTCCAATGCCTGCCTCTCTGCCTACTTGTGATCTCTCTCTCTGTGTCAAATAAATAAAGTCTTTAAAAAAAAAAACAAAAAACAAAACAAAACAAAAAAAAACCAAATTCCAACCCAGCTACCCATGACCATGAATAACCTCTTACCCACGCTTGTAGCACTGCGCAACTCTCTCTAATGACACTAATCATAATTATAACTTTATTTGTCACTTTGACTGGGCTCTAAGCTTTTTGAGGACAGGTGTTACATCTGCTTCTGTTCTCTAATGAGTCTTCAGAGCTTAGCCCAATACTCAGCATGTACTGTACTGTCGATATTTATTGAATAATCATGGGCATATTAACCAGTACTGACATTAAAGATAATCATTTGCTGAGTAGTGATAAATATTCAAAGGAAGACAGTTTTTTTTTTAACTTTTTAAAAAGATTTTATTTATTTATTTATTTATTTGACACAGAGAGAGGGTACACAATTTGGGGGGAGACAGAGGGAGAAGCAGGCTCCCAGCTGAGCAGGAAGCCTGATGTAGGGCTCCATCCCAGGACCCTGAGATCATGACCTGAGCCACGCAGGCACCCTGAAAGACAGTTTTTAACATAAGTGCACTGAATATATCTGTCTTTACTTTTATTGCCCATATATGAGGTTATCAATGTATTTCTTGCATTCTTACTCATTCAGCAGACCTTACACATTTGGATTATTTGGCTTATGTTAAGACATGTAAGACTTGAAATATGTTTTTGTCTGCCTCAAATTATTATACATTTTAGTTTCTCAGAACTGAAAGATAATTTTCAGAAGTATCAATCCCTGGGCACAGTGGATTCATTAAATGACATTAATGACATGGGGTTGAGATTTAGAACCAGACCTATTTGGCTTTGAATCCTAGCCCTGCTATCTATTACATGTGTAACCTTGGGCACTTGACTTCATCTCTTTGAGCATTAGGTATATCATCTGTAAAATGGGTTTTATAACACCTACCTCATGAGATTATATAATTACAATTCTTCCCATTTAATAGGTACTAAATAAAAGGTCTTTACTGTTCTTGCTGCCGTAAATTCCTCCCAGATAATCTGCACAGTTCAAAAGACCTACCAATTAGATCATCAGCCCTACTGCAAGTTCCATCCAGATGGAGTATATGCTTTAAAACTGAACTTTACCTGAATTGGAGCTAGAAAAAAAGTATGGAAGGAGGACAAATACGCCAATCACTACCCGTGGCCGCCCAGCTTAATGCCTTAATGAACAGAAAGAAAAACGTGTCATTTCTTTGATGTAGTGGTTACCCGATCTCAATTTGCTTTTAATTTGCTTAAGTTATTCATAAAATCTCATCTTTCAGAGTAATTAGTTGTACTTATCTGCTTTTTAGAGGGAAGGTGTTGGAGGAGTTTGTCAAGGAGATGTGACCCCCGGTTAACCGGTGAGCTAGATTCAGCCATCAGAGGGTCCTCATAGCCTCCCCTCTTCTTGGAATGTATGGCATTCTGCCCACTGTTCCCACCATGGGAACCTGTTTTCAAGGATACAGCCTTGTGAGAGCAATGTGTTGTTGGGACCATCTGGACTGAAAAAATGAGTGAACCTATGCACAGTTTTAGGATTCTGGTGGGCAGGTGTGGAAATCCACCCATCTCGTTGCTGCCCAAGACAAGCGTTGCATGTAAGTTCCCTCGCTTATTAATAAACCTGCCACCTACCTGTGTGGCGTGGTCTGCCTCTTTGTTCCTTCCTTGTCAGGATGGGGGTCAGTTTCAGATTTCATCCAAGAAGCTCCTGCATTTGCAGACCAACAGAAGGATGCCTTCATGTTTTGTGCTTTAGTTTCTTTCAGTATTCTCTTTTAACTTTACTTAGTTTAGACAGAAACGGTAAAGTAGACACTGCAAACATAGTAATCAAGTTAACTCACACTTTGGTTTAAAATGACAAACATGACAAATGCCTTTACGAGGGTGCTCTTAGATGGTGTGGAGACGGAGGTATTCTTGAGATACCTAGTTTTTATGAACAGACTATGCTGCTAACATAATGTACTCAGTCATTTTGCTAGTCTTACCTTTAAGGAAGTCTGTGCCTAGACCATCTCAGCAGAAAGATAATCTGGGTGGTTACTTCTAAAATACTGTATGTCAAAGACATATTCGTGGATCAAAGCCTGGGGAAATTTGCTCTTCTTGTGTTCTTTTTCTTCCAGAAATAACCATTGTCTTTTTACGCCTATTGTTTAGCAAGTGACTATGAAATATTGTAGATGTATGTTAGTAGAGGTAGCATAAGATTATTCACCAACCAATCAAGAATATTATAAGAAATGATAAAGTAGTATACCTCAGTCCATAGACAAGAAATAATTAATAAGTATGAAATCAATGTATGATAAAGGCATTACCCTTTGACTTGATGTTACCCAGTGTATTATTTTATTTTTACACATAAATAAGATATGGGTGTAGTTTCCACAATCAAATAATATATATGTGCTTTAAAGATGTATCAGTGGGTTGTAAAACTGCCTCTTCACAGGCATTAATCTCTACAAATTCTTCTTTACTTTGTATGCTACAATAATCATAATCTATGTGGGTTAACAATTATTTAGTGCTCATCCTGTGCCAGATACTATGGTAATCATTTTACACCCCTAACTCTAGCGACGTTTTGCTGAGGTAGGTGTGTATAAGCTGTGTTTCCTGATAAGGGAAGCGAAACTCAGAGAGGTCAGGTAAGGGTCTGAAGATCTCCGCAGCTTGGTTTGTGGTGGAGGTGTGTTTCTGAGTTCAAGTTCACGTGATTCTGAAGCCTCTGAGTTTGGCAACTGGTGAGAAATAAGCTACAGGCAAGCTGATGGGAGTCCAGTGCATGAATGTTTCAAATAATGCTATTCTTTTACGTATTTCTCTGAGCATTTGATTAACATAAGCAACATGGATTTAGCAAGCTTTTTACCTCTGTGTTTCCTCCAAAAGCTTTTACGCATGACCCTTTCTGCTAGTGAGTGTTACTGGGAGTGAGTAATAGCCTCTGAGGTTACTTAAGCCCTTTGTTGCCATGGAATCAGTAAGAATACCCAGATTCAGAGAACCGGGGATGTGGGAAAATTGTTGCTGCTACATAGATTAAATCACTCAGTCTTTCATTAATTCAACAAAGCATCAGTCACTCATTAAAGCAACAAAGCCCTTTACATTCCAAGTAAGACTTGAGATGTAAAAAAAAAAAACCAAAACCACAAAATAACAACATATGTTCTCTGTCCTTTACATACTCATACTCTAGTGTGTATGGCAGGAGAATTGATAGGTATGTTAAATAATAATTGTAATAATAATATACATCCCATAAAACATGGAAACATGGAAAAAGTACTCTACACACATAGAAGAGAGTGTTTCACTGGTTTCAAGGAATTATTCTGGAGATGGAATCCTTCAGCTGACATGGAAAGGTGTGAGCTGACGGGCATTCCAGAAAGAGGAAAGGTATGTAAAGGAATCCGGAGCCAGTTAGTTTGGTGTGGCTGAAATGTAAGGATCCAAATACCCACTCATGCACACCTCGGACAGTTCTAGCCCAAACACCCCATGTCTCCCTGTCTCTGTCTCTGTGTCTCTCCGTTTACTTATGGAATTGGCTCATGTAACTAACCGTGGGATGGTAGAAGCTGGCAGTTCTGAAATCAGTTAAGTTAGGTCCGCAGTCCAGAAATTCAGGCAGGATTTAATGTTGCAGTATTAAACTGAAATCTGCAAAACAGGCCAGCAGGTGGGTGGGTCTCTATGTTGCAGTCTCGATGGCAAAATGCTTCTTTCATGAGAAGCCCTAGTCTTTGCTTTGAAGGCCTTCAGCTGGTTGGACGAAGCTGAGCCACACTGTGGAGAATAGTCTGTGTCACTCAAAGGCTGCGGGTCATAAATCTTAACCACATCTAAAAACTAGCCTGGCCAAACTGACACATAAATGAATCATCACACAGGCTAAAGAAAAACAAACTTTTTCTTCCTTCATGGGCTGATGCTTTTTTTCTTGCTGATACTAACCCCGAAACTTATACAGATACAGAACGCAGATCACTTACTGGATTCCCAGATGGACAGGAATCTAGGAAATATAATCTTTAGTTTCCCAGTCTTTAGAGAACCAGGAAGGCAAGAAGTTGGAATGGGTGTTGAATGAGTCAACTAAGCACACTGTCTGCTACTCAATATCCATTCAAACATTTCCCACACCCAGACTTTTAAACAAGAACAAGAATGGCATGAAGGCAAGAGCTATATCCTTAATATAGTTCAACTTTTTTTTTTTTTTTTTTTTTTTTTGAGAAAGAGAGAGAGTGGGGGAGAGATAGAGGGAGAGGGAGAAAGAACTCAGGCAGACTCTGCGCTGAGCACCAAGCTTGATGCTGGGCCAGGGGGCTGGATCTATCTCACCAACCTGAGATCATGACTTGAGCTGAAATCAAGAGTCAGACACTGAACCAACCAAGCAAATCAGGTGTCCCAACTATCCTTTGTTCAAATGAAAACTTGCTTATTCTGTCTTCAAAAGGAAAGCCCCAACTCTCGTCTGTGTCTGCATCTTCTTTCTTTCTTTCTTTCTAAACGTTTTTATTTATGTATTTGACAGACAGAGATCACAAGTAGGCAGAGAGGCAGGCAGAGCGGGGGTGGGGGAGAGCAGGCTCCGTGCCTGCCGAGCAGAGAGCCCAATGCAGGGCTTGAGCCCAGGACCCTGAGATCACGACCGGAGCCAAAAGCGGAGGCTTAACCCACTTGGCCACCCAGGTGCCCCTCTGCATCTCTTTGTAAGTAATGTTCATTTTTACTCTGGGGTAGTTACAATCACATCTTGGTATTTTGTAAGCTATAGAATAAATTATGAAGTTACCGGCAAAGAATTTATCCTATATAAATTCCTATATAAATTAACAGGAGAAAGGAATATAGGGAAAAATAGACTCTCTCTTTTTGCTTTAGGAAAAAAGGCTACTACTTATAGTCCTCATTCATTTTGCAACTTTCTATGAGACTTCTCTTAATACTTGTAACTGGGTGTAAGTTTGTATTTATTATTTCTTATATCCTCCTTCACTAATGATTTTTAAGTTAGACCACTATTCATGAATTTCTGGCCTTTCCTTTTCTAATATAATCATTTTAGTAAAGTCTTTTTAATATCCCCTTTTTAACCAAATAAGTTTTGATATATAACATATCCATTGTTAAAAAAAAAAAAACATATCCATTGTTACTTACCCCAAAGTATTTTTAAATATCTGTGGACATTTGTTTTCAACCATGATATATTTAGACATAATTTTAAAAAATTATCCAAGTCCATGGGAATTTTCATTTAGATTTTTGATACTGATTAATTACATTGTGGTGACAGAATATGGTTGATAGCATACTTTTATATTTTTTTGTATTGTATTATATTATATTATACTGTGCTATATTATACTATTATGCACTATTATTTTTTAAATTTTTTTATTTTTAAAAAGATTTTATTTATTTATTTGACAGAGAGAGAAAGAGCACAAGTAGGGGGAGCCAGAGAGAGAGAGAGAAGCAAGTTTCCTCCTGATCAGAGAGCCCGATATAGGGCTTGATCCCAGGACCTTGGAATCATGACCTGAGCTGTAGGCAGATGTTTAACTGACTGAGCCACCTGGGTGCCTAGCACTATTATTTTTGAAAGTATTTTATTTATTTATTTATTTATTTAGACAACATGAGTAGGGGGAGGGGTAGATGGAGAGGGAGAGAGAGAATGCCAAGCAGATTCTGCACTGAGCATGGAGTCTGATGCAGAGCTTGATCTTGCAACTCCAAGATCATGACCTGAACTGAAATCAAGAGTCAGATGCTCAACTGACCGAGCCACTTTATTATACTATGTTATACATTTTATATGATAACTGAGAGAAGCATACTGAAAAGTTTCACTCTGATCACAGATTGGTCATATTTTCCCATAGCTCACTCAAGTTTTGGTTTGTATGTTCTGCAAATTGCTTTATCTTCTTAGTGGATTTAAACTTTTATCCTTATGCAGTGACCCTCCGTATTTATCTTAGTGGTTTTCTGATGTTTTGCCTTCTTAATATCTGTTCTACATTCCTATGTGACTTCTTTCTTTTGGGAAATCCATTCTTCCTAGACCACCATTCTCAGGGCTGACTTGCATTTTTTCCTATATTCTTAAAGTTCTTTTTTTTTCTGTACTCTTAAGAATTTGGTTTATTTTTGTAATGCATTTATTTCTCTGTGGTTATTATTTTGGTCTTTAATTGGTTTTCTCAGATCTACAGTCTTACTAATTCCTTTGTTTCTTCATCTCATCTTTGAAGTCTCTTATTGTATTCCTGCTGTTTTTTATATTTTTCTGTTGTAGCAGGCACTTGTAGGGAAAGTTCTTTTCTCTGGCTATGATTGCTTCCTTATGAGGCTCTATATTCATCCTTTAAATAATATGTTTCTTTTATTCTACTTTTTCATTTCTGTGTGTGCTGATATTTTTTAAAATTGAGGCTTTGCCATGTATTTTTTATTCTGCCTACTCATTTATAACACAATAGTTTTACTAAGATATTCCTTCAGATTTGATGTAAAGTGAATGTTGGTCCCTCTTCCTATCATTATCTGTGCCAATTTGGGGCTCATATCTATGCTCTCTGGAAGAAAGTTTCAAGCTGCCTACTTTTCCCAATGCAGAATGCAGCCCTAAACTTTAGCTTCAACAGAATGTTGGGACCAAGTCTGTATTTTTTGTATTTGCATCTTCCTTCCTTAAGCTCTATTTCGCCCCCTTACAATTCAGAGAGGAGCAAATATTAGCTAAGTGATACGTATTTGTTCTATTCCTGGAGTAACTGGAGAGTGGGATGGAGCAGAGAGACACCTGGTGTCCTATTCCTCATAATCCTCAGTTCATCCACCAGAATTTAGCTTTTCTCATACTTACTTTTCCTTTTGCTTTGTTAATTAATTGCCTCTTATCTTGAACTTTCCCCCTTAATAAGGTCACTATGACAGCCCCTGATAGATGTTTGCCTTATTAAGGAAATACTTAATAAAATTATATTATAGATGACTACAAGAAGAATTCTCAAGTGTTGCCTTGGCCATTTGTCTGGATTTTTCACATACACTTCCCTTTCCTACGAATTGGCTGGAGGTGTGTTTTAAATGAGTTTCTTAGGGTGTGGTCTATTGGTTCTCTTTCTTTGCGTATAATTTTTTCTTGGAGGGGAGGTAAGGTTAGGAGCCTGTTGAGTCATATTGGTCTTTCTGGCTGTACTTTTCAAAGATTTTCACCTGAGTCGGTATTCTTTTTTTAAATGGTTGGAGCTGACAGGCCGGTTGCCTTTTTGCAAGGTTCGTTGTTGCTAGCGGTTCCCTAAGATTTGGGAGAAATAGTAAAATTGTTATCCAACCTTACTTTCCTTCTTACTTTGATATTGTTCAGGATTTTTAAACATGAGGTAGCTTTGATATTTATCCCAATCAGAAAATATTATCAATCTGCCTCAGTAGCAAGTGGTCATTTATCTGAAATATGCAAGTTGCAGCTCCATTTGGTGGCACAGCAAAGGAGAGGAGCTGGGGGTAATGATGTGTGACTAGGTTTTCCCAGAACACTATGATGTTACTGGGAACAAACTGCATGTCTGAGTAAAAAGACAATTTATTAACAACCAACATTAACCTTTGCTTTAAGAGAAATACACATATATTTATCATGTCCTTTCAACCAACACCAAGTAGCCAGAAGAAAAAAGTTACATTATTATATCAGAATATCAGAAAAAAAAATGTAATCTGAGGATTTTAAGTGATGTAAGTGGCTACAGAGATTTTTCACACATGCCAAGAACAGTCAGGTTTTCATCAAATTATACATAATAACACTGAGAGCAATGAAGCGTACGTGAACTCTTGAGAAGATTCCAAATAGAAAATCTAGCGTTGGTTTTTTCCTAGATGCTAAATTCGTTGTTCTTAAATTACTGTTCTACTTGTGAGTAATCTATTTTTTGATCTTTGTCCATATATGTACTATACTTCTCTTATCCAAGCCAGTGAACAGCTTTATACAATTCCACTCACTCTATTTGAAGTGAGAAATGGAAACATAGAAAAGATGAGTTGAAGAGCCCAAGAAATACGAAATAAATAGTTATAAGGAATTCAGTAAGGTTTCAGGTCTAAGTACAATTCCTTTTTTTTTGTATTTTAAAAGTAAAGTTTTAAAGGACAGAATACACATGGAAAATTCAAATGGATAAATATTAGCAGTAAAAGAAAATGGGTCAAAATCACTGGGAATATTGAAGTCTATATTCTTATATTCTCTTGGTTATTAAATGTCTATTTTCCAACTCCTTGCCTCATCCTCCCCATTCTTAGAAAAGGTAGGTGGACAAGAGAAGAAATACAAGTGATGCTTTTTCTGCCTTAATTGTAGCTGCCTTTTATCCTCCAGTCTCTACCTTTAGAATGCTACATGCTCCTGCCTCATAAGGAATTCAGTCTCCGTTAGACTCTTTCCTTCTAATCTAAATACAAACATATTCTAAATTCTCAGTGCCATCTGGGGCCCTTGCTGTATCACATTGTGTATCATATTTTTCTCTCTACTGTTTTTGCCCAAATTTATTTAAACTTTAAAATATAATAAGTAAACATTAAAGGCAGCCTGGAAGTGACCAAGTAAGGAATATAATGTCATATAATATAAACATTCTTTATATTCTTGTGGACCACATTCAAAAGAAGAGGCTTAGACTTTCTAGAACCATTTTTTTCCCCCCTGTAACTCTGTTCATCTTAAGGCTCTTAGTTCTACCCCTCCCAACCCCAGCCTTTCTGTTCCCTAAGGACACTGTTTCCCACAGACTTCCCACTTGGTGACCATTTTCTCCTATACTGGCACTGGCTAGAGGCAGGGTACTTATTCTTGTTTATCTACTTCCAGCCCACCTAAAGACCCCTGACCTCTTTAAATGCATACCAACAAACAATGAACACTTCACTTGGCCTTTTCAACTTCTGTCTCAGATCTCTGTTTTTTTTTTTTTTTTTTTTAACTGAAAATTTCTTGGAAACTTTCTATTTCCTGCTCCCACTAGTTCACATCTCACTCTCTAAGAAAGTAATGACACAGGCTTTCATAGCTGGCATGAAGCTGGTCTCATCAAAGTCAGCCTCTCTCTGACTTTCTGTAGCCAAATCAATAGTCAAGTCTAATTTCTCATCTTGCTCTACTTTCTGTTTTATTCAACATGGTTGACCTCTCCCGTCTTCTTAAAACCTTTTCTTAGCTTGCAGGACACTCAACCTAGCTCACCAGTATTTTCCAATCTTCTTTTCCAGCTCCCATTCTCTTCCCAAATTCTAGGTGAAGAATTTTTCTTCTTTCTAAGTTAATTCCCTAGTGGATTACATGCAGACACCTAAATTTGAATACCATCCACCTGCTAGCCACTCCCGTCTTCATGTTTCCAGACAGTCCCTTCTCCTAAATTTCTGACTCGTGTATTTAACTGTCTACTCCACAGCACACACTCCTCTCAAAACAGACTTCACAGAGGGTTGGTAGAGAATGTACTTAATGCACCAATGTGGAGCAGTCTTAACCTTGACATTCATTGTAAAGAAATGTAGATATTATAGGAGGTTTACATTCAGATTGGGTTTAGTAGGTTGTCATTTTTCTAACGTGCCCTTATATAAAATATGAAAAAATCAAGGTCTTTTATTTCCTGGTAAAACTCAACTTCTATAATCAATCCACTGACTAGTTAATTAACAAGAGTGAAATTAAGCTCCCAGGCCATGAAGCATTTAATTTGCCTTAGAATCCTAGTCTAGTTAAATACCGAGTCTCTGGAGGAAAGACACTGTCTTGATGCCCTTTACTCTTGGTAAACCAGAATTAGAAAGAACAAGGGAAGCCCAGACAAAATAAGCAGATTTTGGCCCAAGCAGCCCTTTGACAAGATTGAGCTGTGTACTTGCATTTGACAATCTCAGTTAATTACTAAGAAAAAGAAAGAGTTAGGGAAAAATAATTTATATATTTGAAAGTCCTCATCTGTGGAATGTAAGGCAAACCAAATTAGTAAAAACACCAAAACAGGTTTCTCTTGATATTTTCCTGTGGCCTTATTGTAATGAATGGAAAGAAATAATAGAAAGCTGTTGTCTTTTCAATAAATCTGTCTTAAGATCACGAACTACTTCAATATATAAGAAAAAAGCAAAAACACTTTTCATTTTGAAATGAGGTGTCAAGATTTTATGGCTCCAGGGTCATCATCCTGAAGAAAGTCACAAAAAGGGCAGATAAATTACAGTCTATAATTAGGATTCTTCCCTTTACTTTTGGCTTTTTCCGATGCCAGGTGGCCCACGGTTAACCAGGCCAGATCTCACATCAGAGATTAGAGTCAAGGCTAGTGTTCTGTGCGGTACCAACAGTAGCTTCCATTAAATTTTGTTTGGGACGCCAACTTTAAATGTTGCTGAACTTGACACCAATTCAGTGATATTTGAAAGGCTTACTTTGTTTCAATACATTTCATTTTCTTTGGCTCACAGCGAAGGATGATATATTTGCTTGCCAGGTGAAGGTGAATGGCAATTCATGTCAATTAGAAATTTATTTAGAGAACTTAAGGTCTTTCCAAATCTACCATTCTTTGCTTTAAGTGGCAGAAATCACAAATGCAATCAATTATTGAGAAGAGAAAGTAGCATGTTGCTGAAAATGTACAGAGAAATAATAAAATACAGAAGTGCAGTGATAAGGTAAAGGGTTGCTCCCGGGGACCAGACCCAGCACCATGAGCATGAGGTAAGGGCAAAGGCTTCTTGCTCACAGTCTGGCAGAAACAGACAAAGATGGGATGAGAGAAGGGAAGGCGATGGTGGATTAGAATTAGTGAGGGCAACATGTAGATGAATATTAAACCACATGCTTATTTGTGCAGAAAGTAAAGCACAAATACAAACCATGGAAATAAACGCTACTTTGCCACAAACAGTAACTGAATGTTAAATTTATCCTTAGCCAAGTGTAAGATAGCAAAAGGACAGCTCACGAACAGACTGAAACCTATAATTTGATTTTAAGAAGTGAACACAGGTCTCTTTCTTTGAGCTTACATTCTACACATGCCAAGGAAAATGATCTCCCAAATTTCAAGCCTCACACGGAAAAGGACTAGAGGGTTGTATGTATAGGTTAGCTTTGATTCTGCACAAGAAAGTGTCCTTTAAGTAAAGAATAAACAAACTTTCTATCCAAGAGCATTTTGTTTGCTTGCCTAAAGATTCCAAATTTGGAATTGTATCCTTTCACCCTGAAGATAACCAAAAAGGTTGGGTTATCTTTGTTCCCTTTAGGAAATCAGAACAGCTTCATCAGTCTTTGCATGTGGGTCTTTGAAGTAGGCAACGATCATATGATATTCTTTCTGTCTTTCACATGGGAAAGCTCTGGCCATACGAGTTAGTGGGCCTCGGAACCTCAACAATAGTCTAATGTTTATGCCACTACCAGGATCTACTGATATAAAAAGCTCTAGATTAGAACCTTTAACTCAAGGATTTTGTTGGCTTGGCACACTGCACTTCAAATGCTATTTAAAGATGCCGTGGATGAAAGCGTTTGGGTCTTTTGTTGGACATATGTCTTGAAAGCCTGAAATTGGAATTAATTTCAATATTTCAAAGATGACTTAATTTTATCTGGGCTTTCCCCCAAACAACTTCTAGCATGAGTGTTATAAATGTGCACAGTCTTCGGCATGAATAAAAGATTATCATCTTTTGGCTCATGGGAAAAGTAAGAACTTTAAGAGTATATTGACGTGTATTCTAGAAGCCTAAGAGTATACTCTAAAGAAAGAATACATTAAGATGTAATAAGGTGTCTTTAAGGACATTAGATTGGTGTTGAAGAAGGGGGAACTATACCATACCCACAAACTGTTAAAAGTTCTAGCCAATTCTTGCTTTGAATACTCTCCTGGTTAGTGATTTTGGTGACACTAACACTAGAGAGATGGAATCTGTCTTGGCCCCCCTTCAAACAAGTTATACGTTTTACCATTGCTAACTGTGTTGTTTTAGACAAGTGAACGTGTCTGGCCTTCCTTATTCCCAAACAAAGATGATATCAGTTATCCAGAGTGTTGTTTGAGGATTAAATGAGAAAATAGGTGTGTGGCAGGATCTGAAGCTAAGACTTGCACGGGATTTTATGTGCTCAGGAAACCCTACCTCGTCACTCCACCTCAGTTGGATTACCGGTCTGAAAATGTTCGAGGCTTGGTTATATCCTTATATCCTATCATTTGCTTAGGACTCCTCAGACTGTTGAGACCGAATTTAAAGCTTGCCCATTGTTACAATTTATTCTAGGCATATGTAGACACACATGATTTACATAAGGGAGTGGAGATAAAAGTCTTGTGACTAAATAGCAGACCATTATAAACAAGGCCCTTTAGAAAATGTCCCCATGAATGAGGTAGACATCTTAGGGTTTAGATTGGATCTCTACCTTCTGGGGTGCCCTGCATGTGTACTGAGCAGGCTCCACCTTGGTTCCAGAGAGAGATGAAGGGACCAGAAAAATGTGGATATTTGAGGTAGAACAAGAGTACAGTAGATTCAGCAGTAAGCAAGTATCAACTTCAACTTCTGGAGGCAGATTTGGTTGCAGGCAATGGGGCAGAGGTTGACAAAGACAGCAGGGAGTGCAGAGCCGTAAGCATTGCTCACCTGCCCTCCTAAGAGGCTTGGAAAAGGGTTCAAAAATGGGGAGAGGCAGAAGGAATGAATCATCAAGTGGAGGCAGGAGAGTAACTAGGCTTAGTATTCTATGGTAAGCCACATTTGGACCACTTGTGGAAGGGCCCCTGGGAATTCCTGGTAATAATTATGGAAAGACCACTTGGAAAAACAGCTACAATTTTTTTTTTTTTTTTTTTTTTTTTTGGTATCATGATATGGCATTTCCTTATAAATGTGACCCTACTTGTCTCACTAACCAGTGAAGCTTACGACATGCAGGTTAGAGGCATATAAAAAACATAGCAGGGAGAATGGCACATGGCAAGCAGTTAAGAAACAGATGTTGCTATTGGGGTCCGTTATCAAAGGAACAATACTGAGACAAAGTGAAAGTTATGCAAAGCCTTATTCTATGCCAAGCATTAGAAGTCAGACTGACCGGCCAGGGCCACCTCTGAAGAGAGTGACCCCCTCCCGATCTCACAGGCTGGTTTTATAGGGCCTAACCGCAGACCCAAGGTACGTGCCTTCTATTGTTAAGGCGTTTGCTCCCGGAATGGATACCTGCAACCATACCAGGAACTATCGGGGGCATTTATTCCCGGAATGAAGTCCGTGGATGTAAACAACAATGTGGCTACCTAGGCAATATGGAGTTGCTCTGGCTAAGCAGGCCCTAATAGTTAAACATGTTTTAACATTAAATTGTCCCTAACAGTTGCTATTATTATTGTTGTTGTTATCAGTTCTTTAACCCTAGCACAGTCCATTAGCTATGATTTCTGTCAACAGAACTCAATTAAAATGTGTCAAATAAAAGTTCAAAAAAATATGTCCTAGATCACTCCTGAGATCTGTAGGGTTCTTCTGTAGAAATCTGAAATTATAAAGTTATGGCACAGAAAGTATTCTCTAGAAAATGAATTCTGAGTCAATGAAAGAGGCAAATATGGGTACATGCAATACTTATCATTTTATTTCATGTTTGTTCCCTCTGTAGCATCTGTACGGCCAACAACATTCTCTGACTATGATCATCAAAGCCACAATGCCGGTGCTTCTGTACTGGGACAGGAAGATTTGCTGAATTGATGAGGCACTGCAGAATGAGGAGTGGTCGCTCTCCCCATCATTCCTAACATCTCATTTGCAGAATTTGTGCTTCCTCTCTGCTCTGAGTGATTAGAGGTTCTGATTTCTAGAGGACTGAGGGTGATACTTCTTACCAGGGGCATAAGACAGTGTCCCTTAGGCTCCAGCCTATGGTTTATGCCTATTTGTTTAGGGCCCCCTCTTCACAAAAATATCAGGCAAAGAAATGAAATACTCCACTGGCAGATAATGGGAGTCACTATGAAGTCTCTTGATGTTTTTATGCTCAGTGAAAACAGCAAATGGGCTATTCCAGCAACCGAAGCCCTGACAAAGACTTCATATCTAGGGGTAGACCCCTTAGTTGTGAAGCATGTTGGCATCATCCCACAGGAGCAGCAGACCTAGACCAGTTGAAGTGCTGTCAGAGCTTGATCATAACCTAGAACAGGTGGTGGAAGAGAGAGGTAACCTGTGTAAGTCACAGCCTCAACAAATACATCCATAAAACAGGGACTATAGTCTGTAACACTAGTCTCCCTATTGTCTTTCTCTTTTTTTTTCAAGAGAAATTGTGACGGTTATCCATTTTAAATGTCTGTGGTAGGGCTGAGGATGGAGTACATTTAATTTGGATCATGAGTGTTTCGAGTACTGAGCTGTAGCAAAAGCTGTCAGTCGACGTTTATGTCTTCCTGGCACTAACTCTATACGCATCGATGGCTGCAAACATCTGTCAGGAATCTGCCCGAGCACTTTCACTGGGTGTAGGAATGCTTGGCTTGTGTGTGGAATAGGCTGGAAATCACTGGAAGTTAACATCGCTGGGAGTGGTCCTCAACCAATGATGGATGGAGTTGGTAGCAAAACTTCCCAGTTTCCTGGGAAGAATAACTCTGAGAGGTGATCTGTAGAGTCTTCCAGAGGACCTTAAAAGAGTTTGATTCAATTCCTCACAATGGCAAACTCAACCAATGATGGATGGAGTTGGTAGCAAAACTTCCCAGTTTCCTGGGAAGAATAACTCTGAGAGGTGATCTGTAGAGTCTTCCAGAGGACCTTAAAAGAGTTTGATTCAATTCCTCACAATGGCAAACTC
>NC_081570.1:84784232-84807862 GCF_022355385.1 Mustela nigripes | reverse complement strand
TTCAGGAATGTATCCTCTCTTGTCTTAGTCCTTGCCCTATCTTACTTTCTCACTCCCTATTGGTGCTTCCTGGAATCTTTCCCCCAGCAAATTATTTTTCATATAGTTCTTTGTCTCAAGGAACTCAACCCAAGACAACTCATGAAGCAAGTCAGAGTTCTGAACATCCTACTACTTATAGTGTTGTAGAGGAGAAGGACATTACTCAAGTAATTACATAATGATTGTAAAATTGCAATTGTGACAGTACTGCACATTATGATAATTTGATTGAGTGTGTGTGTGTGTGTGTGTGTGTGTTTACTGAACTTAGGAAAAGTCTTCCCTGAGGAAGAAATCTTGGAGCTGTTAGGTGCTACAGTTAAATCATCTGTGAAATACTCATAGCTATATTTTACAATAGTGATTAGAATAGTGTCTGACTCATGGTAAGCATGGTAAAAGCGTTAGGTATTATTAACATTATTAACATTATTATGACTTTCTAACATATTATTGTCCAGTGGCTTTCATTTTGTTTGGATATATACAGTATAGAGCTGTTGCTTTTTTTTTTTTTTTTTTTTTAAGAGAAAGGGAGAGGGAGAAAAGGAGCAGAGAGAGGAGGAGAGAGAGAATCAAAAACAGACTCCGTACCCAGCATGGAGCCTGACGTGGGGCTCGATCTCATGAGCCTGGCATCATGACCTTGAGATTGTGACCTGAACTGAAATCAAGAGTTGGACACTCAACCGGCTGAGCCACCCAGGTGCCCCGGGTTTATACAGCTGCTGCTTTAACAGCTAGCGTAGTGGAAGGCAGTGTGGCAGAAGGTCTGCAATCAACTAGAGGCATCAGTGCTTGCCTGTTAGTGACCCGGGGCAAGTTTCTTACTCCTGTTTTCTCTTCTCTATAATAGCACCTACTTCACAGGGTTATTTTAGGAGAAATCAACTACTATCCATCAAATACAGGTAGGTAGGTAGCATATAGTATGTTTTGTAGCAGCTGGAACTTCTACGATAAGTTCTTCTAGCCCTCATTCTCATGAGCTTATTCTTCTTCCATTGTGATCCTGTTATAATATCTTTATATTATAACAGCATCTAGGATAATACTTTGGAATGACTCTTACCTTTGGAAGAGCCCTGAGCATAGAAAGCCCTGCAGAAATGACTTACCTTTTATATTTCCTACGACTAATGTCTTTAGATTAGGGACGTCGCACTGCTACTGTTGCATTATTCCTTCAATAAGGTCCTCATCAAAATGAGTCTTATCCTGTATCTCTGAGTGACACAGTCACTCTCAAGCAACTGGTATTGTCACATTGCTAAGAACCTCTCAGGTATTTTAAGCTTTTCTTTTTGGTTTCAATGATTTTATCATAATTATTTTAACAAAATACCACATCTTTTGCTCATGAGCATAAAACCTTCTGTTCTTATACAAGAGAGATCTTGTTCTTACTTCAAGGACAGATTCTGACGTTTCATGAGATAGAATAAAAACATTTTTTTAACCTATATTTAAAAAAAGAATTATGAGTACACCTATAAAAAATTTTTTTGGAGCACATTAAATTTTTGGCAAGCATTGTTTATTTATTGCAAGTGGCCTTTTTAAAAAAAAAACTCTAGCATAATATTGAGATATTGGTAAATAATTCAATTCCTCTTTTAGGTCAGTTCTTACTGTTTTATGCTTTTAGTGCATTTCTATACTCTTATTTTCTACATAGGTTTTTTAAGTTTTTTAACAATAAGATAAAAATTTTTCATTTTAATTTTGTTTAATTATTTATTTATTTTAAGATTTTATTTATTTATTTCAAAGAGAGAGAGAGAGAGATAGGAAGGTGAGGGAGGGGCAGAGAGAAGCAGCCTCCCAGCTGAGCAGGGAACCTAATGTGGGACTCTATCCCAAGACCTTGGGATCATGACCTGAGCTGAAGGTAGACGCTTAACTGAATGAGCCACCCAGGTGCCTCAGTTTCTCACTTTCAGATAAAGTGATATATGAAACTGAAGATTGTTTCCTAATTGAGATTTGCTCTGCAAAACAACAAGGCATATATAATTGTTATATTATCTTAAAATTTGGATTATAACAGATACATTATTAATATACTCTAACGTGTTTTCTTTCATGTTACAAAAATATTCCTCATATAATTTGTTCAAGAAAATTTCCCATTATTTTTGTCTCGATTTTCCAGCTTCAGAAGGAGATTCTAAAATCAGTTGATTTTACTTTTGGTATTTTGATGGTTTCTGCAACCTCTTTTGGTTCTGATACCTATCTATGACACTTAACTGCAAATACTTTGAAAAGAGCCTGGTTGAATGTTTTATACTAACTGGTATGCATTGTGCTGATTTTAATTTTCTTGCACTGTCTCTGATACGTTACCCCACATCTTTAATAGTTTCTTTTTTTTTTAAGATTTTATTTATTTATTTATTTAACAGAGAGAAACAGTGAGAGGAGGAACAGAAGCAGGAGTAGGGGTAGTGGGAGAAGCAGGTTCCCCACTGAGTAGGGAGCCTGGTGTGGGGCTCCATCCCAAGATCCCGGGATCATGATCTGAGCTAAGGCAGACACTTAACTGCCTGAGCCACCCAGATGCCCCTAATGGTTTGATTCTTATGAAATGTACGGTAACAATTCCTGGACACACCTAATGCTTCTTTGGCATTATATTATGTCTTGAGTGAGCAGGAGGTATGGCAATCAGTCACTGTGGGGACTGTCATAGAGTCTATCTTGAAGTACCGAGAAGGGCAGAAACTGTCCTCTTTACTGTGAGGTCTCTCTCATTTGTCTATTCAATATACATGACTGGATACATTTTTTATAAAGATTTTATTTATTTATTTATTTATTTATTTATTTATTTATTTATTTGACAGAGAGAGAGAGAGAAAGACCGCACGTGCATAAGCAGTGGGGAGCAGCAGAGAGAGGGAAAAACAGACTCCCTGCTGAGCAAGAAGTCGGATTTGGGGCTTGATCCCAGGAGCCTGGGATCCTGACCTGAGCCAAAGGCAGATGCTTAACGGACTGAGCCACACAGGCACCTCCACATGCTCATATATCAAAAGAAGAAAAATCCGTCTGGCTTTTAAGTAAACCTTAAGCTTCAATATATGTAAATTAATTGGGTAGTCATTTCAGTATTAATTTTTGTGAAAAGACATTTTCAAAGATGAAATATGAACTATTTCATATCAGCTTTGACAAATGAACATTTGCCTTCAGTTTTGATGGTAGAGAACACTACCTTGAATCCCAATGAAGAAAATGTTATTCCCTCAAAATAATTGCTTTCCTTTTGTTAGTATACCTGTATTATAGGAAAACTGTGCTCAATTATTATAGTTTGAACCTGTCAGCAAAAATTTTGTGAAAATTTGTCTTTTCTCTTTTTATGAGTGCCTACACAATATCCTTGATTTCGCCTTTCGTCCTACAAAACTTAAAATATTTACTATCTGAACGTTTATAGGAAAAAACGTTCTGACCTCTGCTTTAAGAAAACCTTCATGGTTCTAGGAGGCAGAACAGACTGGAGGTTGGTGAGGGGTCAGGTTAAGGTGCTACAGCGGCAGGCAATCCAGGAGAGAGAGGATGGTCACAAATAAGCAGGAGAGTCAGAGTGGTCCACTGCCTAGAAAAAGAGTCCTGAATTTTTTCCATGTCTCTTTGGCAGGAGTGGGGTGGGATGAGAATCATATTCCCCTGATCTTAAAAAAAAAGGGATTTTAAAACAACCACTAATAAAAATTGGGGGTTAATAATAGACAATGCATAGTAAATGGTTCTTTTTATCAGGTATTATTATAAGAGTATGACATATATTAACTTATTCAATCTTCATAATAACCCTGTGTGGTAGGAACTATTTTATCTTCATTTGTAGATGAGGTGTCTGAGGTACAGAGAAATTGAAAACTTGCCGGGTGTCATTGGAGCAGTAAATGGAGGCACTGGGATTTGAATACAGTGCAAGAAAATTAAAGTCAGCGCAATGCACACCCGTTGGTATAAAACATTCAACCAGGCTCTTTTAAAAGTATTTTCAATTAAGTGTCATAGATAGGTATGGTACTTGTACTTCTTATACTTCTGGTACCAGAAGTAATCTCTTAGTCATTACTACACTCCCTCGTCCATAAACGTCCATAACTCAAGTCCTAGATGGCTATCTGTTGAATCATATGTTTGTTGTTCTGGTCCCTGTACCTAGTAGAACAGGGAGAGAGGAGGAGGGAAGAGATGGTAGAGAATATAGAGAAAAGAAGTTTGAAAAGCATTTTAAATGCTTTGATGGGGGGTTAGGTAGACTCTGTGGAAAGAAGTTGGGCTGTAGTTATCTTCTGCGTACTCGATGGCAGAAATGCCCACTGAGAGATCCAAAAAGCAAAAGGTGAAGAGACAGAACTGGGGAGATTATGCTGGAGAATATCTTTTATATCTGCAAAGAGTGCACAACAGAGACCACTATACATTCTCCTGAAGAACCCACACATGCGCCCTTGGGGGAGTAGCCTTAGGACACCTGCCACATAGAGGATGTGACAACTAAGAAAGGTGTTTAGGAACAAGGGGTTTGGGGTTTGTTTCTTTTTTTAAGAGAGGGAAAAGGGGAGGGGCAGAGAGAGAGAGAATCTTTTTTTTTTTTTTTTAAGATTTTATTTATTTATTTGAGAGAGAGAGCATGAGAAGAGGGAGGGTCCGAGGGAGAAGCAGACTCCCTGCTGAGCAGGGAGCCTGATGTGGGACTTGATCCTGGGACTCCAGGATCATAACCTGAGCTGAAGGCAGTCACTTAACCAACTGAGACACCCAGGCGCCTGAGAGAGAGAATCTTAAGCAAATCCACACCCCCAGTGTGGAGCCTTATGTGGGAGATCATAACCTGAGCCAAAATCAAGAGTCAGATGCTTAACCGACTGAGCCACCCAGTTGGGGTGCCGCAACAGGAGGTACTTTTTAAAAGGGGTATCCTCTTTTTGAGCATATTTCCTTTCCACCCCACCTCGAACAGTGAAAGAAATGTAATGGAAGCAAGACTGGGTTGTTGGGGGCAGCTGGGACTGCAAACTGGTGGTGTTGGCGGGGAGCAGAGACAGAATGAGGGCAAGAGAGGTAAGAAAGAGAAGACCAACCTCCTTCTCATTTTACTTCCTTCACATTGTCACTGAGACTGCTCAAGCTGAGAGAGAGTCCAGATTTCTTTCCTCCAAAGGCATCAAGTACAATGAGAGAATGAGAATCAATTTTCCTGTGGAATAATGCCAATAAATAGTTCTGGTTAAACAGCGCTGCTGCAAAAGCATTTCATAAAACAAGTTGGAGCAGAACATCTTTTATGGTAGTATTGACTACACGTCAAGTTATATAAATTTTCTTTGCAAATAAATTTACCATGATTTTGAAAACTTTTCAATGAAAACTGGTGCCTCTATTCACTGTGTGCAATGTTGTTACCCGCCTCTACCTTCAATTTCAACCTGTGATGACCCCAAAGTAATGTAAACAAAGGTCAAGGGAAGCGAAACAGCCTGAGCTGCACTAAAGAACTGGTCACCAGGGGCACCTGGGTGGCTCAGTTGTCAAGCGTGTACCTTTGGGACAGGTCATGATCCCAGGGTCCTGGGACTGAGCCCCACCCTCGTTCCCCTTACTTGTGCTCTGTCTCTGACTCAAATAAATAAATAAAATCTTTAAAAAAAATAAAAAAGCTGTTCACCCTAGAATCTGGGAGAACTGTGTGTAAGACTTGAAGAATTATTGCCATGACTGCTATGCTGCTGAATTTATTTACCAAAGCAATAACATCATCAATAAAACTGGCGAAATTAGGGGCGCCTTGGTGGCTCAGTCGTTAAACATCTGCTTTGGCTGGGGTCGTGATCCCAGGGTCCTGGGATTGAGCCCCACACCAGACTCCCAGCTTAGACCCCCAGCAGAGGCCTGCTTCTCCCTCTCCTACTCTCCCTGCTGGTGTTCCCTCCCTCGAAGTGTCTCTCTCTGTCAAATAAATAAAATCTTGAAAAAAACCCTGGGAAAATTGGAAGTGTCCTTTTCGTATACAAAAGAACAAAACCCAAAAAACAAACTTTCTCATCTTCAAATTTCATGCATTCAAGCAATGTAAAAATATTGTAAAGACTGCATCCATTAATTTATTTAACAAAATTTTATTAAACATTTATTATGTATTATGTTTTAAACACTGGGGTTTCAATAGTGAAAAAATTAAACAAAATTCCTTTTTTTCATAGAGCTTGTACTCAGTGTATATGAGTGTGGGTGGTTGGGGGTAAGGAGACAGAGAAGAGATAGACAATAAACAAAACATGTAAAGAAATGATATAAGATGCCAGAAGATGATCTGTATTATGGGGGGAAAAGAAAGCAAAGTTGGGAGATGAAGATTATAGAAAGAAGTAGTTTGCAATTTTAAATAAGGGTTTTCTAGCTAATACATGTATATAGCAAGATTGCAAATAGCAACATATCACATAAAATCTACTTGTTTTCGTTGGTTGGGGAATCTCAGTATAGGCACCTGTTTTTTAGGGTAGGAACATATAATGTAATGAAAAATGTGCAAAGGGACAGAATAACCTAGCTGAACATTGTATGCTCATCAAACATCTCTGCACCTTGGTCCCTAACATATTCCAGGGAAGCAGAAAAACCATTTCATTGAAAGTGGATGTCCTCATAGTGCTTGTAAAGGATTTGAGACAAGGTTTAGAATGGAAGACTAAGGGCAGATACATTTATCTCCATACTGGTTTCTAAAGCATCCATCCACCCTTACCAAATTATTGATTATCCCAAGTACATTGAATGAGCACTGGAACAATTATAGAAGTTTTCATGTTCTAGGGTGAGAAAGGAACTAATAGGAATAATTAGGGATTATATTCTAGAGACTTCATTTGGTGCTGACTCTACTATTTAAGGAAAACATCTGAAAATTTCATTTGACATCACAACAACAACAACAAAAAGAACCCTTGAAAAGTGGATCCCTTGAAATGTATATAAAAGTATATATCTTCTTATATAGTGTGTGCAAAAGCTCTTTAGTTTAATAGTAAAAGTGATAAGCCAGTACAGACGTCCATGGAAAATTTCATAGTGTGAGAAGTATTGTAAAAATAAAACTTAAATGGAAAATAAGAAGAGTTAGCAGTTGAAGTATCCTCTAAATATTATTTATAGGGAAAAGAATTCTAATTATTGATATAATAAAATCCATGTTTGAATAGAAATAGCTTTATTTCATTTAGTGGAATTTTCAAGATGGCCCTGACACCTCCATATTAATATACCACTTTCAAATTCCTGTTACTTATAATCATTGTAATCTCTCTAAAAGTAAATATTATAATTATAGAAATATTAAATAAATACATTCTCATATACATTCCAAAAATTCAGATACAATAATAGTTTCGTTTGCCATCATTAGTTTAGATTTCTATTATCTGTTACCTATATGTGCACAGGAATAGATAGTTTGGGTAACTAGTTTGTAAAGTGAGATTTTCATGTTCTAGGGTGAGTTTTACCTTGGAAATCTTTTCACGTTGTCTAAATATTAATATTTCTTATTTTATTCAAGTGCTGCTTTGTATGACTTTACATAATCTTTTTTTTTTTTGTAGATGGAGATTTAGATTGTTTTCGATTTTCAGTGTCATAGACAATGTCACAAAGAATGTCACTGTATATGCATTTGTCCTCACACAGATAGGTATTTCTTCAGGGACGATATTAAACAGTACTACTGCTGGGCGATAGGGTGGTTGTATTTTAACTTGCAGTGGTACTCGTGAATTATTCTCTAAAAGGACTGTGCCAATTTACACTTCTACCTATACTGTCTGTCAATATCAAATACCCCACAAGCCCAACATATTAATAGTATCAAACTTTAAAGTGATTTTCTAATTTCTATGGCTTTTAAATTGATTTTTATGAGCTCCATATTTGCTGTGGGAGATAATCTTTGTCCCATTGTAAAGACTGAAAAATACACTCCTCATTGTAGCTTATCTATTCTGGATATTAATTCCTTCTCTGTTACATACGTTGAGAATATACTTTCCCAGTCTGTAGCTTTGTTTCCTAATTTTTACATTTTTTTCAAAGTTGTATAATCACTTAATGCTTCTAAAGAATATAAAATAAAAAATATTATACAAATAATATAAAAAGTTTATGATATAATGTTAAGTGAAAAAGTAGGATACAAAAATATATGTCCTTTTAAAAAATTGTTTTATTTTTTATTTTATTTTGATTTTTAAAAAGTTTTAATTCTAATCAGCCAATGCCTTTCACAAGTACACTCCTTAATTCCCATCGCCTTTTCACCCATCCCACCCCCCAACCATCAGTTTGTTCTCCGTGGTTCACAGTCTGTCTCTTGGCTTGACTCTCCCTCTCTCTTTTTCCCTTGGTTGTTTGTTTTGTTTCTTAAATCTCACATATGAGTCAAATCATATGGTTTTGTCTTTCTCCGACTGACTTGTTTTATTTAAAGTTTTAAATTTTGGTGTAGTCAAAATTAGGAATTTTTCTTTATGGCTTCTGTGTTTTATATAATGTTGTTAAATCATCTTCTATTCCAAAGTTATGAACACGGATTTCTATTTTTCTTATAATGTGTTTGAGGCTTTGATTTTTACCTTTATATTTTTAATCAAATGGATTTATTTTTTTGTAAATGGCATAAAATATTTGACTTAATTTTTCTCTCTCAATTTACTGAGAAAAAATTCAGTACATGACTAATCTTTCCCTGGGATTATTTTATTGCCACTATCAATTATTGCACAATTATCTATACGTGGATCTATTTCTGAACTCTATTCTGTTACAATCCATTTGTCTCTTCCTGAATCAATACCATAATGTTTTAATTTCTACTTCCTATTGACTTTACAGTGCCTGCCACTTGCATGTTAATATTAGCAAACTAAATATCATGTTTCCCAGAAAGGATCCTGGCATAGAGTAGGAGTTAAATTGACATTTATTGAATTTTTTTCTTTAAATTCTGGGCTGCTCTTGGCAGTCTAAAAAAGTAATGTATTTGGATGGTGAGATAAATTGGCTACTTTACTCTTTTTTCCTGCATCTATCTTAAAAATTTTGGATTGAACTAAACCGATTTTATGACTCTCCTCTTGGGGAGATGCTAGCAGGTCATGACTTCTGCATTTACAAACAGCTGTTGTCTACAGAAGGATACAACAGTCTGGAACCTCCAATAGCCTTTTTTAGTTAAGGGTTTAAAGAAACCCCAGTTCTTCCTTTTGATTGTTGTCACATACCGTTAAAGAAAACATGATTTTGACATGTTCACTAACTGAGAAAAATCTATTCCACAAGCATTGCTTTCAAATGTTTTATTGATGATTTAAAAAAATTTTTTTTTTCAAATTTAATTTTTTTTAATTTTTTATAAACATATATTTTTATCCCCTGGGGTACAGGTCTGTGAATCACCAGGCTTACACACTTCACAGCACTCACCAAATCACATACCCTCCCCAATGTCCATAATCCCACCCCCTTCTCCCAAACCCCCTCCCCCCGGCAACCTCAGTTTGTTTTGTGAGATTAAGAGTCACTTATGGTTTGTCTCCCTCCCAATCCCATCTTGTTTCATTTATTCTTCTTCTACCCACTTAAGCCTCCATGTTGCATCACCACTTCCTCATATCAGGGAGATCATATGATAGTTGTCTTTCTCTGCTTGACTTATTTCGCTAAGCATGATACGCTCTAGTTCCATCCATGTTGTTGCAAATGGCAAGATTTCGTTTCTTTTGATGGCTGCATAGTATTTAAAAATTTAAGTAAATATCAACAAAAGAGCAGAATACATGACATGAAGTAATCAAAATTAAAATAATTTTAAACTTTTGCTAAAAAGGTATATATTTTGCTAAAAAGGTATATATTCTTATATTAATAAGAATATTGTGAAAAGATGCCTTGAATATGCTAGAAAAGAAAAATAAATCTATGGAGAGTATGGGCCAAATCAAAATAAGGAGAGATCATTACCTTGTTAGACAATTAAGTCATTTCTCATTGTTGGGAGAAAAGTAATTTTATTTATTTATTTTTTTATTCACTGGAATTGCTCTACAAAGCCATTTGGGTTTAAGTAAGGATAAAAAGCAATACACTTTTTCTAAAAAGCACATTAGAATAACTTACTGCTTAAGTGAACTAACTAATGCATAATAATATTTCCCCTCTTGCATTCTTATAAACTTTTACTCTTATACTAGTCATCATAGCACTGTTTGCCTTTATGTTCTATGTCCTTTTTGAATGATTGCGGTAAAGAAATAAATTTGATATGGTTGATACCATGAGAAACAATGGCTACATGTAAATACATCATTGGTCGTTGTAATTCATCAAGCATTATAGACAGTAGGAATTAGATTATGAGTAGCTTGAGAAAGGCCAGGGTCCCTGTGGGCTGGGGCTTTGGGAAAAGAAAAGCAGGACTTATTCTTTCCCCTACTAAAATCTTTTGCTAATCTAAGGGACATGATTCTTAATTATGTTCCAGACCTAACTAGAAGGAACACATTGTAAGCACTTGGAAATCCAGAAGTGAATATGTATGGCATTGATAAGCCACATTTTCTTTGGTCCTGCTTAGTCTCACTCATATTCTGTAAGATGTCACCCAGCTATTGCTGGATTTTTTTTTTTTTAATGAGAAGACTTTTAATTGGAATTTATTTCTTAGTAATAAAAATTACTTTTTGAAAATCAAATAGTTTCAAAATATGTTCATACCTTAAATTGATCTTATTTAGTGTTTAGAGGTAGAGGGAAAACCCATTTTATTTGCATATGCTGATGTGTGGGACTGCATTTATTTTGTTTTTATGTTTTAATTAAATTCCACTTAACATACAGTGTCATATTAGCTTTGGTGTACACTTTAGTGATTCAACAGCTTACATACAACACCCAGTACACAACTGCACTCCTTAATCCCCATCAGTTGTTTAACCCACTCCACCCCAACCTACCTCCCCTCTTGTAACCATCAACTCATTATCTATAGTCAAGAGTCTGTTTCTTGGTTTTCCTCTCCTTTTCCCCCCATGATCGTTTTGTTTCTTACATTCCACAAATTCCATAAGGTATTTGTCTTTGTCTGGCTGACTTATTTTGCTTAGACTAATACACTCCAGCTCCATCCATATCATTGCAAATGGCAAATTTTCATTCTTTTTTTATAGCCGAGTAATATTCCATTGTATGTAAATACCACATCTTCTTTATTCATTTATCAGTTGATAGGAAATTGGGTTCTTTCCATAATTTGGCTATTGTAGATAATGTTTCTATAAACACTGGGGTTATGCTACTATCATTTAAATCATTTTAACTCCATAGTGCTTAGCATTGCTAATAGAAATTATTAAAGCTTTTAGAAATTCATCATCAAATTTTATCTTAAGTATTGATTAAAGGTAGAATATGACAAGGATATACCTTCTTAGTCCTAGTTACAAATGCTTTTTCTTATCTGAGTTTTTTATATAAATCTGATAAAATTAATGACTCATCAAAGTGTATCCAAGAAATTAAAGCTAAGAAAATATTTTTAGACTTGTCACATTAAACTTATTAAGTAATTATCCAATAATTGGAATTAAAGGGTCCATTACAGAAGGGGATAGTGGATAAATAATCTCTTTCAACTTCTAGTTGATTGTTGGTCTGAGAAATCCTTTGATCTTCTTTATTTAGTAGCTCAGACTCATATTAAAACTTCAGTTAAGGGACGCCTGGGTGGCTCAGTTGGTTAAGCAGCTGCCTTTGGCTCAGGTCATGATCCCAGCATCCTGGGATCGAGTCCCACATCGGGCTCCTTGCTCCGCAGGGAGCCTGCTTCTCCCTCTGCCTCTGCCTTCCACTCTGTCTGCCTGTGCTCGCTCTCACTCTCTCTCTCTCTGACAAATAAATAAATAAAATCTTTAAAAAAAAAAAAAACTTCAGTTAAATAACTTCCTAACACTCCTATAAAGAGAAATGTAAAAATAAAAGAATAAATATCTTTAAAGTTTGTACATTTATTCCTGGGAATTCCTACCCCAGTGATCAATATATTAGAAATAATACCTTCACCATACTTGATGCATTTAGCCACTTAATAATATGGTCCTTTTGGAGATAGCTTATACTTACTGATTGTGCTTAATGTAACCACATTTCTTCATTTCAAATGAACAAATGATTATGAAATGTAGTTCTTTATACATTAGTCTAAGTATCTGTAGGAACAAATTCAAAGTATAGTGTAAAGCCTTGTCTCCATGAAGACATTCACTCAAATATTTGAGTTCAAGTATTTTTAGTATTCACTTACCCATTGGAGAAATCCACATTTTCAAAGAAAAGAAAACTTCTCTATGGGTTTTTCTGAGAACAGGGTAAAAGGGTTTGACTTCAGTAACAAACTTCGGTTGCTGATTATGCACTAACTGGATGACAGAATGAGCAGTACTGGGGGTAGATTTTTAAATATTTTTTTAAAAAGTGGGTAGAAGAATAAATGAAACAAGATGGGATTGGGAGGGAGACAAACCATAAGTGACTCTTAATCTCATAAAACAAACTGAGGGTTGCTGGGGGGAGGGGGTTTGGGAGAAGGGGGTGGGATTATGGACATTGGGGAGGGTATGTGCTTTGGTGAGTGCTGTGAAGTGTGTAAACCTGGTGATTCACAGACCTGTACCCCTGGGGATAAAAATATATGTTTATAAAAAAAAAAAAAAAAAAGTTTGATTTTGGAAAGTTCCCCTTAAATAAATACACAACTCTAGATGGGGCTAAGCAGGCTGACCACTGAAATCTTGGGGTAATTGATTTGATTTATACTCATTCCTAGAACCCACTGATCAGAAAGAACACAAATCCCAGTCCACACCGAGTAGATGTACTTTGTGGTAAGTTATGTGTTTATAATTATAGTTTACCAATAAGTCACTTGTGAGATTGTTTTGCATCCATTCCACAAATCCTGGTCACTTTTAAATGAGTTGATTAAGTCAAGTTTCTGAGCTTTCAAATGGCGGACTCTTTCCTGGACTGTGCTGTTCAGTGGTGAGACCTTCCCTGAATGATTAACCATCTGTTTACTGAATTCATCCTGAAATTAGATACTATTCATTTATTCATTTGTTGAGCATGTTTTACCAAATGCTGTTCATATAGGATACAGCAATGAACAAAATCAACAAGTTCTTATATTTATGAAAGTACACTCTAAAGTGATAATATTGTGAAATAATAGTGTAAAGGTCCTTGAAAATCTTTTAGCTAATTCCCTCATTTCAATAATCAGAAAATGAATGCAGCTAGTTAATAGTATAGCTGACACTTAAAGCTCAGGTTTTCTCACTGGCTGTCAAGGAGAAGAGGAAGATGATAAAAGAACCACAGTGGGGTTTCCACTGACTGCTGAGTAGTTCTGGTAAGGAGAGATGAGGGTCATTGTGGCTTACACAAAATATCAGTTTATTCATAAGAAAAGGAGGGCTCAAAAGATAGACTCAACTAATTCAGTTATTGTGACACTAAGAAAACTAATCTCCTGATTATCTGACTTAAGAAACAATACCATAAATCATGTGTCCACAGGACTATAAACCTAACACAATTTCATCTGTGTTTTCCTACCAGCCCCTGGCAAAATAGCAAAAAACATGACTTTGAAGTTCAGATCCTTAGATTTATCTGCTTCTATCTACTGCTTGATACCAGAGTGACTTTGGCCAAGACAACCAACTTGTCTGAGCCTCTGTTTTCTCTCCCTTACAGAGTGGTAAATATTTACTTCTGGGGAAATTTTGTGCTTTTAGAATGAGTTCAAACTTAAGCAAGCATCAACTTAATATAGATTGGCATATGTACAAGATGTTATACATAAACCTAATAATGTAACCACAAACCAAAACCTAGTAATACATATGCAAAAAATAAAAAGAAAGGAATCCAAGTACATTACTGAAGAAAGCCAACAAATTATGAGAAGAAACAGGAAAGAACTACAAAAACAAATGCAAAATAAGTAACAAAATGGCAGTAAGTACATACATACCAACAATTACTTTGAATGTAAGTAGACTAAATGTTCCAATCAAAAGACATAGGGTGATGGAATGGATGAAATAGCAAGACCTATCTTATTTTTTTCTTTAAGATTTTATTTATTTTACAGAGAGGGAGATCACAAGTAGGCAGAGAGGCAGGGTTATTCAGGCTTTCCACTGAGCACAGAGCCCAATGCAGGGGTCAATCTCAGAAGCCTGAGACCATGACCTGAACCGAAAGCAGAGGCTTAAACAACTGAGCCATCCAGGTGCCCCAAGCAAGACCCATCTATATGCTGCCCACAAGAGACTCATTTCAGACCTAAAGACACATGCAGATTGAAAGTGAAAGTATGGAAAATGATTTATAATGCAAATGGAAATGACAAGAAAGCTGGGATAGCAATACTTGTATTAGAGAAAATACACTTTAAAGCAAGAAACAAAGAAGGACACTACATCATCATGAAGGGAACAATCCAGTATGTAAATATTTATGCAGCTAACATGGGATCACCCAAATATATAGAGCAGCTAATAAACTTAAAGGAAGTAATTAGTATCAATACAAAAGTAGGAAACTTTAACACTGCATTTACATCAATGGATAACTCACCCAAGTGGAAAATCAACAAGGAAACAGTGGCTTTGAAGGCCACATTGGACCGATGGATCCAACATATATATTCAGTACATTCCACTTAGAAAAATGGAATGCACATTTTTTTCAAGTGCACATGGAACGTTTTCCATAATAGATCACATTAGGCCACAAAACAAATCTCAACAAATCAAAAAGACTGAAGTCATATTGCGCATCTTTTTTGACTACAACACTATGAAAGTAGAAATCAACCACAAGAAAAAAATCTGGAAAGAACACCAAATAAGTGGAGGTTAAATAAAATGCTTTTAATAATGAATGGGTCAACCAAGATGTCAGAGGAAATAAAAAAATATACATGGAGATAAATGAAAATGAAAACCCAGTAGTCCAAAATCTTTGGGATGCAGCAAAAGCTGTTCTAAGAGGGCAGTTTATAGTAATACAGGTCTACCTCAAGAAGCAAGAAAAATCTCAAGAAAAATAAGAACATATAACTAAAAATCAGTAGAAGGAAGGAAATAATAAAGATTATAGCATAAATAAATGATATATAAATAATAACAATAATTTTAAAAAGGCAATACAACAGATCAGTGAAATCAGGAGCTGGTTTTTATTTGTTTGTTCCCAAAGATTTTATTTATTTGAGAGAGAGCATAAGCGGGCAAAGGGGCCGAAGGAGAGGGAGAAGCAGACTCCCCACTGAGCAGGGAGCCTGAGGTGGGGCTCCATCCCAGGACCCTGGGATCAGGACCCGAGCAGACGCCAGACACTTAACCAGCTGAGCCATCCATGCACCCACAGGAGCTGATTTTTTGAAAGGGTCAACAAAATTGATAAACCTTTAACCAGACTTATTTAAAAAAGAAGGAGAACTCAAACAAATTCATAAATGAAAGAGGAGAAATAACAATTGACATTACAGAAATACAAAGGATTATAAGATATTATTATGAAAAACTATATGCCAGCAAATTGGACAACCTAGAAGAAATGGGTAAATTCCTAGAAACATATAATTTACTATAACTGAAGCAGGAAGAAATAGAAAATTTGAACAGACCAATTACCAGCAATGAAACTGAATTAGTAATTTAAAAAAACTCCCAACAAACAAAAGTCCAGGACCAGATGGCTTGACAGGTAAATTCCACCAAGCATTTAAAGAAGAGTTAATACCTATTCATCTCAAATTATTCCAAGAAAATAGAAGATAAAGAAAAGCTTCCAAATTCATTTTATGAGGCCAACATTACTCTGATACAAAAACCAAATAAAGACATGACATAAGGGACGCCTGGGTGGCTCAGTTGGTTAAGCAGCTGCCTTCGGCTCAGGTCATGATCCCAGCATCCTGGGATCGAGTCCCAATCGGGCTCCTTGCTCAGCGGGGAGCCTGCTTCTCCCTCTGCCTCTGCCTGCCATTCTGTCTGCCTGCGCTCGCTCTCTCCCTCTCTCTCTCTGATAAATAAATAAAATCTTAAAAAAAAAAAAGACATGACATAAAAAGAGAACTACAGCCCCAAATCTCTGATGAACATAAAAGAAAAATCCTCAACAAAAATTAGCAAAAATCCAACAATACATTAAAAAATCATAAATGAAAGAGGAGAAATAACAACTGATACTATAGAATACAAAGTATTATAAAAGAATATATAACCAAAGCCCTCTTGAAAAAGAAGAACAAAACTAGAGGTATCCTAATTTCAGATTTCAAGATACACTACAAAGGTAGCAATCAAAACAGTATAGTACTGGTACAAAATAGGTGCACAGATGAATAGAACAGCATAAAGAACCCAGAAATAAACCCACAATTATTTGGTCGATTAATCCATAACAAAGCAGGAAAGAATATACAATAAGAAAAAGACAGTCTTCAACAAATGGTGTTGGGAAAACCAGACAATTACATGCAAATGAATGAAACTGGACCAGTTATGTTCACCATACATCCAAATAAACACAAAATGGATTCACAATCTAAATGTGAGACCTGAAACCATAAAAACCCTAGAAGAGAGCAGAGGCAGTAGTTTCTCTGGTATCGACCATAGCAACATTTTTCTAGATATGTCTCCTGAGGCAAAGGAAACAAACAACAACAAATAAATAAATTATCGGGACCACATCAAAATAAAATCTTCTGCACAGTGAAGGAAATAATCAACAGAACAAGGAGACAACCAATGATTAGGAGAAGATATTTGTAAATGATATATCTGATAAGGAGTTAGTATCCAAAACATATCAAGAAATTTAGACAACGCAACACAAAAAGCCAAATCAATTAAGAAAGGGGCAGAAGACATGAACAGATTATTTCTCCAAAGAAGACATCCAGATGGCCAACAGAAACATGAAAAGATGCTCAACATCACTCATCATCAGGGAAGTGCAAATCAAAACCACAATGATATAACATCTCACGCCTGTCTGAATGTCTAAAATCAAAAATACTAGAAACAACAGAGTTGGCAAGAATGTGAAGAAAAAGCAGCCCATGCACTGTTGGTGGGAATGCAAACTGGTGCAGCCACTGTGGGAAACAGTATGGAGGTTCCTCAAAAAATTAAAAATAGAATACCCTATGAATCAGTGATTCCACTACTGGATATTTATGCAGAGAATATAAAAATACTAATTCAAAAACATATGTGCATTCCTATGTTAATTGCTGCATCTACAATAGCCAAACTATGGAAGCAGCCCATGACCATAGATAGATGAATGGATAAAGGAGATGTGATATATGTATATATAAAAAGGAATTTTACTCAGCCTTAAAAAAAGTGAAATATTGCCATTTACAATGACATGGAAGGATCTGGAGGGTATGATGCTAAGTGAAATAAACCAGTCAGAGAAAGGCAAATACCATATGATTTCACGTATGTGTGGAACTTAAGAAACACAACAAACAAACAAAGAAAAAAAGGAGACAAGCAAAAACCAGACTCTTAATTACTGAGAACAGACTTATGATTACCAGAGGAGAGGTGGATGGGAGAATGGGTGAAATTGGTGAAGCAGATTAAAAGTCCACTTATCATGATGAGCACTGAGTAATGTGCGGAATTCTTGAATCACTAGCGTGTACACCTGAAACTAATGTAACACTGTATGTTAATCATACAGGAATTTAAAAATTAAAAGGAAAAAGGGGATGGACAAAAAAAAAGTGAATAATTCCTTCCTTATGGGCTTATTGAGATCGATGAAATAGATCTGTGCATAAAAACACATTGTAAACTAAGGAGTGTATATTAAACTCGTTATGCAAATATTAAGCAATCATTATGCTTAAGTATCTATAAAGTCTATTTAGAAGTTCCCTTAGTTCAAAGCATCCTCTAATCTATATTAGCATTTTACTTGCTTAGTAGATTCCTACCAAAGACTTCCCTGTAATTATTTTACAGTTTGGCAACCCCTGGTTACCACTGTGGGGCAGAAAAGTTTATCTCCATTCTCCTTCAAATCCTTTGCTGTGTAATTTTTCCTTTTCAGATCCTATAAGATGGACACAGAACTCAGGACAGAGGACGATCTGTTAAAATTCTCATAAGAATGTCATGAGAAATGTGAAGCTTTTTTTAAAAAGTGCTTCAGATATGGAAGGATAGAAAATTACCCTTTATTTTAAATTCTATATTTAATAGAAGACCTCTGCACCTATATTTAATAAGTGCACAGTGATTTAAGATTGTCTCATACCTCTAGCCTGATGAGGGTTGGAAACAGATTTGTTTTATTTTGTCTGCTTGTTTGTGAACCTCTTTCCTGGTAGGCTTTCCATATTGTCCTTGGATTGTAATTTGTATTGTTTTTGATCCTCCTGTGGTTTTTACAAATTATTATTATTACTAGAACTTTCTGATGCAAGCAATTTCTAATTTTCCTTTATATATAATTTATCTCAGTGCTCTCAGAAGCTTATATAATATGCAGATTCAGATTAAGCAGCAGCTCAAAATGAAGATACATTTTAAATATTAAATTTATAGACAAAGTTTGCATTTAAAGTTCTCCTTATTTCATGCAACCCAAGAACAGTTTATTGAAATTCTCCTCCAGAACATGAATGTTTACTAATCTCAAGTACATGATAATAATACTTAAAAACAATGAGAATTGTTGTTTCACATCTCTCTGTTCCCTTCTCTGTTATTCTGATCCTTCAAACCTGCATAAATTGGACTTCAGAGTGTTTTGAAGAAAATATGAGCTTTGAAGAGTCAGTTTCTTGGGCCAGCACTCATGTCTTTTTATTAAGTATATTCCAGGTACATAGCTGCTCAGTAAATTCTTGGTGATTTTAAGTAAGTAGGAAAAAGATGGGAAAATACTTTGGAAATTGGGAGAGGGAGGGCATACCAGAAGTAAAAGTAAGGCACGGTCTGAAAGTAAATCTTAAGAAGCAGAGATATATGAGTCATATGAAAAGGTTCAAGAACTCAAAATGAGGGAAAGTATAAATTATTTAATCACTCTTACATTCCATAGGGAAATTGGGATCTGAAATATAGGCTCAGCAAAGCTAGTCGGGCCCACATGTTGACAGATGCAGATGCCAGGGTTCCCAAGCCCAGCTAGAAGACCCTCTTTTAGAGAAGGCTGAGAATATCCTGAGAGAAAGGAGTGGTCAGGGAGCTCTAGCTACAAAGACAGTGGATGATTGAGAAGTCAGTATTGTAACAGAAATAAATAATGCAGGGCAGAAAGAAACATGATGGTCAGCTGTATGTGTCAGGGTGAAGGGTGGAGACTGACATTGTAGCCCCTCTTCTACATTTTCTACTTGGTTATCTAAAAGGTCAAAGGCATATGTATTGTAAGATGGATTCTGATGGTCAGGATGGGAAAGCTGTTCTGTAAGGGAGCACTGCCAAAGCAGGGGGAGAGAAACAAGACAATGATTGGAATACAAATTAGGGAACTGAAGTTTGGCCTTAGGACAGACACAACTAGGATAAGGCATATAAGGGCTATTCAGGAAAGGTGTTCCAAGTTTTCCAAGACCTCTAAGCCTTAGTGGAGGCAAATAGTTCAACATTAGATAAAACCTCACAGGACATATATATATATATATATTTTTTTTTTAAAGATATTATTTATTTGTCAGAGAGAGGGAGCGAGAGTGAGCACAGGCAGACAGAGTGGCAGGCAGAGACAGAGGGAGAAGCAGGCTCCCTGCCGAGCAAGGAGCCCGATGTGGGACTTGATCCCAGGACGCTGGGATCATGACCTGAGCCGAAGGCAGCGGATCAACCCACTAAGCCACCCAGGCGCCCCAGGACATATATATTTTTTAAGATTATTTATTTATTTGGTAGAGATCACAAGTAGGCAGAGAGGCAGACAGAGAGAGGAAGGGAAGCAGGCTCCCCGCTGAGCAGAGAGCTCGATGTGGGGCTCGATCCCAGGACCCTGGGATCATGACCTGAGCTGAAGGCAGAGGCTTTAAACCACTGAGCCACCCAGGCACCCCAGGACATATGTTTTTAAAGAACATTCCCATAGTAAGTGATATGCTTTTGGACCAGTGAAGATACTGATGTTTTCACTGACAATGTGGTATTTCAATATGCTGAATGATGGGGTCCATTATCAAAAGAATGAGACTGAGACAAAGTGAAAGTTATGCAAAGCTTTACTCTATGCCAAACATTAGAAGTCAGACTGACCGGCCAGGGCCTCCTCTGAAGAGAGCAAACCCTCTTGGTCTTTCAGGCTAGTTTTGTAGGGCACAACCGTAAATCTCTACATATGTGGCTTTGGTTGATTGGATGTTTCTTACCTGTCTGGCCTTATTTTAGGTACGTGTTTTAGCAACGATTATCCGGAACCTGTATCAGTTAGGTGTGTGTTTTAGCAACGGTTACCCGGAACCAATATCAGTAACTGCTGAGGGGTTTATTAAACAACAAAATTGCTACCTAGGCAACATGGAGTCACTATGGCTAAGCAGACCCAGGCAGGCCCTAGGGGTTTAACAGGGTTTAACGTGGAATCGGCCCCAACACTGAAACACTCAGAGATAGAGCATTGGACCACATACAGAGAAGAGTACATCTACCTTCAAAAGAAGTACTAGCAATTTACAGTTAATGAAAGGCTATACTTACTGGCATATGCACAGACCAAGAAGCTGGGCATAATCCGTCAAAAAATGAATTGGATAGAAAGCAAATGGGAGACTTTTGATCTACTTAGAAGTTTACAACATTGCAAATATGGCATCAGAGATAATGTTTACCTAACCACAGTGTAAGGGAAATAATCTAATTTATAGTAGTGACATGTCTTGTGATTTCTAGTTTCTAGAACTACTCACTTCCTCACAGATATTAAGGTCTGTTTTTCAGCATCAACCACAACGCATTCTTTTAGTTATTATTTTTCTGATAATTATTCAAACGAAATACAGTTGTGTGGAAATAAATGGAATAAGTTCTGCTGTAGTGATCTACCACCTGTCAGAACAGATCAAGAAATGGATGGCATTGCTAATATTTGATCCTCGATACTATGTTTTCTTCCCCGTACTTTTAACAACCATACATTTTAAAAGCCTTATTGTCGGTATTCCAAATATTATTTATTTATTTTTAAAGATTTTATTTATTTATTTGACAGACAGAGATCACAAGTAGGCAGAGAGGCAGGCAGAGAGAGAGAGGGGAGAAGCAGGCGCCCTGCTGAGCAGAGAGCCCGATGCGGGGCTTGATCCCAGGACCCTGGGATCATGACCCAAGCCTAAGGCAGAGGCTTTAACCCCCTGAGCCACCCAGGCGACCCTCCAAATATTATTGTTTGAAGAAATGTCTGGGTTTCTTTGGCACCAGAAATATATATTTAAGTATAAACTACTGTCATCAGAAATAATATCTTTATGATGTAACTGAATCTTATTTTTGTTATAGTGGAAGATTTTTTGATTGGTAGAAGGTACAATTACTTTACTTATTAGGCATCTAATAAGGTCAACTTGTGCTTTTAAATACAAAGGACATGAAATGTCTAACAGACATTAAATGTCTAACATGCATTTTATTACACAATCTATCCTGCAATGAAGGCAAAATTCATCCATCAATGGAACATTGCATTGAATATCATAAAAAGGAGTAGCTTTGTTGCATTTTCTTTATACGATTATCATCATTCTCTGCAGAAACCTCAAAAGAAGTGATTCATGTAAATCTGAACTGTTAGGAGTAATTTATATCTGTCTATGCTAATACACTGTGAGGAACATGAAACTTACATTTGTTATATTAAAAGAGAACAGGCCATACAACTTATTGATTTGTATCACGAAACTATCCAGAAAGTATAATGCTACTGATAGTTACAATCAAATTCCAGAAGAAAAGGAAAATTTGACAAGTATTCAGATGGTATTAGTATTTCATTTCAAATATTCTTGTCTGGGAAAAGACATTTTCGATCATAATCATTTTTTATTTTTCTGGGCCTTTATGTGCAAGACACCTACAGGTGGCCTGATTCTGATTAAAATGAAAAAGGTCCCATCTGTTGAATGCACAATCATCTTGTATATAAAGAGCATTGAGCAATGAGACCAAATGTGGTATAAAATTATAAAATTTTCAAAAGCAGAGCAAAATTTCATAGGCTTCAATCACACTGTGGGATTTCTTTGCTGACTCAAATTAATTAAGGCGTAAGGATTGATTGATTAATGATCCAACAACACTGAATTTCACTGGGTGGACCTGCTGACCCAGAGATGAACAAGGTGTCTCCACGGAATTTAAGGAGCTCATAACCCAATGGAGGTTGGATTGAAACTTATAATACTTAGAATATATCCTAAATTTAGGAAAAAGTTGAAGTTATTAAGTTTTATTTTAAAAATGTTAATGTGTTGGGGCACCTGGGTAGCTCAGTGGGTTAAAGCCTCTGCCTTCAGCTCAGGTCATGATCTCAGGGTCCTGAGATCCAGCCCCACATCAGGCTCTCTGCTCGGCTGGGAGCCTGCTTCCCCCCGCCCCCCCTGCCTGCCTCTCTGCCTCCTTGTGATTTGTCTTTCAAATGAATGAATGAAATCTTTGAAAAAAAAAATGTTAATGTGTTACTTATTTTGTAAATTTACAGTCCCCACTCTGTCTCTAGATATTAATGTATTAACCGGGACAGCTATGAACAGATTCATACACATTTATTGTCTTTCTTAAGAATTTGTTTCATAATTAGATTATTCCCTAAAATAGACAAAAGTATATTTATAAGATTTGTAAGGTATGTGGCTAGAAAATGAAATATTAGCATGCCTTTATATATACATATAAAAGAACTGAAAAGCCAATAGAACTCATACAATAGTGCAGTTAGGGGGTGAAATAGTAGATAAATATGCTAGTGTTAGTAGAATTAATAACAATAAGTAAATAGAAAAATAACAGAAAAAATATCCCTCATAAAATAACACAAAATTCTAGAATTTTTCTGAGTCGGGAATGAAGTATGACTTTACTGTTGAATATAAAACTGAGCAGAGCAAATGTAGATACTTCATAGGTTTCTAAATGGGAAGACTAAATGTTATATAGATGTACATTGTTCCTGAATTAAATAATAAAGTAAATGGAAGTACTAATGGGGATTTTATGGAACTTCAAGCTGATTCTGAAGTTCATACAGAAGAGTAAAGAAGCAGAATACTAACACACATTTGAAATATACTACTGTATATTAATTAAAACGTGCTAGTTAGCAGATACCAGTGTGGGAATAAAAAAATAAATGAAGGGGGGCACTTGGGTGGCTCAGTGGGTTAAAGCCTCTGCCTTCAGCTCAGGTCATGATCTTAGGGTCCTGGGATCGAGCCCCACACTGGGCTCTCTGCT
>NC_081570.1:84341033-84467142 GCF_022355385.1 Mustela nigripes | reverse complement strand
CAGAGAGAGAGAGAGAGAGAGAGAGAGGGAAGCAGGCTCCCCGCTGAGCAGAGAGCCCGATGCGGGACTCGATCCCAGGACCCTGAGATCATGACCTGAGCCGAAGGCAGCGGCCTAACCCACTGAGCCACCCAGGCGCCCCCCTCTAGGGGTTTTTTTAATGTGAACAAAAACAAATTAGTGATTTTATTAAATGGAAAGACTTACTATCACTATATGAAACTACTATAACATTGTATGTTAACTATACTGGAATTAAATTAATTTTTTTTCAATTTTAGAAAAGAATTTACTGATACTTTAACCTTCAGTCTGAAATTCTAGCACTAATACATATAAACATTGATGAATTATTACAAATCATTTCAAGTCAGTAGAAACTTGGCCAAGACAAATTTTTTAACTGACACAATAAAGTTGAATATAAATGATCATTTCCTGTATTTATCAGATAAAAAAAAGTATGTCTGTATATGCTAAATAAAATTTAAAATAAATTTTTATCTGTATTTAGATTGAGATTAAGGTCCAGTACCTTTCAATATATTTCTCATAGCAGTGGGATTAAGTTGAAGACCTTGGAGATATCATGCATAGATCAGCTAATCTCTATATAAACCCACTTAAAGACTAATCAAATGTCATCTTGCCTTTGAGTCTCTCTAAAGACAAAATCTCTCCATATCTAAGACTGTTTTTTAAATTGCCATCAAGTTATACATCTCTAAGCCCTTATTTATACTGTTGAAGTGATGACAACTCTTATATGAAACTTTAAAAAGCTATTTTTTACATGCATCAATACTTTGTTCTTGACTCATTGATCTTTGCATGAGTCATTTAATAACAAAATAAGCAATAATATACTCAAAACTAAAAATGATGAAATTGACACTTTCCAAAATACTGTTCAAGCAAATTTTATTACACCTACTTAAGTGGATGTATTTTGCATTTGCACACATATTTCTAAAGAATATATGGCACAAAGTAAAGCATGTTTTAAATCTCTTTGTGTTTCTTATTATATGATTTTATAAAATATTTAGGAATTCTTGATTTGTTTCTTCTCTCTTGTTCATTATGATTTGGATATTTCAACTTTGTTAAAATGGGAAGTTTATAAGCAAAACATTACTACATAATAGGGCATCATTCTTTGTAGGGATTTTATGCTGGCGGTCAGCACCGTGGATACACTCATGGGATCTCATTTTAATAAGTATCTTTGTAGCTACAATATTGGCCGTGGGCCTGATGCACTGAATATTTTAATTCAAAAGCACATTTGGGAACTTAACTAACATCAGGAGACATTTCCATATCTTTATCAAATACTTCTCTCTATTTTACACAGCAAAACTTATTACAGCAGATAAAGAGAATGGTTTCGTTAAATAGAATGAGTTACATCTTAGCCTAGATTTCAAGAGAGTAGAGATGAAGACTTGCCATTTAGGTTCTTGTGCTGGGCCATGATGTTTGGAAGGAGAGGTTACCTGCATGAACATTTTCTTAAGCTCCTCCATTCTCTTTCATTTCTCTGCCTCTCCTAAGTTTCTGCTTTTGATAACATTTACTTGTATGACTCATGAAATTCTGGGAAGACATAAAGAAAAGAGCTTTTTATTATTTCCTTTTAACATTTTTAGATAAAGAATGAACTAAGGTCTTTGTTTCATTGCCATTGTATGCACACAGAGTTTTGCTATGTGCGGGTTTGTGTGCCTCAGCCTTTTATAATCTTATATAATATTTCAAAAATTAAAAGGATAGCCATGTTCCTGATGCTGGAAAATTACTTGATCCTGCACAACTTCCCCGGTGACTTTCCTATATAACAGCCGACAATTATGTATAAAGGTTTAGCAAACAAACAATCCAGAAATTCATGACTAAGAAATGAAGTGTCTGGTTATTATAATAGCACTATATGACTTTTTAACAAACGAATTGTTTGGGATGTATTCTCCTGGCACAATGTAAAAATACCTAGTGGAATTTTATTTCCCAAAATTAAGAAGAATAGATTTCTTCACATTGGTACCACATTCTCAAAGTTTGTATCTGTCAGTTTAATTGAAAACGGTGATAAGGAATTTATTTTGCCCACTCTACCTAAGAAAAATAAATTTTGGCTTTAATGACCAAAAGCATCAAATTTAGAAATATATATATATATATATGTGCATATATATACACACATATATATATTTTTTAAAGATTTTATTTATTTATTTGACAGACAGAGATATCACAAGTAGGCAAGAGAGGCAGGCAGAGAGAGAAAGGGGGAAGCAGGCTCCCTACTGAGCAGAGAGCCCGATGTGGGGCTGATCCCAGGACTCTCGGATTATGAACTGAGCCGATGGCAGAGGCTTAACCCACTGAGCAACCCAGGCGCCCCAAGAAATATATATATATTTTTAATTTGAGTAGACTGTCACATTCCTCACAAAAAAGGACAAAAAAAAATTTGTGTATACTTAATTTTATAAGTATAGAATTCTGGTAATGAAAGCAAACAAATTTTAAGGCTGTGGAGATAATTGAAAAATCATCATTTTGATTGCATTATTTTTTACAAAATTGCCCCAAATTTGATAAATTGAAGTCCAGTCATAAAATATAAAGTGGAACTAAGTTACTAGCTGTTAGTGTGACTTTTTAAAATGTATTCATGAAAGCAGCACAGAAATCAATTTGAACCATTCTGCTTTACTTAAGATTTTCCACGATATTTAAATGAAAACTAATGGCATTGGGTTTTACTGCTAATTGGCACCTCCAGCAGAGTTAATATCAGTCTGAATGGGTTTAAGAGGCATAATCAAAGGGAGACAACTGCTTTACTTTATGTTTGTAAGATGCAAAATATTTTCAAAATAGGGAAAAAAATCAAGATTGCTCACATTGGTAGAAGGTGAGACTGAGTCCTCTCCAGAGAACAGGTCTCCTTTTTAAAAATTGCATTACCCAAACACAGTCTTAGAATATATCTTCCTCTTTTTTCTGATGTCTTATAAACCCACGTTGTGTAAAACTGTAGCCAGTGGTAGACGGCTCGATGTGTTAAATAATTTAACACTCCCACCTCTCCAGAAAGCGAAGAATCAGAAGTGAAATGGGGGGAAACCATATGTATGTATGTATGACTTATTTCATAGTTTCTAAAATATTTCCATGTTGGCTTATGGTCAACCGAAATACAAACAAAACCAAACAGAGTTACGGTGGTGGTTTGCTTTCGTCCTCAGGTATTTATGCGTTTGGGCTCTTTGCTACCGATATTTTTGTAAACGCTGGGCAGGTGGTCACAGGGAATCTGGCTCCACATTTTCTTGCCCTGTGTAAGCCCAACTATACGGCGCTTGGATGTCAGCAGTATACACAGTTCATCAGTGGGGAAGAGGCCTGCACGGGCAACCCAGATCTCATCATGAGAGCCAGGAAGACGTTCCCATCCAAAGAAGCGGCTCTCAGCGTCTATGCAGCCATGTATCTGACAGTAAGTAAGGATTATTGACCAGTCTTCGTCTCTCTGTTCATTCTCCCAGTGTAGACATTCTTTTTCTCTGCCATGATGGAAGTCGCATTAACCGCTTTCTGTAGGCCATTTAATTTATTTTTAATAATGGCTGTTTGGACTGTGGATAAAATTAAGTCAGTTGACTCTCATGAGATTATGTGTGGGTAGTTGGTTGTATTAAAAAATAAAGCCATTAGCATTTCTATTTGAGAATATGTTTGTCTTTATGTTAAATTAAATAGGGCTTAATGGGAACAAATTTGTCCAGTAGCAGTCCCCCTAATCTTGTAATAGCCCTATTAAGAAAGCTATCCAGGCCTCTTAGCTGCCTACTCAAGCTCTGATATTCTCTGGTGGACGTCAGGAAAGGGGCACCGTTTTTTTTTTTTTTTAGAATTTTTGTTTGTTTGGTTGGTTATTGGTAACTATGTCATCATAATATTTCAGCTACTGTTTCAGTATTTTCGCATAGAGCTAGGCAAAATGTCCTATTAAATTATGTAGGGTTTTTTTTTTCCCTTTATTCTTGAGTCTTTGCCCTCATTTTGGTGGTGAGAGCCAGGCCTCCCGCGGCTGTCCAGGACCTCTAGGTGGAAGTAAATGGTCATGGTTGAGCACATTACTGATTCACAGGAGTAGAGAGAAGGGCAGCCTTAACAGGCAGCTCTTGGCCCCAGCATTCCTGCTATCAAAGCCCTTCCCTCGCTTACCAGGGTCTGCCTTGTAGCTATGGAGCTGGACTCCCAAAGTGTGCTCTTTAGGCTTTCTAATGGTTACAGTAAAAAGTTCAAAGATTTTAAATGTCTTTTGGGGTTCTCCTTCCCAGTGGTGCCAATAGCTCCTTTCTTCTGATTTTAACTCATTGACAAGAGATCTCAGGACCTATTTGAAACCAAATCAGTTCATTGCCAATGACTTAAAAAAAACCCTCAGAATTATTTTTACTCTCAAGGAGCTATTTGATTATGGAAATATTTCTGGTATTCTCAATGCAGTCCTGTCTGCTTATCTCTAAAAGCAGAGAGAATGCACAGTAATACCCTATGACACTTCTACCTGAGATTGGAAACAAAATTACTAAATAAGCGACAATTTAGGAGGGAAAATACAGCACTGTACTTACTGCTCATGATGGCAGAATAATTTTTGGAGGCTGTAAGTACATGCATTTTAATATTTCTAAAGTTTTCAAGCCGAGCTAATTCTAACCCTCACAGCCTGGACTTTTAAAAATCCCATCAAAAAAAAGTATTTTAGAGTCAAAGATCAAACCCCATCTTACCCATTTTCTCTTCCACTGTCTTCTGGCTTCTGTACGGTTTGTCAGTTACAACTCCCTTCTTTCCCTTTCAGTGTGCTCCTGACTCCACTCCTCCAGTTTCCCCGGATTTCTTTATCCCTTCAGCTTTGCCTTCTGCTTCCCATTCTAAGGCACTGCAGACTTGCTATAAAATCTGTTTATCCATGCATATTCTTTCCTTTTCCTTGAATTGCTTGACTGCATGTCCCACCTCTCTTAGAATATGAAGCACTCAACCTTAAAATGAATGTTTAAAACTTAAGTGAATCAGAAGTGAAAAATACTTCTCCTTCATTGTCATCACATCTAAATCTGACGTTGTTATTTGTATCCGAGTATGAATTGCAAATATCTGCATATACGTACATGATCAAGCCAATGACTTGAGACGAATTCCAGAATACTCTCTGAACCCAAATCCTGTTACATGATTATTTTAGCCCTAATAGGTGATTGGTTTTGCTGTATAACCAGGGTTTGCCAATGGTGGTGAATGTGCTAGTATTATAAATACTTGATCTTTTTGTTGTGCCAAAATCGTGTTTTCAAAGGCACTGCTTTGGGAGAAGGTAGTATGCTTTTAAGTCCTGGAGGAATCTTAATATCTTGTCTTGCCTGTGGTCAGCTGGCCAAGTGTTTTAGCAACCTCTTATAAGTATAATTATAGAATAATTGTAATTACTATGGCAAACATTCATTGAGCATTTACTATGTGTCAAGCACCAAGAGCCTCACTTTTACAAATTATTTATTACTAATTCTTATTGATGTATTAAAATTTATTCCTTTTTGATTGTTATTACTATTTATGTAGTAATTGGTCATTTGTACTAATTCACTGAATCCTCACAAAAAATCCTTAAAGTATGTAGTAGTATTATGCCCATTTTACAGATGAGGACGCTCAGAAAGTGAAGTAACCGGTCCAGATCCATAGAACCACCCACTTTCCTGGCTCCAATAAATCCAAATATTCCAGAGAAGGCATAATAAATCATATTAGTTCTCATGTGTGCATGGCCAGCTAAATTTCCTCCTGCTGCCCCCTAATCTCAGCATCCGTAAAGGTTACGGCAGAGGATTCGGATGGTAGATATGTTTAGAGATAAAACATTTAATAACACTCCAGCACTCGGAAATCGTCTATCATTACACAGTGGTTCAGACTAAAAGTCAGGATTCCTGCTTGTAATTACATGGCCGGGTACCTCTGTCTTTTCAACAATAGATTCTGTTCTGTGCTAACTGCTTTTCTGTCTTCCCTGCCCCCCCTTTAGCACTGTGTGAGAGTGGGTGGCTGCTATGGTAACCCTGAATATAGCTCCTGCTGCAAATGTAGGCATTACAGGCAGGTTTTGCTGTTATATTTGAACCCATAGACATATATATTTCTTCCCAGCTTCATCTTGGGAAAACTTTATAATAGAAATGTTGGGGTGTTTCCAACTAATACAGTCCCGTGACATGCTTGTCAGAATTTTGATGAGTAAGCAAATAAGAAAACAGTCATTTATTTAGTATTTTCTGTGGAAACAGTCTTATCGCTGTATTTAGGTAGAGATACATTTGTTTACTGTTGTGTCATGTAAATATTTACATATGCAAATACATAAATAAAAATAAATAAGCTGCACTATGAAGTATATGAATAAGAACTGAGGTATAGTTTTCTGATGTTTCCCTTTGTGGATTAGTCCCCCAAATTAAGGAACTTGAAATCTCCCTTAGCACTTGACTATAATTAAGGCTTTGGGGATAATTTGATAACAGAGTTGTTCTCTTTTGCTTTACTGAGAACCTTCAGGGGGGGAAAAAAAAAATCCCTACGCCTGTTTTTGCAAATATTGTTGATTTCCCAGGGAAAAATTCCGAAGATTATTTAACCCTCAACCATTAAATTTATAATTCGGTGTTAAGTCACATTAGAATAATATTTAAATTTAGCTTTGTGTTATTTGTTTCATATAAAACGAGCAGTTTTTCTAATTAAAGTCAAATAAACTTCAAAGTTGAGAATGAGAAATAATGTTTCGTGACTTTCCAGTTAACCTCATAAGTCAGGGAAATAGACATAAAATGATCTCTTTAGGTTACTTCCCATACTGGCCTTAGATGATTTTTCTGAAAATCTTTAGACACACAAAGAAAGAGGGTCAGCTATGCTTGCTGGCCTTTTTTCATGATCTTTTGCTGTAAACAATGCACCCTAAATGTCAAAACAAGACTTTGCTACCCTCAGAATTCTGTGGGGTGATCGGTGGTTTTTACCTGTAGTCAAACTTTGCTTCTCTTGTGGGTCGTTTTTCACCCTGGCGTAGACAGGCCTGGAACAGGTCGATAGCTGGGCCTCGCTCATTCTCTAGAGATTTCCCCTGAGAGCAGCCTTCCAAGAGAGCAAAGGCTCGAGCTAGAGGGCCTCTTGGAGCGTAGGCTCCAAAACTCATTCACCGTCCCCATCTCTGTGCTCTCTAGGTCCAGTCCAAGCAAATCCCCAAGGCCAGCCCTGATCGAGGGGGGCAGAGGCCCAGACTCCACCTGTAAATGGGAGGCCCAGTACAATCAGATTGTGAAGAAGTGAAAACACCAGGCAAGAAGGGATTTGTGGATATTAAAGGGTTCACTGCAGTCTTTTCCCAGAATATTAGCGGAAGGCTCTGCTGTATCATTCCCTGTCTTGCTGGTGTCCAATCTTTGGCATTATCCTGCTCTTGTTTCCCACCCAGCCGTCTTTTATAATCACCTTAGAGGTGCCGTGTGCTCATGAGCTGCAAGACAAGGGTTAAATAAACACAACCCATTGATATCTGTCTGCCCTTCCTTTAGTGACATTTTACCTCATCTCTGTAGGGGCACGTACAGGTCTTCATTCTGGACTACAGGAATTTGGGGGATGCATGGCAGTTCGGCCGCAGCATGTGATGTCATGTGGCTGGTCAGGGATTGTGTTTGGTGGAGAAATGTCGGCGTGGGTAAGAAGAAAAGCTCTTGGCTACCTTCATGGATTTGTCTGGAGTGACTGATAAAATCTGGCTGCCATCAGAAAGCCATGCCTCTAAATCTTCCCTGCCCAGAAGTAATTTAATGCTGAAACATGTAAGATTCCGGTGCTCTAGGTTTCAAATGAGCAAATTTGTGTCTACTAGATAATCTATCAAACAGTATTTATTGAGCTCCCACTTATAATGTGACTGCTGTCCTATTTCTCTGACTACTGCTTCCATCACAACTATTATTAGTTGATTGACATTGGTCCTGTCAGCCTTCAACTAAGTGTCACAGGGTGTGGGGAGATTGCTAAAGACATCTGCAAAGTACCCCTGAATTCCAGTGTTTTCATTACCATGGACCCCTTTTATAACTTACCGTCTTCTTGTCCCATACTCTTCCATGAACTTCACATTTCTAAATCTTCTATCTTATAGATAATGATTTTCCACCCCAGCTTAGACCCAGATATTGAACACTGACCCATAACAATAAAAATACCATAACACTGTTTTTGAAATGATATACATACAGTTACTAAATTTGCCCACATATAGCTATTAAAGAATAAGCAGCAAATGAGTCCAGACATATGTATGCTCTGCATCTTTACCTTAGTTTTCCCTGGATTCTGTTAAGTGACACTTCTAACTGGGTATTCTGGGATCGATCCGTGGCTTTATAATGGTGCTGATTCTCTAAGCACATCCCAGAAATCACTGTGTCTTCCACAGTGTATTAGAACCACTCAGCAGTGTGAGATCACCAGTGTGGCCAAATGACTTCATAGAGTTCCGGCCAAAAGTAAAGAATAATGACATTTTAGTTAGGGCATGTGGGCTTTTGCAGGTCAATATACTGTTCTATTAAGCTCTTTGAAATACTAAAAGAGATGTCCCAGAATTCGTGAATATGTCTGGAGTTTCTTAGGTGTTAGCGGACTCCAGGTTGGGGACTCCTGGCAGTGCTCACACATTAGAAAAACAGGACTTACTCTTTTTTTTTTTTTTAAAGATTTTATTTATTTATTTGACAGAGATCACAAGTAGGCAGAGAGGCAGGCAGAGAGAGAGAGAGGGAGGAGGAAGCAGGCTCCCTGCTGAGCAGAGAGCCTGATGCAGGGCTTGATCCCAAGACCCTGAGATCATGACCTGAGCCGAAGGCAGCGGCTTAACCCACTGAGCCACCCAGGCGCCCAACAGGACTTACTCTTGTAGGACAATATAAGGTATAATAAAAGCAAATTTATAAATACCATATATTAAGCATGTTCTTCAACCTAAATCTTCATCTTTCCTTCTGATTTTAAAAGAAATGATGACAGTTTTATTGGCCCCTAGAAGTATCATGGGCCCTCAGTACCATGCCTACTGGATAAGTTTGCCCTGAAAATAGGGCATCATTAAGTTCTCGATGGAATGTGATTGTTAGTCTATTTGGTAATGATAGTGAGGGCCACTCAGTGTCCAGGAGGGAAAGATCACTGTTGCCAAGCACCATGGGAGAGTGCTTCAGAAGTAAGTGGTACTTGGACTGGGTTTTGAAGATAAACATGATTTGAATAAGTAAAGAAGAGGCATTCCAGGTAAGGGGACAGTGAGAGCAGAGACAACAAAAAAGGAAAGAAACTCAAAGTAAAGGGGATATTTTAAGGAGATTGTTAAAGAATCTCAGACATGAAGTAAGGGTTCGGATTTAGCCATTCCCCTTAAGATTGGGAGCCCTAGTGTTGATGAGACCAGAGTCAGATGAAGTGAAATGAACTGAAATTCCTAGGTTCTGAGAAATGGAATGAACTTGGACTCTATGAGCTGCCAAGAGCCTGAGCCGTGGCAGGGAGAGTACAGATTTGAGCAGCTGGGAATCCCTAAACATTCTATTGGAGCACAAGAAAGTCTGGCCCAGACCCAGAGCCAGTGCTCCGTTGTGCACTCTGGGGTTCACACACCATCACCACTTCCTTTGATGCAATGGCCAAACTGAGCCACATCCCTGGACGGCCTGCTCCTGTATTGCACCCCTTGGTCCCCCAGCTTTCATGTATTCAAAAGTAACAATCTGGCCACAAAAAGGCCTAAGTCTTCACAGGGGGCTGGAAGGAATGTATGGCTTTCTTCACTTTACAGGTAACAAAACTGAAGATACAAGAGGCTAATTAACTTGCCCAAGGTTGTATCACTGGTATTTATTAGAAGTGGAAATGTGACGCAGGCCAGTGTCACTCAGTCTCGTATGTTGCACTACTTCCTGGCTTGCCCTCCAGCGGAAAGCAGGCCCTCGAAGGCCAAGCAATCAGAGTTCAGGCCCTCACACGCAGTAGTGAAGAAAACTAGTCAATGGATTTTAATTGCACGTTGCAAGATATAAATTAAGAAGGTTATTAAAAAAGTGTGCACTCCATAAATTCCGGTCTCATATCTTATTTTCCAGGCAGCCAAGTAGCTCAAACACTAATAGTAATATAGATAGTCACGATGATTGAATTTTATTGTACTTTTTTTAAGTGTATGAGTATTTTATTCTTATGACACTTAATTTTTAATCTTATGTTCTGCACATTATTTGAGATGTTAATGAACTTTAATTGCTTTTAAAATGACAATTTCTAAGTCACCTGTTACTCCTTTCCCATGTACAGTAATTAGATGCCTAATAGCCTAAGTGGTATTGGCAGAGCTGACTGCTCGTGAGACCTCCATGGGACGCACTAGCACTTTGACCAGGTCCAAAAGAACCCAGATCACAGTGGGCAGCTCTAAATGTGTGGCCATTTGATATCCCAGAAGCAAACATTCCCTTTCTTCCATGTCCAGTTGATGAAGTTTTAGAATATAGGTGAAGTTCAGTAGAGTGGAGTCCGGAACTGATAACCACTAAAGAATTCGTGAGGCATCTTTGATGCAAAATCATGGTTTATTAAAGCACAGGGACACAAACCATGGGCAGAAAGAGCTGCTGCACCGGGGTATGAGGGGTGGCTGTCTGTGTACTATGGTCTTGGGGGAGGTAAGGAAAAAGGGAGGTTTCAAAAGAACTTTCATATGCTAAAGAGGACCTACAAGATACCAGAGGCCTTGAGGCCTTGCCATTGCCAAGGTTTTTCCCTCTAGCAAGGTATTAACATCAAGATATTTGGGAGTTTCCTAAAGAATGTCACATATATCCCACCCAGGAGTGGAGGTGGGGGAAGGTTGCAGGATGTCAGTCTTTTGCTTTGTGCTCAGCCAGCCCTCTGTTCCCTCATCACAATAACATGCTCAAGTCCATTTTCCCAAAAGATGCATCAAGTTCTGCTACTAGGTCATAGACTTGCTTTTGAATACCAGGAGCCGACATTGATTGTCCCACGAGGGCTGGCCGTGAGCTCCAGACTGTACATTTTCCACCACTGACATCTCAAGCAACACAGTGCCTGGTGCTCCTGTGGCCCAAGTAGCAGGGCTGTTTGCCTGTACTTGCTGTCAGGGGCTTTTCTGCTCCAGGACCCACTTAAAGCTGGCAGCCTTTCATGTCCCCTGATCTATAGGCCAGAGCAGTATCCATAGGTGTGTCCCCAAGAACACAAAATGATCTAAAGGTGCTGTGTTTCTTTCTTTGTGGTAGGGGTACAAGATGCAATCATTTGTCTTTTTCTTTAAGGTAATGTGTAATATGTCCCTGTGATGCGGGAGAGCTAGGTTCTTGTCTCATGGAGTCCAAGAATGAATCTGGCGGATAATGGAGAATGAGTAGAGCGACAGAAGTTGATAAAGTGAAAATATAGAAAAAGCTCTCAAGAGCGAGAAAGGTCCCCAAAGGGTTACCAGCCAGGGCCTTTAGGGTTTGTCTTTTATAGAAAGCTAATGGGGGAACTTAAATTCTTTTAACATCTCTATTGATAACCATTGAGAAAGAACTGGTGATAACACCTCCAGTATTTGCTTCCTTTTTAGGGTCTGGTTATTCTTTGTTGATCACAGGTGATCATCATAAAAAGACACCCCTGCGTCCCCCGCCCCTCCGCCCCCAGCCCCGCCCCAGGCCTGCAGCAGTTTGTTCCCTTATCTCTGGTTTTCCCACACCTACACATTTTGGGGATTTTTGTGAACCTGATCACCCCTACCTATCTCTTCCTATCGAGCCCCACCTATCCCTTACTCACCTGGTCAATGGATCCTTAAAAACTTGATGTCCCAAGCCCTTGAATCTTATGGGGTTTATCTCCCAAGATCTGCAATGCCTGTGTCTTACCAAGGCCTCCAGTGTGCTGACCATCTCTTACTTACCTGCTTCATCAGCATGATGTCTTTGACGCAAAGAATCAATATGAGGGCAAAGTGCATGAGGGTTAATATAGCACTGACGTAAACTATGATGTAAAATTTGCCTATTCCATGTGAATGTGAACTTTTCTCATCTTCTTTCCTGAACAAAATAGAAAAGAATGCATTTGACAAATCAGTGGTCACTACTACTTGATTCAAGATTTGGTAGTCTGTAGTCATTCTCCAGGATCTGTCCCTACTGGTGAATTAAATGGAGATAAGATAAGAGCCACCAGCCTTTTTGAGATCCTAAGTGGTAGACAAATCTTCACCATCCCCACTCCCTTAATGTGATATTGTTTTTGATTTACTATCTTGGCAGGAGTGGGAGGGTATAGTTTCATAAGCTTCCTTTTGAATTCCCTCAGTACTCCACCTGCCAAGGGGTAAATGACCACTGGATGTGTTCCTAGATCTAGGAGACTTCAGCCCATATTCACAACGTAGTCGCCATGTACCCTATACCCTACTCTAGCAGAGGTCATGATGATGCTTTCAGGTCTCTAGGTACGAATGTCCTGTTAGACTCTGTGTCCAATAGTCCTTAAAATATCTGGATATTCTTTTCCCTCTGGGGACCAGCTGCATCTTGAGTTAGTGGGTTTCATTTTGGTTTGGCAACTACACAAAGGATTAAAATGTTTTATTGGGGTACCCACTTGCAACTCTGTATTCCTGTCATCTTGTGGTTATAGTTACAGTATTCTGCCTGGCTCCTCATCTATTTGCCTCTAGGAAACTCTGTGTTTTATAAATCCATTCCAAAACTTTCTGCTGGTCTCATCACCTTGGCTGTCACTCAGGTCTTCTGCATTGTTATGATAATACACACACACACACACACACACACACACACACACACACACCTGTTTCTGATGGTTAAGCACTGGCGAATGGCTTCTGTTTCTTCAGGCTCCCCATGATCTGCATGGATATAAAGGCCCCAGCTGTGGAGTAACCTACCCTACCATCAATAATGGCCTGCAGAGGAGAGGCATCCCTTAGCTCATATGCCCTGCCAGTGCCCCTCTCACTAGCACATTCCTCTGTCTCCATGAACAGTACATGCCTGAGGTCTCCGGTGCTACATCAACTTCTGTGGGTCCTGAAGTCCATATTATATGTCCATTCCAGCAATGCCACTTCTCTGAGCCTTTTAATTCCTTCCTCCCCCATCTGCCAAAGCAGTTCAGGCAAGTCAGCCTCATTGAGAGAAAGTGATCACTTTTCTCCAGGCTCTGAGGAGCCTGCCCAGCAGGGAGTTTTTACTGTTCCCTGGGGGCCTTGCAAGAGTATTAAATCCCACATCCCCAGGGAGAGTGTCTTCATGTCAACAAACACTTCTTTGTCCTGTTTACATTTCAGCCTTCTTGACAACGCACCCTCAAAATCCAGTCCCACAGGTCTCCCCAGGCTCCAGCTGCCATGGGTCGGCTAATTCTTACAGCAGTTTTGGGGCAGAATCTCTGTCCTCCCTTCTCGGGTTCATCGGGTTCATCGTTGGCCAGCAGCCAGAAGAAGATGTCGAGTCAGACCTTGAGAGGGCCTCTGATGCCCTGGGGGAAAGAGTCTTCTCACTGCTTGGCTGGAAGGGTATGGGCAGGGCTGGGAGGAGAGCTAACCCTGAAGAGGTAGGGGTGGGCTCTGTCTGAAGGCTGCGAGGGTTTAGAGGAGTCTAATGAACCATAATCTTCATGTACATCCACTCAGATGTCCCTTTCCCTTGTGTCAAGATCTTATATTTTTCTAACCAGGGTCCTGTCCTTGGCATAATAGACATAACTTACCTGAGCATTCAGTCATCTTTAAAAGATCCCTGGGCTCTTAGCTAGTAAGTTGTAAGTCTGCCTTTCAGCTTTTTTTTTACTCTGACATTGCAGAAACAAGGGCTTTTCTATGAGTTCCCAAAGAGGCACTTTGGCCATCACACTCGATTTTCATTTGTTTGATAATTGTCCTCAGTTTTTCATTTTCCTTCTAGAGGGCACCAACACAGCATAATAAGAGCCAATCAATTGCATTATCCCTCTTGGCATTGTTTCCATGGACTTAACTTCCCATGTCCCTGGCCTGGTTAGGGTATTCCTCTGACTAGGCTGACTAAAACCATCAGACTTCAGACTTCAGATTTCCAATGCTAAAAATCAAGAAAGTCTAGTGTAAACCAGGTTAGGTTGGTTACCCTATCCCCACCAGAACATTCTCCAAGTCACTACTGGTGGGTTTTAGCAATTGGGTTGCTATCTGGTGGACTATATGTGCCTCCTTTCCAGCAAGAACATGTCCCCAGACTCCATCTCGCCACCTCTTTCCTTAAATTATCCCAATTCTTTTTGGATGCTCTAAGAAGCGGAAGCTGAGATAGAATGAGGTGGAGGAGTAGAAATAAAATTGGGAAGCTAAGATTTATTGGAGGGCTGGAGGAGTATAATACTTAGGAAAGAAGGTAGAAGCAAGATTGGACAGGTAGAGTCTCAGACTGCAGTATAGATCCAACAGTGTCTCTGCTGATCTTGACCAGAGTTCACCCATTGGAAGAGCCCCACACTGCATAAATAGCCAAGCCCTAGTACCCCTGCTGTGCTCAATCACTGGTTGGGGGCTGAACAGTGGATTGTGGCCTCTGCTCAAACACTAAACCCTACAGGTAGACACTGACTTCATTGCTCTCCCTACAGAATGGCTGACTCTTTCCTGAAGGGACATGACAACAACTTGACCTTGGTAGCCTGCCAGGCTGCTTTCATCTAGTTCTCGCTCAGAGAGATCTAGTAAGCTAACGCCCAGCAAGGGGTTAGTTAACACGGTGATGGTGATGTATTACCTTCTGTGGTAACTCCCTGTGTCAAATATACTTGCACTTGGAGTGCCTTCACATATACGAAAAAATCATGGCACTGTAATTTCAGTCATCAGACCCCTCCTAAATTGGGGATATAGTTTAAATCAAGGCGATTTCTTGGCACCTTTCCCACTTTATTACAAAAGAGGTTACCTTCTCCTATGAACACAGTCTGCTTTGAGCCATTTGTTTGTTTATGCCATTTAAAGAAAATCTTGGAACAGGAACAAAAGATTTCAAATAACAGGAAGAAATCCTTCCATAATAATACAGAAATTTAGAGTATAAAAATAATAACTGTTATTACTGAGCACTTACGGTGCCAAGCACTTTACATATGGTATATTTGTTGCTTTCTTTCCTTTGTCAAACATATTAATCAGGCATCTTTCTATATATAAGGATTTGTGCTATTGGTTTTTGTATGATGTAGAGAAATATGATTTCTTTAGATTTGCTAAAATTTCCACTCAAAGAACAAAACCAACAAGCACACAAAAGCCTTCCATTAATTTGAACTACCATTCCATCTCTGAAAGAAGCTTCTAAGAAAGATTAGTTTATATTTCTTTACCTTATAAACCAGTTACAATGTGGGTTTTGTTCCCCCTCCACCTCGGATCCCAACCACACACACTCTATCAATACTGTTCCTCAGAACTCATCTGCAGTGATCTGATCAAAAGCCTCTTCAGATCCTTGTCTTGCCAGCTGCCTCAACAACACTGAGACTCTTGCTCACCGCCCCCCCCCCCCCGTTTCTCTTTTTAAGAGTTTGAGAACATTGAGTCCAAATGTGCTTCTTTCCTCACTAGGTACTTAATTGCAATGTCAGAAAACTATCTACCAGTGTTTACTAAGTTTCTGTTCTTGATCTTTTCTTCCCTCTATTATCCCTCCCAAGGGTGACCTCATTCATGAACACCTCCATGTCTTCACATGAACTCCAAACTCCTTCACCAGCCTTACCCTCTCTTCTGAACTCGACTGTTCTTAACTTGAACATATCTAATGTGGTGTTCCATCAGCTCTTTGAATTCCACACTTCAAAAATCAAAAGATGATCTTGCCATTGCTCTAAAGGAGCTCCTACTTCTGTCTCTTCTGATGTGATTATTGGCATTCCTATCCTCCCAGTTCCCCAAGCCTGAAATCTCTGAGTCACCCTCAACCCCTCCCACTTCTACACCCCCACATCCAGATGTCTGATTAATTCTGTGGGTTCTACATTTGAAAGATCTCTCAAATCCAGACTCTTTTCCACCCTGTCCCCCATTCTTCTACTGTGAGAATTTGGCTTCTTTGTATCACTTGCCTTGACTACTGTAGGAGCCTCCCAAATAGGCTTCCTGAGAAAATCCTTCCTTCATCCCGTCAGCTCTACACTCTGCCACTGGAGTTAACACTCCTAAAGCATGAGTGTGAAGCAAGTCTCTCTTTGCACAAAAGTTTTCCATAGTTTGCCCTCATCAATCCTTCAAGGATCACACCCCTACATGTAGCATATGATGCCCTCTTGGTCCTGGCTAAAACTTGTCTTTTCTTAATGCTGTGGACTGAATTGTGTCCAATTCCTTTCCCTCCCCCTTCAAACCACCACCACCAACTTCATATGTTGAAGCCCTAACCTCCAATTGATGGTATTTGGGGATGAGGTCTTTGGAAAGTAATTAGGTATCAGTGAGGTATGAGGCTGGTGTCCTTTTGATAGGATTAACGTCCTTAAAAGAAAAGACAGCAGAGAGCACGATCAATCTCTCTCTCTCTATCTCTCTATCTCTCTCTCTATCTCTATTTCATCTCTCTCAATCTCTCTCTCTCGGCCCTATAAAGACACAGCAAGAAGGCAGCCATCTGCAAACCAGGAAGAAGGCTCTCACCAGAACCTGACCATGTTGGCTCCTGAGCTCAGACTTCTGAACTCCAGAACTGTGAGAAAATAAATGCCTGTTGTTTACACCCCCTAGTCTGGGTATTAGCTGGAGCTCAGACACCTCTCTTCTTTTGTAATGCCCTCTTTCATGAGTTCAGTTCTCAGTTCATGGGAACTCTGTTCACAGTGGACCATTACCAACCACAAATCATGTATTTTCTTCTATTTCAATACTTTTAATTTTTCTATTCTCTCCATCTGCAGTATCTCTGGTACCTGTAGGTACTAGCCTGGTCCAAATTCTGCTCCCCTTTTATGGATTTGTCAAAGTTCTCTACTATAAATAATAGAAAGTGAGTCTGAGTCTGGACAAAATGAAGTGAAAGGACAGGCTTAGAGCCCAGTTTCAGGGAAAGAGCAGTAGCTGCTGATGCCCGAGCAGCCACAACTGCCATCGGAATCAGCCTACCAGAGGCTGTGGTGAGGACGCACCGCACCGACTGCAGGATCTTGAATGCTGGGGCTGCTGTGGCTCTACATGCTTCAGCAGCATGGCTGCCCCTGGGGCTGCCAGGAGAATAGATTTTTCACTTGATCTACTTTGCATGATTTGCAGAGACATCCAGTTGACTGTGGATCATGTTCTAACAGCAGCTTCTTGCCAGGGCTTTGGGGAAGGAGATACCTACCTTTGTGTGGTTTTGGCACTGGGATGGAGTATATGCTTCTCATGTGGGAGGCACACCGTGGAGTGTTTCCCAGTTACAATAAGGGATTCAGATACTCTGTAGTAGGAAAAAAAATGTTCTTTACCTTTGTGACCCAGATCAAGGTTGATCTTTCTGAAGTTTTGTGCCATCTTTTTTAATGGAAGTTTATTTACCTAGTATATTTGACACCAAAGCAAATAATTTCTTGTATCTTTTCCTCTATTCGGAAAAAGTATTTTCAATGATAGTTGTGTGATAAAAAGTTATAATCATTATTTTATGGATTCATTTTTCAGTTTTAAAAGAAATAATAGATTTTAATTTTAAAGACAAATACTTAGAACAATATTTCACATATTTCTAAAGTTTGCACTTAGCAACAAAAATACTAATACATTTATATTATTTCATTAGTTCATGGAATATTTCATTGTTTCATTGTATTATTTCCTTAAGAGTAACATTATATTATTTCCTTAAGAGTAACACGAAAACTCGAAGTAGTCACACAGATTGGTAGAATTGAAATAACTCAAGTTCTCTTTCTTCATCTTTATAATTACAATCCTATTGTGGCTTTTTCCCTCTTAAGTCTGTTTAAATATAGCATCAAAGGAGTTGGAGGTACTCTGGGGCCAAAGCATGCTTGACTGGCTCCCAACCTTCTTCACAAATTTACTCTCTTAACAAATATATATACCTGAGTCCACATGCCAGAAGTCAGCTATATAGCTGGAGTTCTTCAAATTAACTTCCTTGCACAATAAAATAATACTTATTAGAGATTATGTAATACAATGTGCTGATTTGAAGTTTATATATATGTTATTAGCTCTCAACAGTAACTACAGCAATTATTTCAACTTAGACCAATGTTCCACTTACTGTTGTTCCGTAACAAATCACTTCAAACGTGGTAACATTAAACGATTTACTATGCTCACAGATGGCAGGTCAGATATTTGAAAAAGACACAGCATGGCTGTCTTGTCTCTGCTCCATGATGTTGTGGCCACAGTTGGGAAGACTCAAAGGCTGACTCAAAGTGTGTCTTGATATCTGAGGCACGGAGTCATCTGGAAGATTGCTCATGCACATGTCCGCATCTGGGCTGGGACTTGAAGACAAGGGCTGCCCACCCATGGCCTTTCCATGTGTCTTGGCTTCCTCCCAGCATGGCAGCCCCAGGTGGTCTGGTTCCTTACAAAACTCGAAGCACAAGTATTCCAGAGAACGAGGCAGAAGTTCATGGGCTTATATGAGTTCTAGTGTCACATCTGCTACCTTTTATTGGTAACAAGCAAGTCACAAGTCTGCCCAGAATCAAAGGGAGAAGTTGACTTCAACTCTTCATGGGGATGTGACAAGGAAGCCAGGTTGAGAGACTGGTGTAGCCAACTTTGAAGGATACTATTAGCTACACCAAAAAAAGATTCTGAGGGGTAGAAGCATGTTACCACTAACACTGTTCAGGATTGCCTGGCAGAGAGACCTTCGATAGGCCTTATGATTGCCTCCTTTTATTGCCTGCTCCTGGGGCCCACTGCTGCCACCATCTCACCCACAGTGAGCCACTGCTCCTCCCCTAGTGAGCTGCTGCACCTGTTGTAATCTGGAAAGGCCTTAGTAATGTTGCATTTAAAATAGGTGAAGATCAGCCTCATTGTTTTATTATTTAAGTATTTCTGCCTCAGTGTAGAGTCTACATTCATTGAGGTTAGAGACCATTTCTTTACAGTACCACAGTGCCAGCAATAGCATGAATATAATACAGACTTAGAAATGTGGGTTGATTGATTCAAGCAACTACAACCATATCATAAATGCTCATTATTTGTAACTGGAGATTTAAATAGATTCCTTGCCCTTGTCCCCTAGTAAATCTATAATCTCAGAGTATAGTGATGCAGAAAATGATACTCAGACTGAGAGGCTGTGCCTACTCAAAGCACTGGATCGATTCCTCTGATAAATGGGGCTAATTCCTTAAATAACTTAAGCTTCTGCATTTTCTATGGCAATTTTATTAGAGCCAAGAAAGAAATGAGGACACTGCTTGGCATTTATATAAGGCCCATGGGCCATCCCACTGAGGCTCTTTGCCACTCTGTCCTCAGCTGGGCAAACCTTTAATCACAACTGATCAAAGGTTTTAGTCATATAACCTTTATATGTGGTTGTATATAAAGTCTCGTAACTGCAGATGATGCCTGGATGAGATCCATTCTCAGGGTGGACAGGTCCTGCTGCATACCGATAACTGATCCCAGTTCCCGGTAGCCATCGTTGGACATGGAGACAGCTGAACTGGATTCATAGAGATCTGGCTGGTGAGGTCCCTGTCCCTAGCTGCATCCATGGCTGTTCCTGGCCGTATTCTCACCACCCTGCAGAGCTCTCCTTTGGACCCTCCAACAGACAATTCTAGAATATGCCTTATTCACTCTAAATAGCCCTAAAATCAAAGACCCTTTTGACTTTGATTTTCCCTAAAAAAGGGAACCTGTATTTGTATGAACTGCTGAATAATAAGTAACATCTTTTTACTATGTGTGCCAGTACTGTGCTAAGTACTTTATTTAATCTTGCTCAGTCCTCATGCTTGTACACCATATGTACTATGATAGTTCATAAATTAAAGATGAGAAAACTGGGGCTCAGAGAAATTTAATAACTTGCTCAGAGTCACACAGTATACACTAGAGCCAGGATCTGAATCCAGAATGCCTCTTGAGTGTGCTTTGAACTACTGCCTTCCACAGTCTCCCCAGTCACTGAAATATACCCCCAGGAGCTCACAGTGCAGAATTTGAGGTCTCTTAACCTTGGGTCTGCGCGGCTAACATCTCTAGTTTCCCAGGAGTACAGTTTTGACTCACATCATGGTCCCTTGCCGCTCACATGGCAGTGGCGTAAGCTGTGTTCCAGAGCTATTGGCTTCTTGGAGTGAGCCAGAAATCTCAGTGCATTCATCAGATAAGAAACACTATAGGAAGCCACTACACATAAATCAGGCATATTTCTTGTATTTAAGTGCCTTATACATTCATTGCTATTACGTTTAACTTACAGTGCTGCCCACTAATTCATCTGGGCCATTTTTTTAACAGAGAATCATAGGGCCTTTTAACTCACTCTGCAATTGATTTTTCTTATTCCATAAAATGTTCTTATTGGGTACTTTTATTTCTTGGAGCTCTGTGGTGTTGATTATAACTGGAGTCATTTATGAATATAAATAACATAGAGGAAATTAAATAGCAACATTAGACAGTCCTAGGAGGTATTACTTTAGCCTGATCACTTTACTCCCACTTCTGTGAACTTGGTTCAGACTCTCATCATCATCACTTGCTTGGATTATCAATAAAATTTTCCTAATAGCTGTCTTTTTGCCCATTGTAATTCAAGTAACTTTATTTTTTTAATTAATTAATTTATTTATTTTTAATTTCTTTTCAGCATAACAGTATTCATTGTTTTTTGCACCACACCCAGTGCTCCATGCAATCTGTGCCCTCTCTAATACCCACCACCTGGTACCCCCAGCCTCCCACCACCCCCCCTCCGCCCCTTCAGAACCCTCAGATTGTTTTTCAGAGTCCATAGTCTCTCATGATTCACCTCCCCTTCCAATTTACCCCAACTCCCTTCTCCTCTCTAACTCCCCTTGTCTTCCATGATATTTGTTATGCTCCACAAATAAGTGAAACCATATGATAATTGACTCTGTCTGCTTGACTTATTTCACTCAGCATAATCTCTTCCAGTCCCATCCATGTTGCTACAAAAGTTAGGTATTCATCCTTTCCGATGGAGGCATAGTACTCCATAACTTTCTAAACTGGGAATCATAACACACAGAGCCAGTTTCATGAGTGTATAATCTGTGTTTTCACACAGGCCCCATGCTCAGGCGGGTCCCACACTTGATTTAATGCTCAGCTGTCACCATCTCGACATGCTTAATGATTTCCCAACAAGGGGCTTCACATTTGCATTTTACATGGGACTCTGAAAATTAGATAATCAGCCCTGGTAACATCTACTCATGTAATCCACCCTTCTTCCCCACCTCTGTCCTCATAAATGCTCTAGAAACTCCTCTGTGAATTTCCTAAGAATTCATGAAATACAGTTTCGAGGCATCTGTATTTTCTATAAACTTCCTTCTTTTGTAATTCTATAATTGTACGACCTTAAAGTACTTTACAAATATAATTATTAAGGGATGTCAGAGATCTGATATTTACACAAACACCTCAAAATTTGACCCAATGCTAATAAAAATAAGATGGCCTTAAGTGTTTTTTTTGTTTTGTTTTGTTTTTTTAATTTGGTTCAGTCTGTCTACTTTGTTATTTTATCAGACACCTCACAACATTGACTTGTATTGACCTCGTGGTCACACAATTCTCAGGACTTTTTTTTTTTTTTTTAAAGCAGTGACCTTTTATCTTTTCCTTTAAATTCACAGACCTGGATTGAGTGTTTCAGTAATTGTCAATGTCATCAATTATCTTAATGTCTGATAAGAAATGTCCAAAAGGGCTCAGAATAAAAGAACCTTGATTTACTCCATTTTTATCTCAATTTACAATGTGTGTACCACATTTCAAAGAAAAATTTAGATTAAAAACATCAAACTATTAAAAATTGGTTTAATTCCAAAATACTGAAAATAGCCATTCATTCAATTATGTATCTGTCCACTTGGGCACCTCTGGTGTTTTGAAGATTCAGAGACAATGACGCTCAACCCCTGATCTCGGGCCACATGCTAAACTCTTGGATGGGGCTGGAAGGTGAGGGGTTATATTAATCTTCTAGGGCTGCCATAACAAAATACCATAGACTGGATGGCTTAAACGGCAAAAACTTATTTTCTCTGAATTCTAGACACCAAAAGGGCAAGATCAAGGTGCCATCAGGGTTGGAGGCTGGTAAGGCCTCTCTGTGTGGTTTGCAGACAACTACCTCCTTCCTGTGTCCTCATATAGTCTTTTCTCTGTGCTGTGTGAAGGGAGAACTCTCTGGTTCTCTTTCTCTTCTTATAAGGACACCAATCCTGTCAGCTAGGGCCCCATCTTTAAACCTCATTAAATCTTAGTTATCTCCCTAAAGGCCCTATTTCTAAACATCATCCCATTGGAGGTTAGGGCTTTAACATAAAAATTTTGAGGGGACACAGTTCAGTTCATAACCAACAGAGTACCCCATACTACCAATAAAATGTGTACTAAGTGCTTTCATAGAAATGGACCTAGGGTAGTCGGGTGGCCAGAAGGTTTCCAGGTAACAGAAGTGATTTCTCAGGGAAAGAGAGCCAGGCAAGGACAGTAGGTGGTTGAGGAGTATATTAGTTTCCTATGACTGCCATACTAAATCTCCACAAACTTGGGGGGTTTAAAACAGCAGAAATCCATTCTCTCACAGTTCTGGCAGCCAGAAGTCTGAAACAAGGTGGTCAGCAGGACCGTGCTCTCTTTGGAGTCTCCGGGGGAGGGTCCTTCCTTACATCTTTTAGCTTCTGACTCTAGGCTTTTCTTGGCTTGTGACCGCTTACTTCCATCTCTACATCCATGACCACGCGGCCTTTTCCTGTGTTTATCCCTTTCTCATCTACCTGTGTCCGCTCTCCTTATGAAGACGCTGGTCTATCTCAAGACTCCTGACTTACTAACATCTACAAACACCCTCTTTTTTCCAAATAAGGTACCATTCCCAGGTTTCAGGGATGAGGACTTGGACGTATCTTTGTAGGGGTCACGATTCAACCTACTGCAAGGACTCAGAGAGATGGAGTGGCAGAGCGTATGGTGAGGATTACAAGTGGTTTGTCATGGCGAAAGCACAGCCTCTGGGAAGGGAGGGAGAAGTTGAGGCTGGAGAAACGAGAAAAGGTCATGTTGGAGAGGCCCTTCCGCATCAGTAAAAGTTGGAGCTTTATTCTGAGTGCAATGGAGTTAACGACTCGTCTCCACTCTGAGCTTAACTCCCTCTCGCTTGCCCATGTAGGGATATGAACTAGGGGCATGTGACTAGTCCAACTAGCAGATGGATCTGTATCTGTGTAGTGTATTTTTAAAAATGTAATTATTTCCCCCAACTTTTTAGTTGTAGAATTTCCTATCAGAGCAATATATCTACTTATTTTTGAAGCACTAGTGCTGTGGTAGCCCTGGACTTATATTCACCAATAACAATGACTAGTTGGCACCGAGCGTGGCTCCCCACTCTAGAAGACAGGTGTTCTCTTCTGTTGGCCTCGGTCCCTTTGCTTCATTTTCTTCTTAACATACAGCTGAGCCCATTCACCTCAATCTCCCTTGCTGTTGGCTTTTTCTTTACTCATTCATCTTGGCTCATTCATATTACTGAACTTGCTCTTTGGGTAAAGGAACTTGGAACCTTCTCTTTGCAGGATGTATCCTCTCTCTTTCCCTGCCTTAAATTCTCTTCCTCCCCCCTTTCTTCTTCTATCTTTCAGTATTACAAAAAAGCCCCCACAGGAACCTGCCTGGCTCTTCCCCCAGATCTGGGTTGTTGGTTCAGTTTTCCTCGAGGCAAGCAAAAGGTCTTACGTGTCATTTCATAGTCAGGGCATAGTAAACACGTGATCAATTCAACTTCTATTTTCTGTTCATTCTTTCTGTGATTTATGCCCCTGTATCCATATCTCAATTATTCTTACAATTGACTTGTCTTATAAGGATCTTTTCACACGTCTCTCTTTTTTCTTGGACTAAGAGTTCCTGAAGAACAACAAGGAAAGCCTTCCCCATCTCTATAGCACTAGCCCAAGCACATTGTCAACGATGCAGTAAAGGCACAATAAATGTTAATTGAAAATGAGTAAGGGAAGGGGCTTCTGGGTGGTTCAATCCGTGGATCATCCGACTCGGTTTTAGTTCAGGTTGTGATCTCAGGGTTGTGGGATCAAGCCCCAGGTCCAGCTCTGTGCTCACCCAGGAGTCTGCTCGTCTCTCCCCTTCTGCTCCTCCCCTCGTCTTCTCTCTCTCTCTCTAAAATAAATAAATACAATCTTTAAAAAAGAAAATGAATAAGGGAATAAATGAATGAATTCCATCCACATCTCTTTCCTTCTCTTGAGCCTGACATTATTTTTGAACTTTTACTTAACTTTTTCTGGCATATAGTGTGTTTTTAATAGTATTCTAGGAAATCTTTTCTTGCCTACCCAGGAACATACAACCCGTCTTCCCTTCACTGCCATATTTTTGCCGTGGGGGATAACATGTTTGCCAGGCACCAGCTCCCGTCCATCCATAAGCACACTCCTGCCTACCTGCCCACTCCTTCCTCTGCCCCTCAGCCATGTCCCGTTGCCACATAAGTTCCAAGCCCCAGCAAACCAAAAGAGTTTAGGAAACATGCCTGTGAAATAATCTCCTGTCTCTCATGCTGCCATTGAGGTTTATCTCCTGAGTATGGTCAGATTTCCATGTCTCCGGTTTCCAGATTTCATGCCCCTTATTCTGATGAAGTAGCGAGAGCCAAGCATCCCTGCCATCCATCTTCCTTCTTCCCCTGTAGCCTCTGCTGTCCCACCAGCCAAGCATATCTTCCTCTAGGGCCTTAAGCCCCTATGGTACCGATCTTCTCTCCTCAGGTTCAGTAACACATTCCTTCACATAGCTTTCAAGGCCAGACTAGATTTCTCCTCATCATTCTTGAACTTAGTCCAGTTACATCTAATCACTCTTCTGAGAGCAAGCCTTACTCTGTACTCCTTGGTGCCTTTGCTCTCTTCACTGCATGCCTCAAGATGTGTGTTTTTTGGGTGGCTGTGATTTTTTGATTTATATAGCATGTATATATTTGGTCTTCATGCACAGTTCTAGCCCACAGCTCTGAAAACCCTTGGAATTTCTTGTGAGGAAAGTGAGAAACATGTCTTTGTTATGTTAATAAGATGACCTTTGGAAAGCTCCAGGTAACCCAAGGACAAGGGCTGGTTGCCAAGGGAGCAAACCCCATGATCAAAGGATTGAAACTTTCAGTCCCACCCCTGACTTCAGTCTAGTCATTACCCTGGGCGATGATTTAATCATCCATGCCTCTGTAAAGAAACCTACATTAAAGATCCATCAAGAGCTCCGTGGGCTTCTGGGTTGATGAACGAGTGGAGATTGGGGGAGAGAGGTGCACCTGGAGAGGGAATGGAAGTTCCATGCCTTTTCCCATGCTTTGCCCTGTGCAACTGTTCCATCTGGCTGCTATATCCTTTTATAATAAATCAGTGATCTAGCAAGTGAAATGTTTGTCAGTTCTGGGAGCCACTCTAGCAAATGGATCAAACCCAAGAAGGGGGGTGGGGTCATCGGAACCTCCACCCTGCAGCCAGTAGGTCAGAAGCACAGGTTGTAAACGAGGCTGTAATTTGTGTCCCGAAGTGGTGGGGAGAAGCAGTCTTGAGCCCTTAACCTGTGGAATCTGGTGCTATCTTCGGGTAGGTAGTGTCAGAATTGAATTGAGTTCTAGGACACTCGGTGTCTGGGGAATTCTTATGGCTGGTGTGGGAGAATCTCCCTACTCGCTCCCCGTTACTCCTTCATTGGAATTGGTGATCAGACTTGAACCTTTTTAATGGCAAACCTGATCTTCTGTGAATTAATTCGGTGAATTAATGTGAAGCTAACTTATAGGCTTATTTATTCTCCTTGTGTAAGTATCCATATATTTAAATGTAGGAATGTGAGTTTGTTTCATTGTGGTGTGTGGCATTTGAACCGATTGAGGGTGTCCTGTAATGAGGAGTACATGCATCACTTTAACTTTCCAAAATCTGAAAATATTGTGAATTCTGGAATACTTCACAACAATAAAGGATTGCATCACTACTTTTTACATTTGACCAATGATGAAACTAAGGCTCAGAGGGGATATGTCACTCACCAATGTCAGATCTACAGTCTACTGGACAGTCTTCTAGGACTAGAAGTCAGATGCTCTGAGTCCACCCACGGCATGACCCCCTCACTATGGCCACCAAATGCAGATGCTTCCTGCAAGGTGAAGATAGGAAAGAAAGTAGATTCTTTTACAAGAGCCATTAATTTTTCAGAAAACCAATAGTATTCTGAGAAAGAGCTTCTTAGACATTATTTCTGAAATATAAAAACTACTACATACTTCAAAAAATAGCTAAAATACATACGAGGTATAAAAGACACAGAGTTAAATTATTTATGGAATCATATTTGTGGAATTTGTATATTTTTTTCTAGTTAGATGTTATCAGTGTAATATAGACACAAATCTAGGTTCAAAAGAAGTATGTTCATTCATTCATTCAGTGCTTCCTATATTCCCAAGTCATCTTGTGTACCCAGCCGCTGTGCTGATGTGCACGTTAGCAGCTGTGTCACACATGGAGTTTCAGTACCTATGTCAGCCTTCAGAAGTCTGTTTAACTCATTAATGTACTTAGCATATAGTGCTAATAGTCCTGTAGGACTGCCATGGAGCCCACTTTTCATGACAAAACAGGTAAAGTATTTTGATTCTTGGTGTATATGTGAACATCATTGCCCCTCCAGGTGGGTAGCTAGATTTCCTCACTGGAAACTTTTCTGCCAGCTGTTGAGTCTTGGGATCAGTTATACTCTGTTCCTTACTCACCTTACTTTCCACCACAACCAGTTTCTGCTCAGTTCAGACTCATCCATTCAAATGCATGTGCATGTGCACACACATACACACATCTTATTAACTAATGAGTCTTACCAAATCAACTTCCTAATTATTTATCTAATCTGTTCATAACTGCAGTTCAGGACATGACCACCCAACACCTGGAACCACTTCAGCCAAAGGGACACTTTAAAACTCAAATCTGCTCCTGTCGTTTCTGTTCCTGTCCCCGTAAGGGCTCTCCATTTTCCTTTTCCTAAAAATCCAAACTCCCTCACTTGACCCACAGATCCTTTGGTAACCTGGCTCCTGTTAACCTCTTTATCTTAATTTTCTGCTGCTCCCCTCTCGGCAGTCCCTCCCAGGACTCCCCCACACCCCCAGCCACACAGCCTTCTGTCTGACACTTGGAGTTATTTTCAGTTCCTCCCGTGTCTCCTTTGTACACGCCCTCACCTCTGTTCAAAGAACTCCTCAAGCCCCAGCTGCCCCCCACAGACTGAGGCAGAGACCTCTCTATTCATACAGTCTGTGGCAGTCAGAGCACGGACTTCATAGGCTGCTTGAGTTCAGAACCCTGCTTCATTACTAGTAGCCCTAAGTCCATGGACAAGTTACTTAACCTTCTATGTCTTTCTTACCTGTCCTGTTAAGTTCCCATGCCATAGGATTATTTAGGTTACATAATTACACATACAGCACTTGGCGTAGTCTTGGATGCACGGAAAGCACTCAGTTAATTTTAACTTGTATTTTGATTAAGTAGCCATTGAGAGTGAATCATGCCAGCCACTGAGGTGACAAAGAAGAAAAGGCATTTCTATCTTTCATAAACTAGCAAAAGAGAAAAATATACATTGTTTCAAAACAAAAATGAAGTCATTTCCCAATACTTATTATGAGACCAAATGCTGAGTAGCAAAACGAACAAGAGATCATTCTCCCAACAACTGCGGTGGAGGTTGAGAATGTGATTTGAGATACAGGGCAGGCACCTGGGAGAGAGGATCTTTTGACATCTGGCAACTTGTTTGCCCCAAACCTAGAATGTCTTGGAATGAAGAGTAGAAGCTTGAGGGTGTGAGAGAAAAGTGGCCAAACACCAGGGCTCATGCTTTCCACTTTCCTTCTGCAACTTGAGGGGTAGTGAGGTGAAAGCTGAAAATCAGGTTAAAGTACAATGGGGGGGGGGGGGGGGAATCTGGGCAGTTTTTTTAGTTAAATGAAAATTGAGGGAGTGGGGGAGGGAAATCTCCAACCCTGAAACAGGGGAGAGGAGGGACCTCCTGAGACCCCCAGATGACCAACTAGGAAGTCTCCCCACCCCTGTGATTTAGCCCCAGATGAGCATTAGGAATGAAGTCAGTGATATCCTATGAGCATGCTGTTCAATACCTCAAAATGTCAAGCTGTGGTTAATATTTCTGGTATTTATGATGTTTACTGAAATTAGTGTAAAATTGATAAAGTACTTTGCTGCCAGTTGCAAACCTATATGTATGTGGAGATCTAGAAAATTAAGGCCATCCCACCTCAAGTTTAGCTGATGTGGGAAACAGAGGGAGAAGAAAATCATTAAAATTCCTCACCTATTGACAAGCCCTTGAAACAGACAGAGTGGGTCTCCCCTGGGGACTTAACTGCCCTCACCTTGAGATTTTGCTAAGGACAATCCTAGCCTGACCGACCCCCTGACAAGTCCGACCAGAATCCTGTAAGTCTACTTTAACAATTCCTTTAGGAAAGTTTATCTCTAAACCTCCAAGATAGTGTCGAGAATCATTCCCAAGTATATGACCCACTGATAAACATCTAAAGGGTCTCACAAGAAGACTTTTATTATTGGTAATGAATAACTTTTTCCTCAGACAACAGCTAACCCCTCAAGATCCTGGAAACCTTGCTTCCAAAATTCCTTAGAGACTTACATCATCCATAACCCCCTTTGTTCTCACCCACCTCCGAGTCCACCCCTACTCTGCCTTTAAAAACTCTGACTGTAATCTGGCTTGGGGTCCAAGTCCCTACTCTGCTGTGTCAGGTATACTTGGGCCCAAGCTTAAGCTTGTCAAATAAACCCTCGTGTGATTGCATCGGTGCTTGGCTCCTTGGTGGTCTCTCGGATGCGAAAACTCGGGCATAACAATGTATATATATATTCTCAGTTCACTTATGGCCACAGTGACTACTACGAGACTCTGTGTGTGTTATGTGTGTTTGCCCTGGGGCACACGTTTCTCTTCCTCATTGTGATAGGACATTGATCGTTTTAAGCTATGAGTTCTTCCTGTTATTGAATAATTTAAGGTGATATCTCAAGATGTGAACCCAGTTCTTAATATTTAAAATCTTTCTGATTCTATATGTTATATGGAGATGTATAGTGCATATCTTACAGAGATCATGTCTGTGATTAATTACATGCTCATTAATTATAGTTTCTTCCCTGAACTGAGGTAAGTCTGAGAGAAAATATGAACCCCCCTTATCCACAAATTCAAACAGTATTGAGGATTTTAGGCAGAGATAGTTGAGATGTGCTTTTGCCATTTTACCACTGATTTCTTGTCCCTGACATTTAACTTGGGTATTTTAATAGCTTTGCGTGTTGTATTTTCTTCGTTTGCTTTTAAGTTAAACTAAAACTGATTCCTAACTTCATCTAGCAGTCAAATGCACATTTGTGTAGTATTTAAAGATCTCCAGATCCATCTTTTACATATTAATTTTAGTTCTTACTTGTTAATCAGCAAACATTAAATCTTAGATATGACAGAGTTCTTAAAATCATAGGAATCAAGTATCTTTTGCTTGCATGTAACTCTTCAACCAGCGCATAGTTTTTCTTTTCCTTGTATCACAATCAGAAAAAAAGATAACCGCTTATCTTTTTTTTTTTTTTTTTATGACAGCCTGTCTTTATCTAAGTATTATTTTACTTTTTATCTGGTATATGGAAAACAAATGTTAAATGGTGACTGTGTGTGGTTCTTGATTTTAGACCGAGAAAATGTCAAGTCAAAGTGTTTTGATTTTGCTAGCTGAAAGATGAAGGGCCACGCATACAATACATTTCTGGGGATGTAGGGGGAGGGTCACACTGGAAAGAAATGGGCTCCATGTTCAATCAGCCACGGCTGCACTTCAGGGATAAGGTAAATGTGTCAGTGATGAAGGAGCTGTTATTTACAACCAAACCATCAATTGGCCATTGTGCTGAGGGCAGCTGAGTCACTGAGCATATTCAGATCTTAACTGCATGTACCAGCTGGTCCTGAACACTGAGGGTGTTGTTACTCACATCACATTTGTGACTCCCTACTGTTGCCCATTCAAGGACATCAACTACATGATAAATTCTGTGTTCATGATTATGTAATCTTTTGTTAGGGATCCACTAAGTATATTGTAAGGAAATGGATAACTTCCCTTCATTTTTTAGCTACAGTATGCTTAAGGACCTTTATCCCCATACCCACATGCTAGGCAACTGATTGTATTGGTTCTCCCAGAAAATATATAGTTTTAATCTAAATAATCTCTTTTTAATCCCTTAAATGGATTCAAGTAACAAAATAAACAAAAATCTTCCTGGTGCCAAAATTTGCATTCCTTGTGTAATTTCTTGAGCCAAATCCCACAAACTATTACTGCCATTTTAATTTTTTAAATGTTATAAAAATAAGACGCAGATAAGTAATTTGGCTAAAGTCACAGAACTAATGAAAGCTGGGTTGACATTTTAACCCAAAATATTAAACTCTTATTTTGAGCTTTTCCTCTTGGTTTACAGTAACTACGTACGGAATCTCCTGAGCACCTAATGACTGTCAGTAAAATACAAAAAAAATGTTTAACTTTGATGAAGTCAAATGTTGAAAAGTAGATGTTATGATCAATAGAACCTGAAAAAAGTAGACTGACTCTGAAAATTCAAAGTAAGTCCAAAATATCACTTTATCACATTATGTGTTATTTAAACTGTAATGTGAATAGATGTAAAAGATAAATATAGATATAAAGATATAGATAACTGTTGTCTGATAAAGCCCAGGTACCCCAAAAATGCTTTTAGGTTCAATACCCAACTCCAACCAATATAATAATTAAATTAAAAAATAGCAATAAATGGTGAAATGCCTGCAATTTTTTTTCCCGATTAAGTGATATATTTTTCATTCCCTTTCTATCATGATGCTCTTATTTAGGTCAGCATTACCAAAGAGATTATTTAGATTATCCAATAGAAACATAAAATGAGCCACATATATGATTTTTAATTTTTCAGTAGTCACATTAAAGAAGCTTAAAAAATGGTGAGATTAATTTTAAAATCTATTTCATATGACTGAACATATCTAGAATATTACCAATTCAACATGTATCAACATAAAATTATTAATTTTGCATTCCTTTCTTGGCAAAGTTTTTGAAATCCAGTGTGTTTATTTGACACTTGCATTACATCTCAGATGGAAACTAAATTTTCATCTGAAATACTTTATCTGTATTTAGGCTTCATAGAATTCACAGTGTAAAAACTAGACACACATACCTAATTTGTTCCAAACATATTTAAAATGTTTCTAATAATCAAGTCAAACACTAGTTTCGAAATTTGAATTAACTAAAGTTAAATAAAATTAAAAAATTGAATCCCTTGTTTCCACTAACTACATTTCAAATGGTCACTTGCTGTACTAGCTAGTGGCTACCATTGGACAACATAGCTCTAGGATTTCTCATCTGTTATTCATTTGCCTTAGAGAAGGGTGGTCCATAAAAGAAGGGCTGTCATCTCCCCATCTCCCTTTTCCCCAGTTCCTGGCAACTATCACTCTCTATTCTCTGCTTCTATGATTTTGACTATTTTAGATTCTACATAGAGAGATCATGCAGTATTTTCTTTCTGTGCCTGGCTATTTCACTTACCATAATGTCCTTCAGGTTCATCCATGTTGTCAAAAATAGTAGTATTTCCTATTTTTTTTTTTAAGGCAGAATAGTGTTCCATTGTATATGTAGTATATTTACCTCGCAGAGATTTAATGTTCCGCAATGTGACTATAGTTAACAATACTGTATTGCATACTTAAAATTTGTTAAGAGAGCAGGTGTGTCCTAAATGGTCTCACACACATACACACAAAATGATAACTCTGTGAAGAAATGGATATATTAATTAGTTTGATTGTGGTGATTACTTAACAATATATATACATAACAAAATTATTATTTGCAAATTATACCTCAGTCAAGGGTGGGTAGGAAAGCGATGAGCCAGTATCTGTCCAAAAAGAAGACACTATTTAGTTTTAATAATCAAATCTCTTTTTGTCAAAAGAGAATGGGAATTTCTAAACCCCAAAACTACCTTTACGTACCAAAAGCAAAAGTTAAAGATTTGACTATCATGAGCCAGTATTACAGAGAACACAAGATCTAATGTAAGAGGAGGAACCGTCAACCTAAGGGAGGAGAAGGTGCATTTCTGGGCCTAGGGAGTGGGAAGATTGGAGGAGAGCAAAGACCAGAATGGCAGATGTGATCATCTGACTGAGCACCCGAGTGAGGATCTCTGAGAAGGAAATCAGTCACCAGATAATAGAAACTGCATAGAAGTTGAAAAGAAAGTAGAAGATAAGTGGCCTTTACGTCATTTCCATCTTGCAATTGGAAGAATTCAACCTCAGGGCACCCCAAGAGCAGGTAGGGCAGGCAGCAGAGATGAGTGTAATGGGAACCAGGGGACCCTACAGCAGAGCTGGAGAGAACAGGCAGCGCACCTGGGGCTGGCAGGAAGATGTGCGGGAGATTCAGAGGAATTTTACAGCATGTGAGCCTCGATGGAACAAGTCAGCATTGGGTTCACAAGGACATTCAACAGTGATTGTCAGCAGAGCACCCAGGGGAGACCACGTGGGAGAAGCACAGGGCTGTGGAAGCCAGCAAAAATGAAGAGGCCACACTGTAAGACAGACCTGTGGCTGCTCTGAGGTTGCCTCTCCACTTGGGCAGACCGCCAACTGGACTCCAGTGCCATTTTGCCAGAAGGGGAAGAGTGAGAAATTGAGAAAAGAACCGATGGTTTATTAAACATTCCTCCCTCCCCTATTCTGTTCCTGTTCAGTCTTGGATGGATGCTCATGATGGAGTTTAGATCAGTTATGGAAAATAAAGTAGCTGCGTGCTTTATACAATCTAGATTGCAGTATATAAAAATTATGACTTCAATATACTACTGTTTATTGCACTCCCCTCTCATAGCCCTGAAAGGTCTGAATTATGTGAACACAAATCTGTCTGGTACAAAGTCTATGGTCTTTCCTCTGTTGTATTACCTCCCATCACCATTCTGTGACACACCTTATCAGACACCTTTACATTGCTATTTGACAACTCTATGAGTGTAAATAAGTATGGATACAACAGTAAGACATTCAGGACACTGTGCAGCTGGCTTAATAAATGAACCTAAAAGATAGTGCTCAGTGTGTCCATACCAACTTGCAAATAAATCTCTACTAGAGTGCCATGAAGTTCTATCTTTGATGCTGTGTAGAGTTAACAAGAAGCTCAGAGAAAGAACAAAGATAATAGATGTCATCATAAAAGTTCAAAATGGCATTGGCAGGGTGAAATATTAATTTGAAAATAATTAAGAAGTTTGACTTTTTGAGTAATCCTGGGAGTCCAAAGTAGGGGAACTTGCTAGGGCATCACTCCATGAGAGGAAGTCACAAACACTCTGACCAGTACTGCTATGTAGTTATTGAAAAACAAAAGCCAAAAAACCTATTCCTTTTTTAGGCTGTATTAATCAAAATAGTCAAAACCTGGAAATCAGCTTAAAGATGATCCATTCCTAACCAAATTATAATATACAGATCCATGAGTAAGACCATAAGGTGCAATCCAGAAAAGTAAGTTATACCCTCACCTGGTCAGGAGATATGCACCCCTGACCATATCTCTGTTTTGGACTCTACATTTTGGGAAGAGGACTACAGTACGTCAAAAGCACTGGAATGTCGTGTTGCTGAGGAATCTGGCCACTGAGTTATTTCCATACTGATGGGTGGAATTGAGGTCATTTTGTCTGTAGGAAAGAAGAGCCAAAGCATAAGAGTAGAGGGCAACAAACAGACTGCAAATAAACAATTAGTGGCTGTCTTTAGACAGAGAACTTAGAAGAAAGAAAACAAAAGCTACAAAATGGCATAAGGAAAAGGTGAAAGGAGCCTAGAAACAAGCGAAGGAACCAAGTTCTCCGCATGCTCGGCCATGACGCCACCACGTACCTAATAATCCCCACTCACCAGGCGCCCTCTTCATGATCATGCAGCGCTGTAGGTCCCGGACTTCCGTGTTCTTCGGCCTGGCGCTGACTTAACCCTTGCAGTTACCAGGCACTTACTGTGAGCCAAGCTCTGTACTGAGAACTTCCCCTATCTTGTGTCTTTAGTCCTTCCAGTACTGTGCAATGATGCTTTGGTGATCATTTACATTTTATACAGAAGGAGACCGAGGCTTAAATATTGGATAACTTGTCTACGTGAGCGGCAGAGCTAAGAACTAAACCGGATCTTACTGATTGCAAAGTGGATGCGCTAATCACTAGGCCACAGTTACCTCCTCCATTGGACCAGTTTTACAAATCCCAGAATGTTTCTTTATTCACACGCTGAGCCCATATTGATTGAAGGTAGTGGTTTTCTTTTAACACCATGACAGATTACCACACACCTGGTGGCTTAAAATTTACGATCTTGCAGTTCTGCTGTTCTGAAATCCAGCATGGGTCTCACTAGGATAAAATCAAGGGTCAGCCCAGTTACCTCTCTTCTGGAGGCTCTAGGGGAGAATTCATTCTTGGATTTTCACAGCTTCTAGAGTCTGTGTGAATTCTTTGGCTTGGGGCACTCTTCTTCTGTTTCATAGGATTGGCGCATGGACATCGTTAGGGAGCTGTGTTCTTCCCATCATAGGTGCCTGCCCTGTACCAGGTATTGCTCCAGGCACTGTGAGATAGACACGGAGGAGAAAGACAATAGCAGGTAAACAAATACATATGCCAGACAATTTGTGTGGCAAAAGCTTAAAGCAGTATAATCATCTCAGTAGCCGCAGGAAAAGCATTTGACAGAATTCAGTAGTCATTCCCCCACCACTTCCCTTTGCTGGGAACTCTCAGACTCCTTCTCCTGGATCTCACTTTAGATGTCTCCTCTTAGAGAAACAGTTTCAGGTGTATAGTCAGTGCTTAACAAACACAAATGTTTGTTTTTATTTTTATTTACTTATATAATTAGTATTTTAAAATCATACGGTACTTTCTCAACTTAGACAGCAGATGGATGTTTATTATCACAGGTGAATCAATTCACGCTTCTGAAGAACATGGGCATGGTGATTACACTTTAGTAAAAGCAAACAAATAAGCAAAACCCCTTTAGGTGTATGTTAGTTGCTGTATATATTTGTATAAACAAGGAGAAAAGTGTAAAAGAACATATACCAGACAGTTAGTGGACAGCGGCCGATCAGCTTTGGTTTCTGCATCTTTGTGCTGATAAATGCTCACGGAATGGGTGGACGGGGACCGCTAACAAAGGTTAAATAATGAGAGGGTTCTGGAAGGTAGTGAGCATCCACTGACCCTTGAGGACTGAGTGGATATGATCTTGCTCAAAACATACACTCTTCTGTTTGTTTTATTTTAGCTACATTTTGACATCTGGTTAACCTAGATGGTTTCATAAGTGAATTAAAAACCAAGAGAGCATAAATAATCAATTTCTGTACTGTACCCAACTTGCTTAATAGATTCTTACGCTGTAATTTCCTCTCCTGCAAATTAGGAATAATAGACTTTCTGTAAGAATAACACAATTAGACTGGTTAAAAGGCACTTATATTCATAAAGTACCCAAGAGTTGTCGAGTATAAGTGAAAACTCTCTAATTTTTCTTTTGTGACATCCATGCAACTGATTATGCTCTAGAAAAATATATTACAAAACATGCTATGATCCACCTTAAAATTGAATGTATTTGAACAAATGTCACTCTTTTTACATAACCCTTAAAATTCAATCATCTTCCTTTCTGGGTCTGGACATTAAGTGGGGATCTGGTGAAGGAAGAGCCAAATCCCAGTCTATTCCTCATACGGAAGCTTCTTCATGAGTCTGCACTGTAGCCAGACTACATCTTTGGAGTCCTTATAACCAATGTTTGGGTCATTAGTGCAACTGGAGCAAACATTCAAAAGAAACCTCAGAGTCATCACCCAAGCTTATAGATTACTCTAAGTCTACACAACTGGGACAAGTATCTGAGATGCCCTTTGAGGATGAGGGGGGAATGCTTTCCAAAACCAGATAGATTCTGTGAGAGATTGTCCACACAGAGAGAGACCATACTTCCGTTACTTCTTATTCCTCCCTAATAGCAGAGAATTAATGTGGCTTCACCCTATGATATTACGGCAGCCTTGTTCCTCCTCTGATTTCCACTCTCTTGTATTCGCTGATATGCAGCTTATGTCCATGGGCTGTTTCCTCCATGCAAGAAATCAGTGAAGACAGAGAGAGAGATTAAGAGGTGCTTTACTTCTCATTTACATCTTTCCATTTTCAACAGTACCACTCCCAACAGCCAAATTGTGTTTCTTCATAATGAGCTTTACCTTGATTCAGTTTTTTTCATCTACAAAATGAAGGTAATGATGAGATCTGACTTATATGGCTATTTGGAGACTTTAATAAGGTAATTAACATAAGATACTTAGAATATTGCCTTGAACAGCGATCACTCACTAAATCATAGCTGTAATGAATATTAGTAATATTAATACTCTTCAATTATCATCCCACATTTATTTTCTCTTAATAAGGACAGGGTATGTTTAGAGTTCTGACAGATGTGAAGAAATGCAAAAGCCAGAATTAATCAACGTTATAGCTGTGTTAAAGAAAACCTCACAAGCAGCCCCAATTTCACTTCCTATTCATAGGCACTAGTCAGATAAGGGATTACTCCATTACATGCATCCGTGGCAACCTGAAATGGTGTGATATCCCTGCCTTGTTATTCGTGTGGGCAGAGCTCTTTAACACCTTCTCTCAGAATGGCAGAAACAGCATTTTCTCTCTCTCATCTCTTCTTGTTTCACCCTTATGTCTACTTATCCTTCGTCACTGAAATTATTCAGCTCTGCCACACCCAGACTTAGAGTACCCAGCCCCAGCTCCGAAGGTCACAGGCCAAAGGTGAAACAATTCAGCTCCCCCCACCCCGCCCCCGCCCCGCCGCCCTAGATTTTTGGGACATGAGAGAGATGGCAAAGGGCTAGAACTTGGATAGATAGAAGCTTTGTATCACATGGGCTGTTTAAATATTCATGCATCCTCTTCTGGCAGCTAACAGGACTGCAAACTTGGCCCAGGAGGAAAAAAGGTGTGTGTGTGGCTGAGGGGAGTGGGGGGGTGGGGGGGTGGAGATAATCACTAAATTTCATAGTATTCTGAAATGGCTGCTGTGAAGGAAAAACTTGAGCGGTGATTTTTGGTTTAATCTCTCAGGCAATTTTTTTTTTTTTTTAATTCAACACAGTGCAATAGGCAAGTGATTAAATGCATTTTTAAGTATTTTTTTCAGAGCGTGTTATCAACGTTAGATACCCACTGACATTAATACCATAAAAACGTATTGGACTGTCAAAGCCACCTCCTTTATAATTACTTTACTAATGACTTGATATATTAACTGACACATTCCCCTTGCAGTCAACAGCTTTGCTTATGTTGTAACATAAGTTTAAATTATCAACAACTGAGCAGTAGAATAAATCAGAGTGGAAGAAAGACCAAATTATTTTTGAGCATGGTGGCTCCCAGTGTGGGGACATTTCATTTAGGCAGTCAGTTGGCACTATATCCTCTTCATTAGCATATGTGAAGACACCAAAAATGTAGGTATCTGTTCATTGTTTGTTTTAAGAAGACATTTTCCCTGATTGTTAAGTTTTTTTGTTGTCCTAATTCTGGCTGATAAAATTTAATTAAAACAAAGTAATTTCACAATTTCTGAAACAACATAAAAGCAAACCTTGTCACTGCACACAACCTCAAATTCTTTCTTCAAAGCACTGTCTGTTCAGTGAAAATCAACTTTATTTTATTTTTTACAGCTATAGTCACAAGTTCTGACTTATCAATTCTCCATCCTCCCAATATGGCATACAAAAATACAAGCATTCCAAATGTGCCTTCATTGGTTTGCCCCTTCTAACAGTAGTGATCTAAGATGTCAATTCAGATAAAGCAATAGGTACATTAATAGTTAAATATTAATATTTCAGTAGGTACATTAAAAGTTAAAAATCAGTTGGAATGTCAGTGCTCAGTGTTTCTAGATGATTCATATTAATAAGAATTGGCCATCAGAAAATATCAGGTATGTAAAATTAAATAATCACCTTTTTAAAATTCTACTTCTAAGAAAGTTCCTTCAAAATATTCTTAACTACAATTAATTATTTGAACCCTGTAGGCATAGATATGTCTATAAATATATGTGTGTACAATATACAAGTATATCAGATATATATTAAGAAAGTACCTTCATGAAAAGTTGTATTTTTCATTTAATGTTTCAGATGTACATTACCAACACAATCAAAGCTAAAGGAACAAGACTTGCTAAGCCCGTTTTATGTTTGGGCTTAATGTGTTTGGCCTTTCTTACTGGACTCAACAGAGTAGCAGAATATCGAAATCATTGGTCGGATGTGATAGCAGGCTTTCTGGTTGGAATATCTATAGCAGTATTTCTGGTAAGTACAAATTTATCTGGATTTTGCTGCATTTTTAATTAACTTCTATAATCACCGATGAGAATACAAGTGTGAATTGCCAGGTTTCCCTAAATGTAGTGTGTCAAATGATACTATGTACATTTTAAGTCATTCATTTCTTTCACCTTCTTCATTTATTCTGCCTAAAGTCAAATTTGGGGGTGAAAAATATGTAAATTCTACACATAAAGGTGAACAGAATATTTTCATATTAAATGGAAATGGGCAAAAACACTCAGTTTTCCTTGGATGGTTTTTAAGACTGGGTTAGTTGGATATTTTAAAAATTTCCTGGGGTCACTTTTCATCCCAGAGTATCTAGAGCATCCCAGATTATCCCAGTGCCTCAGCGTAATACCCTCCATGAACCGCCATGTCACTGTGCTTTGAGAGATGAACTCGTTCCCTTCAGTAACTAAGACTTCATGGGTGGTTTCCAAGACAATACCACCTCAAGTCAGATTTTGCTAGGAGATGAAGAGCATTCGTAGTGATTTCTAATGAAGTGAGCATGCTATCTCTATCCCTTTTATAAAATATCCTTGGATTATTACTACAGGTTTTGGTTGTTGGAAAATATATTTTAGCCTGGCTTTAGAAATAATCAATCCATTATAAGTATGAGTACATAACATTTAACCCAGATGGAAAATGTGTAAACCATACATCAAAACACATTTTTGCTTTGACACATTATAATAGGAAAAAACACTTTATTTCCATTTTGATTACATTTAAATTGCTTCTCATGCTCAACTTCCCTTCTTCGGCTCCTTTCCCTAGTTCCTAACCAGTAAGCAAAAACTTGCATGGACCTGTCCAGCGAACCATTTGTGTGCCGGGCATTTTAAACAGGCCCTGTTTTGTAGGACCTCTTGTGGTAGGGTGCTGACCGACTATGACCTCATCCCTGCCCCAGGCTCTGTGCTGCTTTTCTTCCTGATGTCACTCCCTCTGGTTTGCTAGATGCCTGGGAGACTTAGGCTCACCCCCACCTCTCTCCCACAGATATCTTATGGCCCCGGGAAAACTGGGGCTCAGACTCGGGCCAGAGCCTCTTCCTTTCTTTCACTCACTGCAGATGAAGCGGATCGAAACATTTAAAACAAAACAAGACAAGACAAGACAAAACAAGACAAACACCTTACCCTAAGAGAAGAACTCCCAAAAGTTAAAATTTCAAAGCACTAAAAATAAATAAATAAATAAATTTCAAAGCACTAGTGTCAGATGTAACTCGGTTTCAGCTGCATGGGTCCAAAACCTCTTCACTGGCATCTGCCTCATCAGTCTTCCTACTCATCTTCCTGTGGCTGTGGCCGACTTGTCTTCACTTCCCCTGAACATCATGACCCCCTGCAAGCCCAAATCTAGCAGGCTAGTTTCCTCCCAGTCACTTCCTCATCTGAGAACCAGGTGGTGAAGGAGCGAGACCCTGGGTTCCCCTTGGGCTGGAGCCCCTCTGATTGCATATATTCAGAACACTCCACAGTGGCCCCTCAGACATTCTCATCCACCTGGAAAATGACCTTATGAAAGGTCCCATGAAGATAATGCCTTAACTGTAATAACTCAACAAACATTCGTGCACTCATGCATGACCACTTCTGAGTGTGAGTGCCTGCAGGTTTCGGCACTGTGCCAAGGACTGGGGCTGTGAGGAGGCTCAGATAAACATGATCTGTCTCCTGTGGGAGTTACAGTCCGGTTCAGGGGTCAGACAATAAGAGGTTATTCCCTCCATGAGTCCATTCCTCTCTTCTTTCGTAACAGAAACATTTACTGAGCCCCTGTTAGAATCCAGGCACGGTGCTTGGTGCTGGGGATTAAATCACATGAAAAAGACACACAGTCCATCTACTTAAATAGGTCACAAGATAGAAAGAGTTTTATAGAAGGTTAAATGTAATGATATCAGTTCATAGACTCAGGAGATCCCGTTGGGATTAGGGACAGTCAGAAAGGAGATACGTAAACTTGAAAGGTTTGTAAAGCAGGAAGGTCGAAGGTGGGGGCATAAGGAATGAGGGGCAAAGAGCACAGTGTGCAGAAGCAATATAGAATGCTTCATTAAATTGGCGTTTATGGAGCCTTAGTGTATTGTAGGCTTGGGCACAGCATGTTCACGTGGGGGAGTGGCATTGTGGAACGGCACGAGTCATCCAGCGTAAGTGACAAGAGTGGGAAGTAGAACACAGGGGTAATTATCCTGAATGGCCTTGTAGCTTACAATGATCTGAGCTTTTTTCTTTGCAATGCCAGGGATTTGAGAGCCCTTGTCAGAGTTCGAGTGAGTTAAAACTGGTTGAATCTCAGCTTCTTTATTTACTCCGTGCATGGCATTATGCAGTTTACCTCATTTGGGCCGTTACCAATGTACCTTCCTGAGCCTCAGATTCTTCCTCATTAAATGAGGCTAATAACAGCCTCCTTTAAAGCTTCTAAGGACTTAAAAGTTTAAATGAAATGGTGTATGTTCAACAAATGGACACGTGGAGGACTGAAAGTTTGATTCCTTTCAGCCCCTTTTACTCTATGATACAATCTGTTTTGAAAACAGGTTTGCTGGAATGTGAAACTCCAGGTGAGGGTAGAGGGGGCAAGTTGTGCAGAACCAGGGAAATAAGATGTCCCGAATCAGGCCTCCATGGGCAGAAACAGAGGGAGGATATCCGGGAGGTTTGTGGAGATGGAAGGTTTGGAGTTTGTATGGCACACTGGGGATGACAGGCGAAGGAGAGGGAGCAATCCATGATGGTTCCCGGGCTTCTCATTTGGGTGAGGAGGACATTTATTCTGAGCAGCAACTCCGGCTCTGGCTGGCAATATCCTGGGGTGTCTCCAATTATCTTGCACCATGTGCAGAACTCTGAAATGGTTCCAGAATAGAATGAGCACTAACCGACTCCAAGACTCCATGTCTTGGTTGAAGGCATCCACATCCCCCAGTCACCCAGACCCAATGTCTAGCATCTGCCTTTGACTCATTCTTCTTGCTCATCTCCCACACCAGGCGATTCATCTGGTCCCAGTTTATTTCCACTACAAAATGTCTCCTCCACATTTCATTTCTTGGCCATTCTGACCAACATGTGTACTGTTGGGACTGTACTCAATTTTCGAGATCAGTGCTTTTTCTCTTTCTTCTATCTCTCGGTTCCTAACTGTCTTCTTTCTCACTTCAGACTCTCCTCCAAACACCTCCCATTCTGCCTCTCTCTTCTTTGGAACATAATCCTCTGCTAATAACAAGACAAAACAAAACGAAGTTCATTCCTGTTGCGTTAAACCCAAATACATCCACTGGGCTTCTGGGATCGTCAGTAATCTGGCTGCACCTTCCCATCCAAGTGTATTTTCTCTCCTTGCAGAGGAATCCTATACTGCACATCAACCCAATTTCCTTTCCCTCACAGACAGGTTCTGTCCGGACTTCATGCTTGCCCCAGCAGAATGCCCAATCCTCTGTATATTTTTTAGAGCAAAACAGGGGTCTGGGAGCCACATGAACCTAGGTTTGAATCCTGCTTTTACCACATGCTGTGTAGATGACCTTGAAGAGGTCACTTGTCTTCTCATTTTTTCTAACCTAGGGAGGCCTCCCTTACCTGTATGTAATATGCCCCCACCCCCGCCAAGGAATCCCTTCCTCATTCCCTATTCACTTTTCTCCATAGAATGTTTCAACTTTTAATATACCACACATGATATTTATTTATTTATTTATTTATTTATTTATTTATTGCTGTCAAACCCACCAGAATATAAGCTGTGCATGGAGAAGGCATTTATATGTTTTCTTCATGGAATATTCCCGGTACAAAGTACTGGGTCTGGTAGATAGGTGATTCTCGAGAAATACTTGATGGATGGATGAATGAATGAATGAATGAATGAGTGGGGAACTGTTTTACTACTTTCCAGAGCTCTTTCCAGTTTTAAGTGAAGTCCCATAGGTCGTAAATACAGTTGAGTGTGTGGTGCAGAGAAGGTGCTGGATATCGTGGTCCTCACCTTTGACGACTATTCAGATCCTTTTTGCACCTGAGATTTTTCTCAGACAAGTCCCAACTTGCCCAAGAAGTGTCCCTGATTACCTGGTTCTCCCATTTTTCCCGAATTTCCACTGCCCTCAAAGTTTGGCCTGTTATTTTCTAATGAGGAATTAAATCCTGTCCTCTTTATCACACTCATCCCATGTACATTTTCTTTAAAGTCAGAGAACAGAATCCCCATGCTTAAGAAAATACAAACCAAATACTAGTTGAATGATAGTTGTAGATTGGTTAATATTATTCAACAAATATATGCTTAACAAATATATGCTTCAAAGTGTTTCCAAAAAAGATGCCCAGGGTCTAGTCGAGTAGTTCAAGGTTACTGAGCCATAGCAAGAATTGGTCATGTTATCATATTACATATGAATAATAACAGTAAGAGTAAGAGTTAATAACAGTAAGAGTTATTGGAGTAGTCTTTACTACGTTAACTCAGTCCTCACAACAGCATGATGAGTTGTAGTTATTATTGTTCTCATTCTGCAGGTAAAAGAAGCAGGTCTAGTTATACTGACTTGCTTGCTCAAGCTCCTGGTGAATAAATCAGGGAGCCTGGCATTAAGGCTCAGCCCTGTTTGACCCCCAGAGCCTATGCACTTAACCCCAAACAATACACATGTTTTGCTTGCTACAAGTGAAGAGAGAAAATGACCACAAATAGATTAGATTAATTTATCATCACCACTGGCAAAAGAGCACAAAAATTATACATGTAATGGTGACTTATTAGTGTCATTTTTGTGGGACAGGGTAGAATTATACACATGAAAGTCATTCATGTAAAAATAGAATGTTTCAGAGGCATGTCACTTTAAATTATATAGGAACATCAGAAAATTTGAGAATACTTGGCCTGGACACATGCTCATTCATTAGTCTATCCATTCACTGTGGCACTGGGAATATAATGGTGAGCAAAAAAAAAAAAAAAAAGAGAGAAAGAGAGAGACAGCATCTCTGCTTTCATAGCGCTTAAAAGGAAGCTCTTTAAGGAAGAGATTCATATCAACCAAAGTATTATGCTAACAGATGTGTAATTTCATTAGAAATAGATGTTTTGGTGAATAGCATCGGGGATTGATGTGATCAAAAAAAAACAGCCTGGGGTCAGAGAAAGCCAGTGAAGAAGTGATACTGAGATGAGATATCACGGGTGAGGAGGATATATATGGTGTACAAAGAGAGTGGAGTTCACTATTCCAAACAAAAGGCAGAAAAAGGAAAGCACAGAGAAGGAAGGCTGCAAAGGTGGGCAGGGTTTATACTATTAGAGAAAAGGGGAGCCCAGCCACAGTCGTTTGAGGAAGGGTGACATGATCCAATTTGCATTCTTTTTTTTTTTTTAAAGATTTTATTTATTTATCTGACAGAGAGAAATCACAAGTAGATGGAGAGGCAGGCAGAGAGAAAGAGAGAGGGAAGCAGGCTCCCCACTGAGCAGAGAGCCCGATGCAGGAATCGATCCCAGGACCCTGAGATCACGACCTGAGCCGAAGGCAGCGGCTTAACCCACTGAGCCACCCAGGTGCCCCCCAATTTGCATTCTGGAAAGATCATTCTTTCGTCACTATAGAATGGATTGGAGGGAGACTTTAGAGAATGCAGACAAATGGTGGTGATTGCTTAGTCTTTGGAGTTGGTACTAGACATAGAAGAAAGCAGATATGAGAAATCAAAATTTTTAGGAAGAAAAATAGAGCAAATTGAGTGACTGATTGTGTATAGGAAGTATAAAGAATAAATCCAAGTTTTCAGCCTTATGCAATTAGGGGGAGGATATGTGGGAGCTGTTTTCTTGAAAGGATCCAGAAAAAACAAAAAAAAAACAAAAAAAAAAAACAAGGTTTTTAGCGGGATCAGAAGATAGGCAGATCTGGGGTTTCACTTGAAACATTTGTTAAATTTTTCCTACCTTTGACAACCAAAAGAGTGGCCTAACTTGGTAAAATATTGCAACCTCTTCCCTTAAATATTGAGAAAACTCAGACCTGGAGGACAGTCCAAGAACATACAAGGCTGGGGATCAAAAACCAAGCCTTTTGCTTTTCTATGAACATTTTTCTTTTTTAAAGTTTTATTTATTTATCTGAGAGAAAGAGCGATTGAGGGAGAGAGAGAGCCAGGAGAGAGACAAGCAGACTGCATGCTAAGCATGGAGCCCAAAGCAGGGCTTGATCCCATGACCCTGAGATCATGACCTGAGCTGAACTCAGGAGTCAGACACTTAACTGGCTGAGCCAGCCAGGCACACCCCCTGCCCCCTGCCATGAGCATTTTTCTAATAGGAAATCAGTTCCATACTTAAGAATGTTAGCAGGCAAGGCTTGTTTAATATTTGAATATTGTTCTAAGGAAGATTTGGCAATTTCCTCCCTGGTAATTTAAATAATAACAGTAATGAAGAATAATCATTATGCTAATAGATACTATTTAATGAATATCTACTATCTGTTAGGTGTTTAAATAGTTTGCCTATGAATTCTCAACTGCTTCAGTGGTGTTGTCCTAACCCTCAATTAAGGCAAAGAGATAACTGATACAGTCTTTCAGAATCCCATATTAACTCTAGATGAACTCTTTTTCATCTCATGACTTCCATATGTCTATGTACATACATAGGTATTTCATTTCAACAAATTTTACTTCATGAGAATTTGTCATAATTTTTTCATCTGCCTAAACTTTCCTTAATTTATAGTATTAGTGAAAAGGGAAATATGTGTGTATACTTCATGAAGTGATCATGGAAACTGTTTACTTGTTATGTTGTTATTGGCTAAAATTCTTGATTATATCCTTTGTACTCTAGGCAGTGGTCAGTTGGCAAACTATAGCCCTTAGGTGAAATTTGGCTTGCTATCTATTTTTTTTTTTAATTTGCATTGGAACACTGACATGCCCGTTCATTTACAAATTGTCTGTGGCTATTTTCACACCAAAATACCAGAATTGAACAGCTGCTGCAAAGATTGTATGCCAGCAAAACCAAAAATATGTACTATCTGCCTCTTATGGCCAAAATTTACTGACCCTTTCTATAGGACAATCACTGTTAGTCTTATATAGGGTCATCATTTGATGCTAGGTTTATCAAGTACCCATCTCTAAGCCTGTACCATCCCTTACTTTAAAGCTTTTGATGGCAATGATAAAGTTGATGGGTCAAATTATCAGGCTTTGATCTGTGCTTCTGATCTGTAATTACTCATGGAAATGGAAAGATAATAAGTATTCCACGACTAGGGCAATGTTTTCTCTAAGATAAAGTCTCATAGTATGTGTTATTATTTTGCAGATGTATAAATTTTATTTAAAAACTGGAGAATAACCAAGATCTAATTGGCCTTTGAAAATATTCAGTAATGAGCCTTACTAAAGAAAAGGCTTTCCAATGGAGCATTTGTGAAAATCTACAATGTAAATGTGTAATTATATATTAAGCATTTATTCTTTTAAAAAAATGAATGTTAGGTTATAACTGCAAGTAAGTTCTTTATTTTGGCTTGATAATAGACTGTAAATCCAGAAAAAGAAGGCTTAGGAATATCTTCTCCACTGCTTAATATAAGCAAATAATAGCAAGTAATTTTCCTGTGTTGTTTAATTCACTATTTCTTAAAGTAATTATTCACCTGCTTCAGAAGCTTCTGGAATGTATTTCAAAAAAATGTCAGCTTGTAGGCCCCATCCTTCATCCACAAAATCAAAATCGTTAGGGGAGAGCTTAGGAACACGCACTTTCAACAGTGCTGGGCCTTTATTTTTCTGTAACCTGCAGTAGAGAACCTCTGGTTTAGCTCAAATGCTGTCACCTGTGGGATATAATCAATTGAAACAAGGGTCAATTTCCTTTTGTAAAAGGTCTTCTATTTCGCTGGTAGCCCCAGTAAGCTATTGTTGAAATGCCAAGTATACATGGGATACAATAATAAACAACAAACTAGGTTAATTAAAGGTATGCTACTAAATTGGAAAGCGCCAATTGTAGAGGGTTTATTATGAATGTAATGATCTTGAAGCAATGGGAAATAATTAGCATTTAAATTAAGTTGTAGGTTCGCCACATTAGAGAAATGTTAGCTTGCTACGAATTGTTATAAAGCTATGATGTTACTTAAGGATTGGTTTGAGCATTGACTACAATCTAATTTAATGAAAATTTTGGAATAATGAAATTGTCATTATTAACTGAGCTACACATTATTTGATACACTTTCTCTGACACATTTGTACCAGAATAACTATTAAAATTTATGTAAGATAAACCTGGATGTCAAGTTACATATGTAATACTTAAGTAATTTGAATACTTTATTTCTGTGATTAGATTTATTAAGCTACTTAAAAGGGTCATAGTCACAGGGAGTGTGGCTTTGCTTCAACTGCATTTTTCTCCTGAAATTTTAGGTTGTGTGTGTGGTAAATAATTTCAAAGGAAGACAACCAGAAAATGAACATATACACATGGATAATCTGGCACAGATGCCAATGATCAGCATTCCTCGAGTAGAAAGTCCCTTGGAAAAGGTAACATCTGTACAGGTGATTCATAATTTAAATTCTCAACTGTGATTGTTATCTAGAGCAAATGAATAATCATTCCTCAGAGTTCGTGCACAGTCATGTTTGATTTACTGAAACAAATTTAGAATCTAATGTGGTATTTAGCAAGAATTTAGTCACTAAAGACATCATCTTAGAAAAATGCATATCACATTGAAAATAATTCTTTGAATACCTCATGCTAAAAGCTGAGTATCTATATATGGAATATGTTCTGCACTTTGCCATAACTTTAAGATAAGGAACATAGTGTAATCATGGTCTCACACATGGGTGAAGTCATAAGGTAGTCTTATTTGAGAATACATGCATTTTTTTCATATATATTCCACTTTTCCCATCCTCTATTTATGTGAGAAACTGTTTAGAATAATGCCTAGTACATAATAGGGCTCAATAAATTTTGTTGAATCTCATTATATAAAAATCTGGCAGCATGCTCTCCTAATATAAAGATCATGGCAATCGTGCTCTCCTAATCAGGGAGGTCCTGAGGATCAGGTTGGGCAGAATGGAGCCAGACCAGGTAGCACTCTGAATGGCAGGTCAAGGCTTCATTGGGCATGACAATGAGCACACAAGCCAGGTATTTAACAAAAACTTTTCCTGAGATTTTTTTCTCAAACTTATCTTGTGAACTAGAGAGGGTAATGTTTCTTAAATGATGATGCAACAATGCCCATTTGTAATTAGTTCAGTGATTGCTCAGAGGGTTATTAAAGGCTTCTCATCAGGTCTGTCCATACCCACATTTTAATCAATACATTAGATGAAGAGATCAATTACATGCTTATCAGGAGCTTAGATGATGTGAATTAGTGGGGGATAATTAATACATTGGTTGAAAGAACAAAAGTTCTTGAGAGATTAGATACAATTAACAACTAGAAATAAAGCAAATGTTCTGGGTTTGGATTTTAAAAGAAGTTCATGGAAGAGAGAGTACATTTAGGGTAACTACACAAATGAAAATGGATCAGAGGGTAGAACAGGTTACCATCTGGCATGTGTCAACAGCCTGTTAAAACTGCCAAGAGTTATATGATCTTAAGTTCCACTTAGGGAGAATAATATCCTGAATGAGGAGATTGATGGTTTCCTCTGCTCACACTACCTTGGAACACCGTATTCTGCCCTTGGTGACATGGTTTTGAGGTGGGCATCGGTAAAATAGTCAGTACTCAAATATTTGTTAAACGTACAAATGCATGTGCCCAGGACAGGGAGTGGACTGAAAGTCAATAGATTATGAAAAACTGTTGAAGGAATAAAAAATGAATAGAGAGAAAGAAAACTCATGGAAGAAGCAATAACGTTCCATACGTATCTGAAGGACTGTTTATGGCAGAGCGATGCAATGTGTTCTAACAGCACCTCGGAGGTTACAATTAGGATGAAAGAAAAGAAGGTGTAAGAGGACAAGTAATGTCTAGAAAGAAGGAAAAACTTTCTCAAAATGAGATGCCTTCCTTAGAAACAATGAAATTTCCTTTTTTTTTTTTTTAAATCCTTTTATAATAAGGATTCAAGAATAAACTATCACTTAACCATGATACTGTGGAGGGAATTCAAGATTATAGTGAGGATAGAGGTACTAAATCTTCATCATAATAATAACAATATTAATAACTGCCTTTTAATGTTCATTCAATATATGTCGAGTGCGATCCAGATTGCTCACATAAATTCCACAAATACACTTCTGTGCTCTGAAAGTGTAACTTTATTCCTTACACCAGTTTTTAAAGCTGGGTGTCATTATAGTGGCAAATGCTGCTCGTAGTCCCCCCCATATCCCTTCTCCCCTTCTTCCTTTTAGTAACTGAATCCCCCAGTCCAATTTTAGCTACATCCGCCACTGCCCAGCCATAGTCTGTATCTCCCCGTGACCACTGCAGGTAGGCGTGACCATGCAGCGAAGTTTAGACCAATGGGATATAAGCAGAAGTGGTCAGTACAGCCTCTGGTTCATCCCTTGAGGACTCTTGTCTCTCTGTCCGTCCTCACCCTTCTCATCAAGTGGAAAAGGTTTGACTGAAAGCAATCTTTAACTTTTTAAGATGACGGATCCACTTTGACAGCCTTAGTTCCTAGATGAGCTCAGGGAGCAGTCCACAGACATGCTCTCGATGGTTCTGAAAAAGAAAGAAACTTCTTTCCTCTCTGAACCATTGGATTGTTTTCATCTCCTTTCCACAGTGGCTTCGCTGGTGCCGGATTACACGAAGGGTCTCCATCGTACAGTTAAGAAAACTAAACTCCCAAGTATTTAAGCGATTTGCGGAAGTCCTCATCATCGATAAGCGTCAAAGTTATGCAATGTGGTATTTCCAGTTACATGTATTTTGTTTAAAACTGAATAATATGTACAAAATTAGATCTTTTTAAACTCAAGAAATAATAGAAAGCAACAGAATTTAGGAAGAGGTATTAGACACATTTTGAAGACAGTGGTCAGGGTAGTAATTAGTCTTCATTTTATACACCTCTGAGGTTAACTCGAACAATAATCACTGTCTTCTCTTTCTTGACATGTTTATTTGTATAAGCATTCTTTAGTAGCCTCCTAGCATTGCCAAATATCCTGATATACCATTATATCCTTTTATATATAAAGTGATCCTTTTATATATAAAGTGATAAAGTGATTATAAATCCCTGTTGTTGAATTTAGGCAAATTTATTCTTATTTACAATGAGTTTTAAAATATGAAAACAAAAATATTCTATTAGAAGCTCTAGAAAATTTCAGTACAACAATTAATTTCATTCATTGTCTTGTTCATGGCAAAATCATGCGCTGTTTTTACTTTGGTAGTTAAGAAGTAAAATCTGATTTGGTTCTCCCCTTTGCCCATCGAAGGGTGTTGGCACACACCTTACTGAGTTCCGACTTGGCTCCCTGCTCTTCTCATCCTGTTTTCAGGCAGAACGCTGTCTGCATGGTGCAGGGTGTGCTCCTGCGTCACCCAGACCACACGAAGATCATGAATCGAGCTACTGGGGACGTATCTCAGGCTTCCCTGTGGAGCTCTGTTGCTGAGACGACATGTACTTGTGCTCATCAGCCGGAAAGGGAGGAAGGCCGCCACTTACGGGAAGCCCACAGTGGCTTTCACTTTCTTTTGTAATGTGGCGTATTTGGAGTAAATACATTGCTTTTCATCAGAGTTCACAATGGGAAACAAGTGAATGCAAAGTTCTTCCCAGTATTTGATCTTAGTAATTGATCATCGGAGAGTGGTGTGAGGTTCTTGAAACTGGCCCTCAGAGGAGGAAACGGGAGTCCAGTATAAAAGTCTGGTGTGCAGACCTGGACGGCAGTTTGAGCACCGTGATGTATCATGCCAAGCTATCATTTCCTGCTTGCCAGTTTTGTATGGAGAAGGCAGAGGGTTTCTTTTAGAAGTTACATTCTTACATAACCTCCTGTGTTCAAAGTACATGTTTCATAAACTGTAAGCTACAGAGTAAATTACAGCATGCCAGCGTTCTTTATTTTTATGCCAGCAATTTATCCCTTAATTATAGGGAGTTTGTCATATAGTTAATTACCATAGTTTATGAGGAAAAGTCATGATTTTTCTGAAAGCTAAGTAAATCTGAACATTCATTACATTTGGTGTTATGAAAAGAATTAATCATCTATGGAAACTGGCCCATCATATCTCATAGTCCACTAAATATTTAAGTTGCCAGTAACTTCATTACAGCTGTTTGTAATATCAAATCATAAAAGTCTAACTGTGTATCAGTAGGGAATGATTAAATAAGTCAATGTTCCATTCCCGTAATGGAAGCCAATAATGCGGTGTGTCAGGCCACAGGTTCTGGAGGTAGACTGGCTGAGAATTTGGGACAATTTTGACCTTGTGCAGCTTATTCAAATACTCTGTGAGTTTTCTCAGTCATAGAATGGACGTTGTGAGAGTTCAATAAGCTGACAGTAAAGCACTCAGAACAGGGTCCGGAACCTATAAAGCCCTTAAGCGTTGCCAGTCATTATTACCATCAAACCGTTGAAATGGATAGGGTAAATCAAGACATGGAAAGTCTTCTAACACATATTGTAAAGGTTTTTTGTTTGTTTGTCTTAATTTTATTTATTTATTTGGGAACTAGAGAGAGCTCACCCATGTGCCCATGAACCAGGGGGTGGGGTAGCAGAGGGGGAAGGAGAGGGACAAGTCACAAGCTGACTCTGCACCTGCTGAGCCCTTGAGCTCTTGGATCAAGTCTTGGGGCTGGATCCCAGGACCCTGAGATCCTGACCAGAGCCAAAACCAAGAGTCAGGCACTTAACTGCCTGAGCCACCCGGGTGCCCCACAAAGTTGTTGTTGTTTTTGTTTTTGTTTTTGTTTTTTTAAGTTGATATATATAACGTGTGTGTATGAGGAAGCCAGTTATGCAAATTACCATACAAGATAATTTCTTTCTAGTAAGATAGAAAAGAGCATGTAGATGAGAGAGAAATAGATACCAGTTGAAAGCAACGTTTAAACTTAAGAAAACAACTGAGATAATAGACCAGATTCCTTTTCTTTCTTTCCCTTTCTTTGTTCCTTTGTTCTTTTGTTCTTTCCTCTCTTCCTTCTTTTCTTTTTTTCTTCTTTTTAAGATTTTATTTTATTTATTTGACAGACAGAGATCACAAGTAGGCAGAGAGGCAGGCAGAGAGAGAGAAGGAAGCAGGCTCCCTGCTGAGCAGAGAGCCCGATGCGGGGCATAGATCCCAGGACCCTGAGATCATGACCTGAGCTGAAGGCAGAGGCTTTAACCCACTGAGCCACCCAGGCGCCCCCTTTCTTCCTTTCTTTTGGCCTTTCTCCCTTCCTTCCTTTCCTCTTTTTTTTTTTTCCTTTCTTTTTCTTTCTATAATGAGTAATTCCTGAATAACTGTGTAATTACAATTATGCTCTTAGGAGGTTCTAGTTATGCTTCCTCGTATTGGCTACCGGTATGTTTGGATTTACTAAAGTCCCTTGGGAAGATTCCCTCAGAGTAATGTAAATCCCTGTGCTCCCTCCTTATGAATCACAAGGATTTAAAAGGATCCTTTTAAGCCTGTTTGGTCTATTTTCGGCTGCTGAGCTGAGCATGGGAACCTTTGCTGTGGCTCCCATGCCTTCATGCCCTCACGCCCAGGGTCCAGCTTCCCTGGACCTTCCCTGGCACACCTGCAGCCATCCCCATTCTGGGTCCCATCTGTCCTAAGAACCTGCACACAAGCCTTATGCAGGTGCCTCTTACTTATAGGATCCACAAAGGCCCCAGGGAACCAGCTTTCTTCATAGATTACACCACTTCCTTTCAGACTCATCCTTTTCTGGCTCCTGCCTTCAAGGACCCATGTATCCCAGACAAAATCTTTAGTGCCACTGGCTTCGGGATGGCTCCAAATACACAAAGATACTATTTACTACTCTTGGGAGTCCAAGAAACAAAAGTCTGACTCTCCTCCTGGGACGTGGAGATGGAGACATTTTCATATTCATTATCTTCAGTTCCTTATATTAGCAAGAGTAAAGTAAGAATTAATATCTTCATGGCTGTGTCATAAAGAGTAAAAACTAGATAGAGTAAAATTTTAGTCATTTCTACTAAATATCATACAAATTGATCCTGTTTGAAAGATGTCACCAAAGGACAATTAAAATGTTTCTTTGCCAATAAAGAAGTTCAAGGTTGCAGAATTGGCTAAAATTCTATAGAATCCCAGTTATAAACCAAAATTTCAAAGAGTAAAAATAGAGTCCTATGAATTTTGTGGGAGATGTTACTATTGTTCTCAAATATTAACCACCTCCTTCCTGCTCCAGTTATTTTGGATTTGGTCAATAACATATGAATGAACCTGATTTATGCCCCATCAATCAGAAACTTGTAGAGACATCAAGAGTTTTTGCCAGCTTTATTGCTCCTGAGCCATTTTCCAGGAAAAGTCCATGTTCCAAATAGGGGCTGTTCCCTTAGCCTATACCCCAGAATGAGAATACACAGGAAGTGGAAGAGCACTCAGCTAGCAACCTGGAGCAGATCTATAGAACCTGACCACCAACATGTGGTGTGAGGGAAGAATACTTATTTGTTGTGGGAAGCCACTATGCTTTTGAGGTTATAATATGGTATATCTAGTGAAAACTAACACATACACCAAGGCAGAAAACATAGGTTACCGATCCAAGATTGACAGCATACTGGCTTCAGACGTCTCTCTCCATAATAGTAGATGCCAGAATAGAAAGGAATAATGCCTTCAGAGTTTTCAAAGAAAAAGTTTGTTACATAAGAATTTTATTCCCACTGAAAAGGTCATTTATGTATTAAGATAACCATAAAATATCGGGTATCCAAGAATTTAGGAATCATGTTACTCATGAAATATTATCAGAAGATGCTTACCAGCTAACTGAGCAACATACCATTATCCAGAGCTTTCAAAAGTTTTATTTCTTTGTAAGAGAGAGGCAGCCAGAAGGAGAATCAGGCTCCTCAAGAGCAAGGAGCCCAGTGTGGGACTCAATCCCAGGGCCCTGTGATCATGACCTGAGCCGAAGGCAGACACTTAACCAACGGAATCATCCAAGTACCCCGGTCTGTAGCTTCCAAATTGCCAAAGTCATGATATGAATGAATTAGCAGAAAGAATGGAAACCACTTACATGAGAATTAATTAGAATTGGCTATGGTAAATATAGTAAGAAAAACAGAAATTATGCAATTTATTTAAAGAGAAGATATATAAGAAAAGAAAATAATGTAACAATGACAAAATGAGACAGACATCTAAGATAATACCAACAAAAGTAAAATTATGATAATTTTCAGATTTTATAAAGGAGGGACTTAATGTCACTGCTTTGTTCTTGACATTGCCAACTAGAAAAATATACATTGAAGCATTTTTTTAAAAATGCTTTTTTTTAAAGCATTTTTAAAGTAATTAAAAACAACATATAAAAGTCCAATAACAAAATATAAAATATCAGCAACATGTGTCAAAAGTTTGATATAGGAAACACCCTAATTGAAATATGGGCAAAGCTCATAAATATGCAGATTATTAGAGATCAAATGCAAATGGGAATAAATATATGGAAAGTATTCCCTGTCACCTTTTTTCCCTTTTTTGTTTGTTTTTCCTTTCATTTATGGAGCTAAAATTGATATATATCATTATAGTACATTCAGGTGTAAACACAATGATTCGATAATTGTGTATATCCCAAAATGATCACCACAATGCGTTAACACCTGCCACCGTGTAGTTACAATTTTTTTCTTATGATGAACACATTATTTATAGTCATCATACTATATTTTATGTCCTCATGACTTATTTTATAACTAGAAGTTTGTACCTTTTAACTCCCTTCACCCATTTTGCCCAACCACCACCCCTTGCCTCTGGCACTTACTGATCTGTTCTCTGTGTATATGAGTTTTGTTTTGGTTTTTCAGATCCCACATATAAATGAGATCATATGGTATTTGTTTTTCCTTGTATAACTTATGTTAGTTAACATAGTGCCCTCAAGGTCCATCCATACTGTTGCGAATGGCAAGATTTCTTTCTTATTGATGGTTAAACAATAGTTTGTTGTATATATATTTACCACATCTTCTTTATCCATTCATCTGTCAATGGACACTTCGATTGTTTCCATATCTTTATAAATAATGCAGCAGTGACCATGGGAGTGCATATATCTTTTTGAGTTACACTATTTTAATTTCTTTCAGGTAAATACCTGGAAGGGAAAATGCTGAATCATATGGTAGTTCAATTTTTAAGTTTCTGAGGAACATTCCTACTGTTTTCCGCAGTGGCTGCACCAATTTACATTCCCACCAACGGTGCACAACTCTTCTCTTTTCTCCACATTTTTGTCAACACTTATTATTTCTTGTCTTTTGATAATAGCCATTCTAACAGGTGTGAAGTAATAGTTCAATGTGGTTTTGATTAGAATTTCCCAGATACTTAGTGATGGTGAGCATCTTTTCATGTACTGTTGGCCATCTGTACGTCTTCTTTGAAGAAATAAAATTCAGATTTTCTGCCAATTCTTTCCATCAGATTGTTATTTTTAGTGTTGAGTTGTATGATTTCTTTACAAATTTTGGATATTAACCTCTTATCTGATATATGATTTGCAAATATTTTTTCCTATTCAATAGGTTGCCTTTTTGTTTTGTTGACGGTTTCTTTTGCAGTGCATAACATTTTTAGTTTAATGTCATTCTAGTGATTTATTTTTGCTTTTGTTGGTTTTGCTCTTAGAGTCAGATCCAAAAAATCATCACCAAGATTTGTGTCAAGGAGCTTACTGCCTATATTTTCTTCTAGAAGTTTTATGGTTTCGGGTCTTGCGTTCAACTCTTACATCCATTTTGAGTTAATTTTTGTGTATGGTGTAAGATACTGATCCAGTTTCATTCTTTTACTTTTACGTGTGGCTGCCCTGTTTTTACAACACTATTTCCTGAAGAGACTGTCTTTTCCTTATTGCATGTTCTTGCCTCCTTTATCATATAAATGAATTGATCATATGTTCATCAGTTTCTTTTTGGGCTCTCCATACTGTTCTATTGATATATGTATCCATTTCTGTGCTAACACCATACTATTTTGATTACTATAGTTCTGTTTTTTGTTTTTTGGGTGCTTTTATTTTATTTATTTATTTATTTGTCAGAGAGGAAGAGAGAGAGAGGCAGGCAGAGAGGCAGGCAGAGAGGCAGGCAGAGGCAGAGAGAGAAGCAGGCTCCCTGCTCAGCAAGGAGCCCGTTGCAGGACTCGATCCCAGGACCCTAGGATCATGACCTGAGCCAAAGGCAGCTTAACCCACTGAGCCACCCAGGCGTCCCAATAGTTTTTTTTAATATAGTTTAAAACCAGAGAGTGTGATACCTCTAGCTTTGTTCTTTCTCAAGATTGCTTTGGCTATTCAGAATCTTGTGTTTCCATACAAATTTTGGGATTGTTTGTTCTGTTTCTGTGAAAAATGCCATTGGAATTTTGAGAAGGGGATGCCTGAGCGGTTCAGTCAGTTAAGCAGCTGCCTTATGCACAGATCATGATCTCAGGGTCTGGGAATTGAGCCTTGTGTCAGGCTCCCTGCTCAGCAGGGAGTCTACCTCTCCCTCTCTTGCTGCCCCCCTCTCTCTCTACTCGTGCTTTCTCTCTCTCTCAAATAAATATTTTTTTAAATGGAATTTTGATAAGGACTGCACTAAATCTGGAAATTGTTTTGGGTAGTATGGGTATTTTAACAGTATTGATCTTCTAATCCATGAACATGGAATATCCTTTCATTTATTTCTGTTTCTTCAGTTTCTTTCATCAGCATCTTGCAGTTTTCAGTGTACAGTTCTTTCCCTCCTTGATCAATTTTAATCCCAAGTATTGTATTCTTTTTGATACAATTGTAAGTGTGATTGTTTCTTAATTTTTTTCTAATAGTTTGTTATTAGTATATAGAAATGCAATGGATTTTTGTATATCGATTTTGTATCTTACAATCTTACTGAATTTGTTTATTAGTCCTAAGAGCTTTTTGGTGGATTCTTTGGGTTTTTCTATGTATGACATTATGTCATCTGCAAATAGTGAAAGTTTTACTTCTTCTTTTTCAGTTTGGATGCCTTTTGGTTTCTTTTCTTTTCTTTTTTTTTTTTTTTAATTTTCTTCTTCTTGTTCTTTTTTTTTTTCCTCCCTAATTGCCCTAGCTAAGACTTCCAATACTATGTTGAATGAAAATGGTCACAGTGGCATCCTTATCTTGTTCCTGATCTTAGAGGAAAAGCTTTTAGCTTTTCTCCATTGCGTATCATGTTAGCTATGGGCTTGTCATATATGGCCTTTATTATATTGAGATGGGTTCACTCTGTACCCACTTTGTTGAGAATTTTTATCATAAATTAATGTTTTATTTTGCCAAATGCTTTTTACATATCTATTGAGATTATGATATGATTTTTATCTTTCATTTTGTTAATGTGGTATATTACACTGACTTGTGGATATCGAACAATCCTTGCATCCCTGAAATAAAGCCAACTTGATTGTGCTGAATTATCCTTGTAATGTGTTAAAATTGGTTTGCTAAGATTGTGTTGAGGATTTCTGCATCTGCATCCATGTTCATCATCACTAATTTTCTTTGCCTTTGGTATCCTTTTTGGTTTTGGTATCAGAATGTAATGCTGGCCTTGCAAAGTATGTTTGGAAGTGTTCTTCCCTCTTCTTTTTTTTTTTTTTTTTTTGAGTTTGAGAAGAATTGGTATTCTTTTTAAAGTGTTGCTAGAATTCACCTGTGAAGCATTCTGGCCCTAAACTTTTTTGTAGGGGAGGTAAAAAGATTACTAATTTAACCTCCTTACTAGTAAGATTTTCTGTTTCTTCTTCATTCAGTCTTGGAAGGTTGTATGCTTCTAGGAGTTTATCCATTTATTTTAGGTTATTCAACTTATTGGTGTTCAATTGTTCATAGGAGTCCCTTATGATCCATTGTATTTTTGTGGTATCAGTTAAAACATCTCTTTCACTTCTGATTTTATTTATTTGAAACCTCTCCTTTTTTTTCTTGGCAAGTCTAGCTAAAGGTTTGTCAATATTGTTTATCTTTTCAAAGTGTCTGTCGCTTTTGATGAAAATTCATGAAGAGTCTTTTATGGGATGCTTACAAAGTTGGTTCTTACCCTGTAAGCAGTGGGGAGCCATTAAGTAGTTAAAGAAAGTGGCACGTTTAGAATAAAGAATGAATTAAAGGAGAATAGCAATGGAGCAAAACAGAAGCCAATCTGCAAGGTTATTGTAAAAATCCAGATAAGTGATAAAGATGGTATAGACTAGATCTCAACAGAGGCATGTCATGTCATTTTGACTGGCCAGGGATCCTTTAGCGAGGTCTGATTCAGTCAGATGCTGATTCTGATTAAAGGAGTTGCCTTAGTCTGTTCAGGCTGCTATAACAAAGTACCATAGACTGAGGGGCTAATCAACAATAGAAATTTATTTCTCAAAGATCTAGCATCTGGGAAGTTCAAGATCAAGATGTCAGCAAACTTAGTGCTTGGCGAGGACCCGTTTCCAGTGTTCTCACATGGCAGAAAGAGTGAGGGAGCTCTCCCAGGTCTTTTTTATGAGGCACTAGTCCCATTCATGAGGGCCCCACCCCACCCCCAAAGACCTCACTTCCAAACACCATCACACTGCGGATTAGTTTTCAACATTAAACATTCAGTCTATGGCAGGGGTTATCTAACTATCCCAATGATTCACAGTAGAAGAGGGATAACTGCTAACCAGGCTGTCACTAAGAAGACTGTCCCCCTTCCCCCACCCCCAGAAACATGCTGACCTTTCATCTGTGTCATTTCCCTGTTATCTCCTCAGAGATTTCTTTAGTCTATAACTAATGAATAAGGAGTACACTGACATTCCTTCCAGGGATCCTCCTGAGTCAAGTTGCATTCATCACAGCAGCAAAGCGCTGAGCACTTTGCCCCTTTTCCTCTCCCTTTCCCCTCTGCTTATTCTGACTCTAAGGAAAACACTAGCATTCACATTTGCATAGGTAAACATATGCAAATAATCTGTGTGCATATGCATTATTGATTGTAACTGATGCTATACAGAAAATCTAAGGAAAACTTTAGCAAAAGAACAAAAAAATTCTTAAATGAATACAAAGATAGATGGGATATGATAGAAAAAGTTGTATTTCTGATCTAAGAATTCATATCTACATAGTTTTATTAAGGCAGTTAAGTCATTATAATCACTTACAGCTAATTTGGGATCATTTTGAGAGTTAACTTAGTGAATATAAGCAGGTATAAAAGATGCTTCTTGAGAAAATAATTTTGTTTCTGTCTAAATCTAGGCATTATTTTTTCTTAGGTTAACATCTAATCAAGTGAATCAAAGGGAATTCCCTTCTGCCAACAAGACAAAAGGGAAGATAATGGTAGGGATAATTTACAAGATTACAATTTTGTATTTTAGGTAAGGGACTTTTCACCAACCTGTACTAACCAAGAAGCTGATAGTGTAAAAGCACACCCTGATTAACAGAAGTATCACATAAATGAACGTGGTAAGCAGTGATGACAAGTTCCAAAAATCTAGAGATGTCATAATGAATGTGTATTATTACAGATGGAAATTACCTTGTTTAATTCCCATGGCTACTGCAAAGGAAAATAATAGGCATAGGAAAATTCTAAGGGAATTCACAATGACCCAGAGAAATGTATGCATTGACCTTTACATTTACTGTTTTGCTGATTATGAAATCACAAAGATCAAGAAGAAGCCCGAGCTGAAATGAAGGCGGAGTTGGGGTGGGGACGATTGGAGAGCCAGGTTTTTGCAGCTGGAAATCCTGAGTTTGAAGCCTATTTTGACAACATTATAGCTAGGTGGGATTAAACAAATTACTCCTCCTTACCTGAAAAACTGGTACAATAATGATTCCTTTGTTGGGTAACTGTTGGGATTAACAGATCACAAATAAACTTCTTGGCACATTGTAGGTGGTTAACACAAGTTAGTTCCCTCCTGCAACAATAGGATTCCCTTAACAGGATTTTCATCTTATCTCAGACTAGGAAACTCCAATAGATATATTTCATGGACATAAAAGTTTATACAGATTGTCGATGTCAAACATAGCACATGTGGCAGAAAATATTATAGTATAAAACATTGCATACATTAGTGTCATAGCAATAATGAAACAATCCAGTGGTTTCTTGCCAAGACAAATATGATTATACATTACTGTGCTCCCTGTGATAAATTCCTTTGAGGTTTCAGAATGCTGTGCATGAATAACTATGGCAATCTATTTAAGATTTAGTTGCTTTTCTATAATGCAAATCTTTGTTTTACAGAACTGCTGAACTGTAATATAAATGTTATATAGGACCTTGTCAAAACAACTTTATTAGTGACCAGATATTGGAATAGTTAGTGAAACTAAATATATTCATATTTTAGGCATTTTTTCCCTCAATCTAAGCTTTGAGCACTTATAAAAAATATTTGAAGTAAATGAGTGTTTACATGCTGTACTCTGTTCTCATTTGCTTAATTTAATTTTGCTTAAAAAAAGTCAATTGAGAATGGAAGCTTAAGAACTCCAACAGGCATCAACATTTTAGGTTAGAAAAACTAGCGAATTCTGTTATTACTTTGCCGTATGTCATTTTTCCTATTTATGCTCCCATATATTTAGTGTTTATTTTTCCACACTATTTATAAATCATAATATACTACACAAAGAATAAAAGCCAGATTTTTTCTTCAATTATCTAAATGACCTTTTATAAAGGCACCTTTTATATTCAAAAGTAAGTTACTTTTGAATATAAACATGCTTCCTCATCTCATTTGTGTGAATAAATATAGGGTTGATGACTGCATCTTTAAATTATGTGATTCCTGCAGTCGTCAGTTAAGAAGAGAATAAAACAATGGTGGATTGAATAATCATTCCTGATGCACACACAATTAGTTCTACACGGGAAACTGTTCTCACCCATTCATTCCCCTCTTGTCTCAGATTTGTTCCCGAGTGGTGGGCTGTCCTAGAGATACTTATGGAGGCCTTCAAAATCAATCAGGAGCACCATGACACTATAAACATTTTTTGTAGAGAAAATGCAAAATTTTATTTTACTAAAACCAGGAAAATAAACAATGAACTCATTCACAGTCTTATGAAACACCCATGATTTTTCATTGTTTCTATTAAAGGAGTAATTTGTGTATATTGTTTAAAATGTGAAAGTCTGGCAAGCAGAACAGAAGTATATAGAAAGTATCCATGTCTCACCACAGTAATCACTGGATGCTTTTTCTTTTTCTTCTTTTTTAAAAAAGTCTTGTTTATTTATTTGAGAGAGAGAGGGTACATGCATGAGCAGAGGCAGTGGGGTGGGGGTAGAATCTCCAGCAGACTCTTTGCTGAGCACAGACCTGCCCACCTGCCCCATTCTCCATCTCAGGAGAGATCATGACCTGAAATCAAGAGTTGGACACACAACTGAATGAGCCACCCAGGTGCCCCTGGAAACAAACTAACTAATTTTCTTTCTTTCTTTCTTTCTCTCTTTCTTTCTTTCCTTTTTAGGATTTTATTTATTTATTTGACAAAGAGAGACCACAAGTAGGCAGAGAGGCAGGCAGAGAGAGAAGAAAGCAGGCTCTCTGCTGAGCAGAGAGCCCGATGTGGGACTCGATCCCAGGACCCTGAGATCATAACCTGAGCCACACAGGCACCACGGAAACACTTTCTTAAGTAGCTTTGAGGACCCCATTAGTGTATGTGTGGATTTATATATAGTACAGGATCTTCCTGGATGTTCTCTTCTGTAGCTTTGAGCAATATAATATGTGCTCGAGCAACAGATTATCAAAGATATGGTTATAGACCAATAAATATAATATGCCTATCAAGCATAAGAGGAAAAGTTAATCTTTAGGAGAGCTTAATATGTGCCTGCAAAGAACTTCACACATAAAATATCATTTTATTTATGTATTTTTTTAAAAGATTTTATTGATTCTTTTTTAGATAGAGAGCAAGAGATAGTAAGAGCCAGGAGGAGGGGAAGAGGGAGAGAGAGAAGCAAACTCCCTGCGGAGCAGGGAGCTTGATTCCAGTTTAGATCTGAGGACCCTGAGATCCTGACCTGAGCCAGAGACAGACACTGAACCGGCTGAGCCATCCAGGGACCATCATTTTATTTTTTTACAGAAACCATTTGAGTATATCTTACTATTTCTCTTTTACAGAGAAAAAGACATAGAAAGGTTAAGTAACTTGCCCAAGGTCACACACCTGGTCTGTGTTCTGAAGCAAGAATACAGAATTGTCTTTTTCATTTTCCATTTCCATTTCCAAATGTTTCGTATTTATCACTTCAGAGCTAAAACTCAAAATCATTAGGCTATAAGATATTACATAATTACATTGAAAAAATTCTAATTCATATAAATTAGCCATTACCTTTTCAAGGTATAGAGGATTCTTTCCACGTCCAATTTCCCATAATTATAAACAATACAAATGTAAACATCTCTAAAGCAGGTATCTTTTCAAGTTTCATTATAATTAATTAAGATGTATTCATAAAGTGGAAATGCTGAAAAAAGAGTGAGTGCTCTTCAGGCTGTTGGTGTGTTTCTTATCTTTATGTCCTCTCCAACAATGGAGGATATTATTTTTAATAATCTTCATCAATTTTATATGTTAAAAATAAATGTAGTACTCCATTTAATTCATATATCTTAAATATCCTCCTATACATTTATATTTTTCCTTTGAAACAATGAAATATCGAAGCAATAATTCAATAATTGACAAACCAAATTCAAGTTCATATTGTAGCTAATGGTCTCAATATTTGGGGGGGTTATTAAAGATATTCTTTACATCCTATAAAATTCTCTTTTTTTTAACATCTAGTTTTACGAGTTTTGTCAAGTACATGTCATCATACAATCATCACCATAATCAAGTTATAGAACATTTCCATCACCCTAAAATGTTCCTTCCTTTTCCTTGGTGGTCGAACCATTCCTTGAACCCCAAACCCCTACAAACACTAATCTGTTTTCTGTTCCTATGGTTTTGCTTTTCCCAGAGTGTTGTATAAATGGACTCCCACAGTATGTAGCCTTTAGGGTCTGACTTCTTCCACTTGGTGTAATGCATTTGAGATTCATTCATATTATAACCTACATCAGTGGGGTTTTTTTCCCCCTTTCTGTTGCTGAGTAGCATTCTGTCATATATGTACCACCATTTTTTAATCTATTCACCAGTTGAAGGACATTTGAGGTTTTCACAATTATGATTAAAGCTTATATAAAAATTTAGGTAAAGGCTTTTGTGTACATAATATTTTCCTAAATCTTGGATAAATACCTAGGAATAAGGACAGTGGTTTTATGACAAAGGTACGCTGAGCAGAGAGCCCGATATGGGGCTCCATCCCAGGACCTGGGAATCATGACCTGAGACGAAGGCAGCCGCTTAACGACTGAGCGACCCAGGCACCCTGGGATGGGTAGCATTTTTTAAAAAGAATTTATTTTATATACCTCACAGTGTTTACATTGCTAACCAATTACTCTACTACACTTTCAGGCTGTGGTTCTAAGAGTGGTGTAAAATGGAATCCTTCACTTACAGCATTTGCACAAAGAGCACAATTCTGGGATACATGCCCAGAGATTCCAATCCAGTAAACTTAAGCAAGCTCGGGCCTGGGAATCTGTAGTGTATCAGCCACCTCAGGTGATGTGGATCCAGAGCCAGCAGTTGGCCTGGACCCAGCTGGGCCTGCAGACCTTCTGAAACAGTAGTTTTCAATATTGACTACACATTAGAATCATCTGGAGAGCCTTTAAAACTACCATTGACCAGGCCATGCCTCAGACCAATTAAATCCAAGTCTCTGGTGTTGTGTCAGTATTTTTTTAAAGCCCCCAGGTGACTCGCGCATGCAGCCAAAATAGAGAACTTGTGCTCCTCAACATTCATTGTGAAGAGCCTTATATCTTTGGCTCCTCGGGGCTCGGAAATACTTCATAAGATCTATAGCTAATGCTCCCATAAAAGCATGGTCTGCCTCTAGTTTAATTAGCTTATCAGTGAAAGCCACCTAGAGAGTTCTCCTTTGTCTGGAGACCAACTATTCTCTCAGAATGTAGCTTTTAGCCCCTGTCTCCAGAGAGTACAAAAAAGAAATTCCTGAATAGAAACAAAACTGAGCGAATGTAAAACTCTGAACTGATCAGAGAACCACGGTAAAGGAAGAAATGGTTCAAAACAATCTTCTTTCCCAAGAGAACTTTGGTTTTACCACAGATCAGCTTTTATGACTTCATCTCCCCAACTTCTTAAAACATGAAATTGTTGAACATGAATTGTTCAATCTGTTTCACAGCCTAAATTTGAAGTTCTCTAGACTTTCTTCTCAGGCGGACCTAACATTGTTTCTCTTTCACTGAAAACACCAGCTTCACAATCTACCAGGAGGAAAACCGAATGTGACAACATAGTCCTAGAGCACACACTCCAAGCATGACTCTTTTTATTCCTCCTCTCTCTTGAGCACTTTGTCTTCCTCAAAGGACACAGTGAACAAAGGAAGCAACTAGCAATAGAGGGCCAATATTTAGGAGTATGGCCTTCATCTAGCCTCCCTTGATAAAATGTAGGCTGCATCTCTACAGCACCAGAATCGTTGGTTACAATAGGACCCTGATTCCTTATCCCACACCTCGATGCTAGGTTTCTTCAGGCTTCAAAATATTTTATATTTTGGGGGGAAAATACTGCGTATTCTGTTACACAAGCAGGGTCTTGGGCAGCACTTTGTAATCAAAGATGAATGTTTCTCCGGACGACATAGTGTAAATTACCTCACAGCAATTCAGGGTTGGTTTCTCCACCGAATGAGTTTGCACCAATCTTACAAGAAACATTCGGTTTTAAAGTCTGTGCAGATGTTAGAATTGTAGACAATAGCATTGTGAAATTCCAACCAGTTACAAGATACATATATTGCTTTCTTTCTCTTTGTACTTTTTCCTTCTCTTTTTTCTTTTATTTTTTATCTTGTCGACCTACCTTTCGAGACAATTAGAGATGTTTGACTAGAGACAAGGACCTCGGTGCATATAATCTCACTTAATCTCAACAGGAATCCATTCTAATAGATAGTATTATTTCCATTTCACTGATGAGAAAGCTGGGTCTCTGAAAGTTTAAATTGCTTGTGAACATTTCGATCGTTATGGAGCCCACCTTTCCACACTGGACATTCATACTACTTGGCAGCAAGTCCACTGTACCACACGGCTTCCTCACCAATAGAGCCCAAGACAGAAATCATTGAACTAAAGGCATTGTATGCACAGATCTCCTTTTATGTTTAGCATTAAAACCTAAGCCCGGTGCTGGCAACCGCCTATTAAAACACAAAAGCTGTTTATAGTCATCTTGAAAGAAAGAAACTGGAGCAGTATTTAACCTCAGCATTTGGTCTAATAATGTAACAACATAGAACTTGAAATAAACTAGTACTTTGTCCAAGTCAATAAGTCCGTGTTCAATAAGCATTTAAAATAACGAATAAAACACATTTTGTAGGTGTCCCAAATTCAACTTATTGAGAATGGTCAAGAAGAAAATTCACAGGGAAGGTCCTTTAAAGACTGTCTGGCAAGGCTCTTCAGCTGGATACTGGGACTAAGCCGCTGTGAACATCTTCAATTAAGGCAATAAACGTATGTGCGCTAGAGCGCACTGGTATTGGAGTTGGGCTGCAAAGCCAAGGCAAATACAGAAAATGTCCTTCTGTGCAGGTTTCTATCCCATCCAAAACTCTACCTACCTGACTATTGTTGTTATTGTCATTATTTTACCTTTCAAATTTTTTTAAATTGATTTTTCACTTAATGGGAATTTGGCATTGCCCAACCACATAGCCCTTAATAATAATGGCTTTTTGTTTTTCTAGCTGAAGTGCTCTTTGTGCATTTCCCCCATATTTTTTTTAAAAGGGACCTGGTGAGTGTCATGGCTAGTCAGGTGACAAGTCACTGCCGCCTTGTTGTAAGTTGATGATAGTTTTGTTTTAAATAACATTTTAAAAAATAACAATCTAACTTCTAGAGAGGGAAGGGTAGAATAAATAATAAAATAGAGACTTTCATGGAGAACTTGAAGCTTCAAAAATTGACATATAGACTTAGAATTTACCAAATTGAAGAATCCAAAACTACTTTTCAGAAACAAATGCTTATTTTTCCATGGGACCTCTGCACTCAAGGACTGGATTTGGTATTTTGCACACCGATTTGCTGTGGACTTGAATGGACACTTTCTAATGGATGCAACACATTTTCATTTTCAACTCTTTGGACTCGAGCTCTGCCATCTCTACGCTAAACCTCTGTGTGTGTAGTTGCAAAAAGCAGTAATAGCACTGATCAGTTATCTGACCACTTTCTTTGTGTGACTCTAAGTTCGACTTTCATGCATGAGTTTTTAGTTTGCCTGCTACATGTTTGCAGTATTATCTACTAAGAGGATTTAGTATTGGCAGATTAAGAATTCATCCAGGTTAAAAGGAGAAACCTCTGTTACCTGGTTTGCTTCACAAGAAGTCCATTTCTCAAGACAGGTGACCAGAAAATAATAAATGCATTTCTAGCTTTTTATAAATTCAGATTGGAAGTGAGTACTACCATAACTTTCTATGTAGGAATTATGCCATTTCAAATTATGCATTTACATGCATTGCTAATGTAATTTTTATAACATAGAATCAAAGTGTCTTAGGGATGGTAAGGACCTTAAATAATTACCCTGGTTCTTTCTCTAGATTCCTTCAGGGAAAATCACTCCTAGGCTAGAAGAGAATTAATCTCAGTTTTTAAATCTTCCTGAGATAAGTAATCCATCTCCCTCATTCTGTGGTGTGGATGTCCCTCATTTGCTCTTAGACAGTAAAATGAATGAATAGATGCCCCCATGCTTTCTGTATACTCTTTTCATGTACTTAAAACCTATTACTAAATTTCCCCTTAACATTCTCTTCCCTTTGTACAGTCATTTTAATGTTTTATTTTCATCTGTTCTCTCTCTCTGCTAATGCCAACCTTAAGTGAGAAGCCCCAAATAGCCTCTCTCTCATTTCAGTCAAATAGGAAAAAAAAAAAATCATCTCAGAAGTTAAAATTTAAGTGTGATGCAAAACTAAAAGGGTGCTAATTGGAAAAAAGTGGGAGATTTGGGATCTAAAAATGGAGTCAGTCTGGAAACTGTAGTTTAACTTGGGAATGACTTCACGTGATAAAAGGGTAATATTGTTTGGACTCAATGGGTAATGAAAGGAAAATCTAGAGGCCATTGAAACATGACTTTCCATGCCCATACTGGCCCCAGTATTTCCTAGTTCTCCATAACACAATTAGAGTTTTACACCCGAAGCTTTATTTCCAAAGTGTCCTTACGCCCTTATTCAGGACAGTCCCAATATCAGTCTGTTGTCCCCTGTGTATTATTAGCAACGCCCTTTCCCGGGTTGAGATGCTAACTTACAGGTTGTCCTCCAGTCACTATACCTTCTTGGTCACTCTCCTTAGCTTGCCCTTGTCTCTTGGTTTTCCTCTGCTTCTGTCCTGCTTTACATCGATTATTAGTCATTTGTTTCTGATACTTTCCCTGTTCTATCAAGGTCTTTTAGTATTTCAGTTCTACCTTCCAAGGTGGTGGTTGTCTCCTGCACTTAGGCTCATCTTCAGCAACTTGAATGAGCCATGCGGACACTTGTTTATCTAGGTCAAGGGGACACTGACACTTAGGCCAGTGGCCTTCAGAACACCATCCATTTTCTCTCTTTTGTTTCCATTCCTGTAGGTCCGTTATCACTTTTTCACTCCTTCCCTACCCACCACTGCCACTGTCTGATTAATCTTCAATTTCTGTCTTAACATCTTTCCAGAAATCATTATGTGCTAGGTCCTGTCCAGAGGTTTGTACTGAGACACTGTGTGTCAGATTGTTTTTCCTCAGTCAAGGTGTCAAGTCCCCATGGGGCCCCTGGAAGTAAAACTGTGTTGTACTGTTTCAGCAGTTCTGATGGTTTTTATTCCATCAAAGTGCATTATAAAACTTTGACAATCTTTCTTTTCCTAAAATCATGCTTGTGCTTTTGTAAGAGAAAATCAAGAAAACACAGAGATGAGTTGCCAAGTTCCCCAACATTTTCATGAGGCTTTTTTTTTTTTTAAGATTTATTTGTTTATTTGCACAGACAGGGATCACAAGTAGGCAGAGAGGCAGGCAGAGAGAGGGGAAGGAAAGCAGGCTCCCCACTGAGCAGAGAGCCCGTTCATCAGGCATTTTTAAAGTGAGAAATTACAGTTTCTAGGGTGTTCTTGGTAGTTAGCAGAAAATGTTAGCAGCATGTTCTGCTCACCAGTGATTCCTTCTGATACTGTTTTTCTCTAGGTTTAAGTGGGTCAGTCCTGGAAAATAATGCCAATAAGCATTAGTCAATGGCATTCTCCTACTTCTGGTTTGATATGCCTAAATTCATTGAAAATGAGTTTTAATTTCTTCACACACATTTTTAAAGTGTTTTAACTAGTTAAGACACTTTAACTTGAAATGACCCACATACACATGGAAGAAATCTCATGGTATGCATTCATTACATGAAATTCTATTTATGATGTCTTTGACTTATGAAGAGTCAATACAGAAACTACTATGAAAAGCACTTGGAGCAGGTAATATAGTGGTAAAACCCTTTTGCTGCTGTTATTGGTTAGGGCTGTCAAGTATGTTACATCTTGACATAACCCTATATGTAGCATGATTGATTATGTCTTACCAATTTTCCACTGCAGTATTTCAGCAGCCATGGTTTGGCCTGCTGCACTACTAGATCCATTTAAATATTGGCCCTTCCAGAGGGTCATTTTGTACATAACTCTGTTGCTTTAAAGGAGGTGGAGGAGGAGGAGGAGAAATCCCTATAAGGATTTCTTTGTTCGTCAGATTCCTTATACAACCTACAGAAATTGCAGTCTGTAGTCTAGATTCCTGAATTCAAAACAGACATGTTTGGAGTGATGTCACCACGATGAGAACACAGGTTGTTCCTGACTTTGCTCCCCACCACAAGAACAACTAAGACCTGTTTAAGACACCACTGAAAGAATCACAGAACACTGGGGTGGAGCTGGAGCATACCACCCCACCCACTCCCGCCCCCACCCCCGTGTCCTGGAGATGGAGACAGAATGCATTACGAGAGAAGCCCAGCACCACCGGGAGAGGTCCCCTGAACCTTCGGTTCCTCTAGTGAACCAAGAGAACCCAAAAGAAACACCCAGCTACCCCCACCCCCAGCATTGTGGGTTGTTTGTAGGAGTCCCTGTTCTGATCTCACACCATAGAAATTGCAGGGAAGTCTGCAGACTCAACCCCTGGGAAGCAGGGAGGGGCTTGCAGCAACCAGCACATGGATCTCGGCAGACCAGATTCATACCTGCAGTGCCCAAGTAGTCATCCCAACCAGCAGATTTACAAATCTACAGGACCAAACTGAGGGTGCCCTCTGACTCCAGAACTTGGCAGGGTTTGGATCGGCCTAATTCAGATCCTCAAATGAGTTTTGCCTGGAGCCTGGTTTCCCCAGTCTCCCCTTGGTTCCAAAGGGCTGGCGACGACTCCTGGAAGCAGTGTGGCCCAGCAGTGCTTGAAAGGTAGGCAGACCGACCAGATAGAAAGCCAGTACTGGGCATGGTGCGCTCCTGCACTCTGTACAGGCAGGGGGATTGATTTATAGGTAAGACTGAGGGTAGCCCTGTGCCTCCCAAGTGGAGAACATGTTTGGGAAATTGAGAGTAGCCTTCAGGGCCCCTTCCCCTCCTGCCCAGGCAGAGAAAGAGAGATATAACCTCCCCTGCTGTGGAGAGTGCCATTTGGCGCTCCAAAGAGTGTCCTTTGGTACAACAGAAGGACTAGAGACATCTGGAAGCTCTGCAGCTCAGTAGTGTCAGAGACAAGAGGCAGGCGGGCAGAGCTGGAAGTCTGCAGAACAAAGCCATTGGTCTGTTAGGTCAGGGAACTTGGGGTCCAGGTAAGCTGAAGTTAAGACAACAAATAGAGCTTTACCAACTTTAGAGCTCCTTCTGCTGTGTCCAGGCAGGAAACCTAATTCATACCCCACTCATCACTGAATACAGCCTTCAGCCTGTCCAGCCGGGAGTGACAGCAGGCTCCACCTGCCCAAAGACTCTAAGACGGGATACCACCAGAAACCCAAACTGAGGTGACTGGTGAAGAACTGTCTCTGCCAGAGTAAACCTGTGGAGTCTGGAAGAGGAGCCAATTATTCAGATGCATGGACCGATGTAAGAATCAAGGATCACAAAAAATTGGGTAAATATGGCACCACCAAAGGAAACAAAGTTCCAATAAGTATCTCCAAAGAAATAGAGATCTAGGAGCTGTCAATTCAGAATAGCCCTTCTAAGGATGCTTAGTGGATTACACATTACAATTAAATATAGTCATAGTTAGATTCTGCAATGTGGTAATAGTGGCATATAATTCACTTAAACCTCTAGTTTAAAAGTTTTTTTTTAAAAGGACATGATAAAAATAACCATAACTACAATAATCTGCTATTATGCAACATAAAACATATAACTTGTAATAGTGGTAACCTAAAATGTGAAGGAGAGGAAAAAGTAAAAATGTAAAGCTTATCAATTCTATTCAAGTTAAGTTGTTATCAGTTTAAAATAAGTTATAAGTGTAAGCTGTTTTATGTGTCTCAAGGTAACCACAAGGGAAAATTGTGTAGAAATTACATAAAGGAACACAAAAAAGAAGTGAAAGCATACTGGTACCAAAAAATATCAAAACACAAAAATGACAGCAAGAAAAAAACAAGGGGCAAGAGATCTATTTTAAAAAAAACAACACCAAAATGGCAACAGTAAGTTTTTGCATATCAATAAATTACTTTAAAAATAAATGGATTAAGTTGTACAATTATAAGACATAAAATGACTGAGTAGATTTAAAAAAAAAAAAATAGATCCAAATAGATGCTGCCTGTAAGACATTCACTTTAGCCTTAAAGACACTGGTAGACTGAGAATGAAGGAATGGAAAAGGACATTTCAAGCAAATGGTAATTTAGAAAGAGTATAGGTAGCTCTACTTATAGCAGACAAAATAGACTTTAAGCTAAAAATGGTAAAAAAGAGACAAAAAAGGTCATTATATAATGATAAAGAGCCCAACACAGCAATAAGATCTGATGATTATATGTATTTATACATCCAAAATTGGAGCACCTAAATACGTAAAGCAAAAACTAAAAGTAAAAATGAACAGCAATACAATAATAGTTGGGGACTTTATTTATTTTTTTTAAGATTTTATTTATTTGTTAGAGAGAGAGAGAGAGCACAAGCAGGGGGAGCTGCAGGCAGAGGGAGAAGCAGACTCCCTGCTAAGCAGGGAGCCCAATGTGGGACTTGACCCCAGGACCCTGGAATAACTACTCACTGAGCCACCCAGGTGCCCCTAATTGGGGAATTCAATATTCCACTCTCAACAATGGCTAGGTCTTCCAGATGAGAATCATTCAAAAAACGGCAGATTGTAATAAAAGAGACCAAATGGACCTAACAGATACATGCAGAACATTTTATCTGACAACAGCAGAATATACATTCTTGTGAAATACACATGGCATTTTCTAGGACTGACTGTATGTTTGGCCACAAAACAAGTCTTAGCAAATTCAATAAGACTGAAATCATACCACGTATCTTCTCTGACCACAGTGGCATGTAACCAGAAATTTATAACAAGAATAAAATTGGATGAACACATGGAAATTAAACAACACACTTCCCCGAACAACAAATGGATCAAAGAAATTAAAGAAATAAAAAAAGTTTCTTGAGATAAAAGAAAATGGAAATGCAACATACCAGAACTTGTGGGATGCAGTAAAAGCATTTCTAAGAGGGAAGTTCACAGCAATAAATGCCTACATAAAGAGACAAGAAAAATCCCAAATAAGCAACATAACTCTCACTTTAAAGAACGAGAAAAAGAAGAATGAACTGAGCCCAAAGTTACAGAAGATTGGAAATAATAAATATTACTGCTGAAATAAATGAAATAAAGAAGAGAAAAAGAATAGAAAATATTACCAAATTAAGAGTTGGTTCTTTGAAAAACAAACAAACAAACAAACAAAATTGACAGCACTTAGCTAAACTAAGAGAGGAAAAAACAGAAAAGAACCAAATCAACAAAATTACAAATGAACAAGAAGATATTACAATGGCTACTACAGAAACTGAAAGAATCATAAGAGCCACTGTGACTAACTATATGCCAACTTACTAAGACTGAATCAGGGAGAAATAGAAAATCTGAACATACCAATTATTAGTAAAGAGATTGAATCAATAATCAAAAATCCCCAAATGGTGAAAAACCCAGGACCAGATGGTTTCACTGGTAAATTTTACCAAATATGTAAAGAATTAACACGAATCCTCAAATTCTTCTAGAACATTGAAGAGAAAGGAAACATTCTCAAATTCATTTCATAAGGTGAACATTATCCTGATACTAATCAAAAAAAGATTTTCTAGAAAAGAAAACCAAAGGCCAATATCCCTGATGTCTAAACATGCTAAAATTCTCAATAAAACACAGGATTACCTCATTTTATTGTGATTCTTTTTTTGTAGTTCTCTTTTTGTAGTTAGTCATGGTTACGACTCACTGAAAGCTCAGATGATGGCTAGCATATTTTAGCAATAATGTATTTCTTAATTAAGGTATGTACATTGTTTTTTGTAGACATAATGTTATTACATACTTAACCGTGTACAGTATAGTATAAATATAACTTTTATATGAACTGGGAAACCAAAAACATCATTTGACTTGCTTTATTGAGATATTTGTTTTGTTGTGTTGACTGGAACCAAACCTTCAATATCTCCAAGATAACGGTTATGCCAGCAAGCCGAATTCAACAGTGTATTAAAAGGATCATTCACCATGAACAAGTGGAATGCAAGGATGGCTCAACCTATGTAAATCCATCAGTATGATACATCACATTAATAGAATGAGAGAAAAGAATCATAGGATCATTTTAATAGACAGAAAAACATTTGATAAAATTCAACATCCATTCATAATAAAACTCAACATATTAGGCATAGAAGGAACATATCTCAACATAATAAAGACCATATATGTCAAGCCCACAGCTAACATCATACTCAATAGTGAAAGGTTGAACACTTTTTTCCTAAGATCAGGAGCAAGACAAGGATGCCTGCTCTCACCACTCCCATTCAACTAGTCCTGTGGAAGTCCCAGCTAGAGCAATTAGGCAAGAAAAAGAAATAAAAGATATCACAATTAGAAAAGAAGTAGTAAAATTAACTCTATTTGCAGATGACATGATTTCATATAGAGAAAACCCTGAAGACACAACCAAAAATTGTTATTAGATCTAAACAATGAGTTTAGTAATGCAGAATTTAGTAATGCAGAACACAAAATTAACATACAAAAATCAGCAGCATTTCTACACACTAACAATGAATTTTCTAAATAAATAAATAAATCCTACTTACAATAGCATCAAAAACAATAAAATACTTAGGAATCAATTTAACTAAAGAGGTGAAAGATCTCTACTCTGAAAACCATGAGACCTTGAAGAAAAAAAATCAAAGAAGACACAAATAAATGGGAAAGTATGCCATGTTCATAGATTGGAAGAATTAACATTATTAAAATGTGAATATTACCTACCAAAAGCCATCCATAGATTCAATGCAACCCCTATCAAGATTCCAAAGGTATTTTTTACAGAGCTAAAAAAAATAAATAAATAAAAACACTCCTAGGGGCACCTGGGTGGCTGAGTCGGTTGAGTGGCTGCCTTCGGCTCAGGTCTTGATCCCAGGGTCCTGGGATGGAGCCCTACATCGGGCTCCCTGCTCAGCAGAGAGCCTGCTTCTCCCTCTCCTTCTGCCTGCCACTCTGCATACTTGTCCTCTCTGCCTGTCAAATAAATAAATAAAATCTTAAAAAAAAAAACCAAACTCCTAAAGTTTACACAGATCCACAAAGACCCTGAATAACCAAAGAAATCTTGAGAAAGAAGAAAACATGAAGCATCACACTTCCTGATGCTGTACTATAAAACAATAGTTATCAAAAACTAAACAAGTAGTTATCAAAAGCAAATTTTTATCAGTAGTTATCAAAATAGTTATCAAAATTCTTATGAAATAGTTATCAAATAGTTATTTATAGTGCTGGCATAAAAACAAATAGACCAAAAGAACAGAATCAAGAGCTGAGAAATAAACCCATGCACATACAGTCAGCTAATACTTGACAAAGGAGCCAGGAATACTCAATGGAGAAAAGATAGTTTTTTAAATAAATGATGATGTTATAATTGGGTATTTGCATGTAAAAGAATGAAACTGGACCTATACTTAACCAATATAAACATTAACTCAAAATGGGTTAAATACTTAAATACCTGAAGCCATGAAAATCTTAGAAGAAAACATAGGAATAAAGTTCCTTGAGGGGTTTTGGTAATGATTTTTTTAAATATGACACCTAAAGAATAAGCAGAAAAAATCAAAAGTAAGTGGGACTACATCAAACTAAAAAGTTTTTGCACAGCAAAAGAAACCATCAACAAAGTGAAAAGGACAGCCTATGGAATTGGGAAAAATATTTTCAAACCATATATCTGTTAAGAGGTTGATATCCAGTATATATACATACTACTTAATACAAAACACAAATAACCTAATTTAAAAATGGGCAAAGGACATGAATAGACACTTCTCCAAAAAAGATAAACGGAAGGCCAACAGGTATATGAAAAGATGCTTAACCTCACTAGTCATTCGGAGATGCAAATTAAAACAACAATGAGATAGCGCCTCGTGCCTTTTGAAACCGCCATCATCAAAAAGACAAGACATAACAGATGCTGGCATGCATGTGGAGAAGCGAGATCCCTTGCACACCATTGGTAGGATTGTAAATTGTTGCAGCCTTTATGGAAAACAGTATGGAGAATCCTCAAAAAATTAAAAATAAAACTATCACATGATCCACCAATTCACTTTTAAGAATATATCCAAAGGAAACAAAAACACTAACTCAAAAAGTTATCTGTACCTCATGTTGATAGCAGCATTATTTACAATAGGCAAAACATGGAAACAACCTAAGTGTCCATTGATGGATGGATGGATGTATAAAGAAGCTATGGGGTGTGTGTGTGTGTGTGTGTGTGTGTGTGTGTGTGTATAATGGAATATTATTCAGCCACAAAAATGAAGAAATCCTACCATTTGTGACAACATGGATAGACCTTGAAGGCATTGTGTTAAATAATTCAGATATGGAAAGACAAATACCATATGATCTCACTTACATGTAGATTCTAAAAAAATAATTAAAAACCTTAAACTCACAGACAGGAAAAAAAAAAAAAAAAAAAAAAAGCTCAGACTTGGATTGTCCCAGGTGAAGAGTGTGGGGAGTGGGGATTGGAGGAAGGTGGTAAAGAGATTCAAATTTCCGCTGTAGAGTAACTAAATACCAGGACTGTAATGGACAACATGATGACAATAGCTAATGCTGCTGTATGACATACAGGAAAGTTCTTGAGACAGTAAACCCAAAGAGTTCTCCGCACAAGGGAATTTTTTTCCCATTTTCTCCTTCTTTTAGTTGTATCTCCACAAGTGGATAGATGTCAACTAAACCTATTGTAGTCATCATCTCACAACATGTAAATCAAACCATCACGTTGTAAGCCTCAAAGTTATACAGTGATATATGTCTGTTATTTCTCAATAAAGCTGGAAATAAGTGAAGTGTTTAAGGAGATCTTTGTTAACCAGCAAATGACTTTCAGTCTGAGCATTACACCAACTGGTTGTATGCCATCTATCTCACAGGGAGCAATTAATCTGAACCTTCAACAGTCAACATTAAAATTCCATTAACAGTGAGCAGAATATTAACATGCGTGGGATTGCCATTTTCATCTCTCCAAATTTCAGTGTTAATTGTGACTATTACACCTTAATCTACTTGGTGAATTAAAAATATTGCATAAAGTATATAATTAGCCATTCGGTGTATATAATAATACATAGAACTTAAATGCATGTTTCGGCACCTTAAACATAGATGGGCTACAGATTGCTCCTAAGCTAACAATCCTTTATAAAAGCACTAAATACCTTCCAAAGCCAATTTCCCCAGGACTCTGATGTTGTAATTCCGTTCTCTTTTTCAGAACCATATCACCGCCTTTGCAGAAGTCACATGATAGTGAAGCAGATGGTTTGTCACTGCATTGGACATCGTCCCTGTTCACTGTCCACTCATAACACCCAAAGTTTGTTTGATTACAACAGAAGTTTATGAAGTTGTCTAATAATTTTTATATTTTAAAATCAGTGTCAACTCATCTGTTTCCCCCACTAGACTGTGAGCTCCTCAAGGGCAGGACTGTGTCTTTCTTCTCTGTATCCCCAGCACCTACAACAAAGCCTCGCACAAAGTAGGTGTTAAATAAAATGTGATGACCCAATGAAAAGATTAATTCTTAAATAAAATACTCATATTAGTCTCTCGCAGAATCACCGATAACTATGTGAAAAGAAATTTACACAAGTCATCTTGTATAAGAAATCCCTCCATTTGGAGCTAGTTAAGTTTTTTAGTTGTTCGTAGATCTATTCAGCAGTATACTACATTTCATTTGAAGTGGACTTTGAAAGTCATGGGGGTTTTATGTTATTATTCAGCATGACATTATTTCCATTCTAACAGATTTCAGTGTGTGAAATTACTTTACTTTTAGAAGGTATGTTCTATACTAAAATAATGTTTGCACATAATATTATGCTATATTTCACTTAAATTACCATTCATACTATACATTCTAAGACTGGTGCTTCTGCTTTTGAAGGGGAAAATGCCAATTTTTACTGTAATAAGTAATGTATCATAATTAAAAATTATTTATTTGGACTTTTGTTCCTGACAATTGTGGTTTAATTGTTGACTTGTGGATTTGAATGCAGACAGGGCTTAGGGTATTATAAGTGACAAAATCTAGCAGTGGTCCCTATGTATTGAGCAATTTTCCACTAATAAAAGTGTCTCCAGAGGAGGTAAAGGCTCCATTCTTGGGCTTTTTACTACTCAAGATTCCTCATAATTTAAACAGGAAAGAACCACACTCTGACTCATAAGTTAAAATCTATAAATGCCAGAAATGTGGTTAATGCATTTTACTTTGTAAAGTACTTTGGTTTTTTTTGTATAGTACTTTATAGTTTATAAGGTACATTTTCATTTATAATTTTACTTAATCCTTACAGTAACCTTGTGTAATCATTGAAAATGGCTTTAGCTTCTAAATGAGAAAAATAAAGCCAAGGCAAGGTAAATAATGAGCCCAGTGTCATACAACTAACTAGTAGGAGGCAGTTAAAATTTAAATTCAGGTTTTCTGAATTTAAATTTCTGAACTAGTTATTTTCTAATACACCACAGCTATTGTATCATTTTGGACACATTGAAATCTTCCAGAGGTCAGTAGAGTCCTGGACAACTACTTATGATGTTAAAAAAATGAAGAAATACCAAAATAGAGTTATAAGAGCTATGTTGTATTTGAAATATTTGTGGTTTAAGAATGAACACTTCTCAAATATGCAACTATATGGTAACCTATTTTTAATTTTCTTTAAAAATAATGTCAAGAGTCTAGATGTGAGGTCTTTTGTAAAGTTGAAAACTAAATCAGGTATCTCTCCTGCACTCCTCACCCCAGTGCTCAGGAGAGGCCCCAAAGGACGTACCTCACACTGAGCATGTGAAATTAAGGATGAAACCATGTCAATATAAGGAAGATGGACCTGGGTGTGATTACACCATTAAATGTACTCTTCTACTGTAACTCCACAATTTTTAAAGACACCCTGAGTAGCTTTGTCTAATATGAGCAGTAGTTAGTTGACAGAAATGAATCTTCTCCACCTTGATAGTAATAAAAAATAAACTTCAAATTTTCTCTATAATTTCAACAGAAATCTGCAAATAAATACAACCAAAGACTTGTCCAGTATTCCCCAAATAGATATTACTTGCTCTTTTCCATCACTATGGGAGTTAAAACACTTTTTGTAGGGCCAAAAGCAGAAAATCCAAATTTCTACCAAATTCAGACTTCTACAGCAATTCAACACTGTTGGAAATGTAAAACACAAAGGAGGTTCTAATGCCTTGATCCTCTTTAATGACCTTTTTAGGCAATAACAGTAATAGGAATGGAAGTGAAAAGGATGATTATAATGTCTTCGGACGCAGGATTACCAGTAAGACTTCTGGAGTTAAATCACTTTTATAGGTTCTAGAATCAGTTTTCCAAGGAGCCAGTTTGGAATGTTTTTCTTGTTGGACGCCTTAGCTATACATTCATGTGTAAATGTTGTGTCTTTGCACCTTCTTTAACCAGGTTCAAATGCAGGAGTTACAGACATTCCTCAGAAACGCAGATTTTATCCAGGATCGGCATCCGGTCATCTCTAACGAGAAATGTCATGGGCCCAAGATTATGCACTAAATAATCCTGCCATGACAGAAATTCAGAAAAAATAAAAAGATACACATGCGTAAGGCAAAAAGCCAGCAAAGAACCCTGAACCGTGATGCTCTAACTGCGAATAATGAAAAACACATTTAAGAAAATATGAACCTGTAAATATGTACATATATAGGTCTAGTAAAAGCAGGCAAACACCTACTTTTCTGATAAACACATCTTTTTATTCTACTTCCTTGGGGCCCAGGTCAGTATAAATTGGTCAGCCTGAAAATTTTAGTTGTCTCTGTTTGCATGGCAGAAATTCTGCACATGTTTTATCTGACTCCTAAGATTATTTAAAAGGCTCTTTTATGTTAAAAGAGAGGTGAACCTTCTTTGACAGACTTTTTCTTTTCCACTTCTAACTGGGCCTCTCTTTTCTCAGGATCTATCCTAGCCAAATATCACAGTTACATTTACCATACAGTTTCCTTTGTGAAAGAGCAGTAGGGGAGGACATAATTCTCTGCTGTGTATTGTATTTTTCAAATAAAATTTTTAAAATGTAAAAAATTAAGTTTGATTTTTTTTTTTTCCTGTAAATCCTTTCTTGGGGTAGACAAAGAACACTTGTGTGATGCAAGTCAAATTGTCAGAATGACTGGAGAATGTTTGCAGAAGGAGCACAGTGGTTGACATTAGACCAGTTCTCTGGGCAGCTATATCCCCCAGGCCGGCCTGGGATCTTAGCAACCTCCTTATTTGCAAATCAGAAGCCTCTGAAACTATCTGGGACGCCAAGCAAGTGTATGATCTACTACATGATCTGCCTCCTCTGGTCCAGCAAGGTGCTAAAGAATGGATGTAAATGATCTCGTTCTTGCCACTAGGGCACCATTTAATAAATTTTGATTGCATGTTTATTTAGTTTTTTAAAGATTTTATTTACTTGACAGAGAGAGACCCAGCGAGAAATGGAACACAAGCTGGGGGAAAGGGAATGGGAGAAGCAGGCTTCCCGTGGAACAGGGAGCCTGGTGTGGGGCTCGATCCCAGGACCCCAGGATCAGGACCTGAGCCAAAGGCAGACACTTAAGCCACCCATGCACCCCGATTGCATGCCTTAGAAACACAAATCTTTTTACTATTTGCCAGACATGGGCTTTGAAATAAAGTTTGCAACTTTGGATTCTTTTTAAAATTTCAATTAAGGGCATTTCTTCCAGATTGTTAAGTGAATGAATTCCTTATACAAAGAAAAAAATAAGAGTTTTTATATTCTGCTTCACTATCCACTTTACTTTAGATTATAGCTGGTTCTTAGGCTGGTAAACCTTGGGACACGGTCTAGGTTTAATGAGAAAAATATGTCACCCCCTCCCCCCACCAAGTTTGTGAGCCATGGATATGCTACAGGATCTAAATTCTAAACTCAGACTGATATTTTCAAATCTGTGACCTTGCTCACAAGGACCTTCAGATAAGAAAACACACAGGAGTGGAAATAGAGCCTCCTTTAGCATTCAGCTAAAAACTCGAAGTCCACGTCTCAAAGGTGGCGTCCTTAACAAGGGTGATCTTAACAAACACCATCCTGGGTCCTTGTTTATCTTCATATTATTTCATGTATAAATGTGGGTCCATTTTTCACTTTGCATGGAAACATTATCACTGGTACAAAAGAGGAAATTTTTGTTTTTCTTTCCGGGGGGAAAAAGGTATATTTTTAAATCAATATTAGAAAAAGAAAGAAAAATCTTTCTAAACTTGTGAGATATACTGAGTATTAAGCAGTCTTCTCTGGAGTTATTGTTCTTCCTCAAGAAAACCCTTCAGCCTTCTTTCTTTCAGCAAATATTTACTGACTGGTTCTGCATACCAGATACTTCACAATGTGCCAACTTAACAGTGCTTAGAAAGACAATCAGTCTCTGTCCTTTCAGATTGGACAGCTCAGCAGCCCCAACACTGATGGTACCCCAAGAGTTCTGTTTAAAGTTAGGGTGGGAGACTTGGCTTGGGGTTAGCCAGCTACATACTCTTCAGACTAAGCAAAGCACACATCGATTACAGCAACAGTTAAGGTGAACCAAAAACATTGCCTCCATAAACAACATAATATAATTTGGCTATTGCTGAATTTAAAAAAGCCCCAAAGTGCTATAATAATCCTCACCAATCTGAGGGTCAGTGGAGCCCTTTTTCTAGTCTCAGCTGGGCTCTTTCAAGCTCTTGTAATCAGGCTGGTAGCTCTGCTGACCTTGGTTAGACATTCTCACATATATGGGGGTCATCTGGGTGTAGGCTGATCTAAGGTGGCTTCATTTGGGACAACTGAAATTCATATTCAACTTCCCTCTGCTAGCCAAGGTCCTTCCTATGGGGGCCCAAGACAGAGCAGAAGCAGCCAGGCACTGGCACATTATCACTTCCATCTTGTTTAATTGGCAAAGGCCAAGGCTCAAGGCCAGCGCAGATACAAGGATTGTAGGAGTAGCTGGAAATTTGCATGGCAAAGATGTGGACACAGAGAAGGGTGAAGAATAAGGGCCATTTTGCATTCAATGTATCATGAACTTTTAGTGAACCTAAATCTTAAAAACATTTTCCTCAACTTACTGAGAACAGATTTTTTTCTGATCAACACAGGATACATACAGATAACAACAAAAAACAAGCTCGTTGTATTTGCAAAAATGGCCACCCCACCAATCATCAGCCACACCCTAAAAATGTCTTTTAATTAATTAATTAATTGGACAGAGATCACAAGCAGGCAGAGAGGCAGGCAGAGAGAGAAGAAGCAACAGACTCCCTGCCGAGCAGAGAGCCCAATGTTGGACTCGATCCCAGGACCCTGGGACCAGGACCTGAGCCAAAGGCAGAGGCTTTAACCCACTGAGCCACCCAGGCACCCCCAAATGTCTTTGTGATAACTGGCTAGAAAACTGCCCATCTAGCTCTTAACTGAAAGCAGTGAGGAGCTTGCGGAAGCTTTTCTAGGTTTTCCCAGAAAACCTTCCTAGGTCTTCCCCTATAGTAATAAAGGAAGTCGTGTTAATTCTATAAGAAAATGAAGAATTTTCTTCAATGTTAATGAAAATGACAGAGAATGAGAAAGGCATCTAAGCAGAAAGAATAGGATGAAATTTGAAGCAAAAGAATAAAACCAGGAAAAAAAATAACTGAAATAGAAAACCAGGTTGTCATGCATTGATTGTGTGTGTGTGTGTGTGTTGTGTATGTGTCTACTTTGCGAACTTTTTATTTTCACAAATTTCAGTTACCATGGTGCTAGGGAATGAATACTGATGTCCCCCCAAATTCCTATGTTGAAGCTTAATCCCCAATGTGATGGTATTTTGAGAGGGGGGAATTTGGATCTGGGGGTTATAGGTCATGAGGGTGGGTCCTCTTGATATCTGTGCCCTTATAAGAAAAGACATGGAAAGACCGGCTTCCTCTCTCTCTGCCCTCTGCCATGTGATATATGAGAAGACAGCCACCTGCACACCAGAAAGATGGCTTTCCTCAATCACCAGACCTCCAGCACCTTGATCTTGGCCTTCACAGCTTCTAGAACAATAAATTGTTGTTTAAGCCACCCAATCTATGGTCTTCTGTTACAGCAGCTCAAACCGACTAAGACATGGTGCTCCCCCAACCACAGGGTTCACATTTGAGTTACCACAAGTTATCGCATTAAGTACAAACATTGCCATGAATTCATCAGTTCTCAAGTCACTATGTAAATAATGCGGGTTATGATCAGTGACCTCTTACATCACAGCGTGTCAGTGGACACCACATTTGTTATTCAGTTCTCAGTTCATGCACACACAGCAAAGCAGGCAATTGTGTTAACTCTGTGTCTCCCTGTGATCATTCCAAGTGACAATTTTTTAAACACATGATGAAAAGAGAGAACTAGCCAATGAAAATGGAAGTACAGCAAAAAAGAAAAGGTGATAATGCTGAAAATGAAATTCCAATCAAACATACATGTGTTTGTAGAAGACTTAGCTGACCATGAGAACACCAACACCTCCACCATCAGCAGAGACCATGTCATACCATTTCAGAAGCCTCGACATTTAATCTGAATACGTGGTTTTGATCCCCAAATGCTAAAGACACCCAGACATACTTTGTATATATACAAAACCGCTAATATATATAATATATTATATATATAAATATATTATAAATATATATTATATTATATATTATATATAAATATATTATAAATATATATATTATAAATATTATATATTTCTTTTTTTTTTGAGATTTTATATATCTATCTGACAGAGACCACAGCAGGCAAAGAGGCAGGCAGAGAGAAAGGGGGAAGCAGGCTCCCCACTTAGCAGAGAGCCTGACACGGGGCTTGATCCCAGGACCCCGAGATCACAACCCTAGCCGAAGGCAGAGGCTCTAACCCACTGAGCCACCCAGGTGCCCCTAAAAGCTTTCTTTTTAAAGGAAATCTTCCATATTTTATGTTAATGCACAACATAATTATGTGTGCATTTATATTATATCCATAATATATATTATAGATATTATAGATCTCTTTTTATTGCAATTATTTGGTCACATATTTTCTATGGCCCAATTAAGAAATATTGGTCTTATAAATGGATAGAAATGTCTTTGTATTAGAGGGCCATCTCAGCTATGCAAAGTATTCATTAGAAGGAGTAGAAGGGACATCAGGAAAAGCAATTTTTTTCCTAAATAACACAAGATTAATACTGTAGGTGATCTTTCCAAATTATCTTGCACATATTCTGCCTTAGTACATAAATATGCGTAATTTAACCTATTCTACCTTTTGACCTTGAATCATTTTTTGGTGCTCTAATAAATGAAAGCTCTCGGAAGTTACAATGAGTTATGAAGTTATATAGGGGGTTTGTTTCCTTGATCCAAGGGTTATTTATTTGATTTTTTTTTTCCCTGCTTACCTTCTTAGAGCTTTTTCTGCCCTCTGCTGTTAATTCTCATTATTTCTTGCCTTGAAATCTCCCTTAGCAACCTTCTGACCTGCTTCCAGTATGTTACTGTATTAGTCAGCCCAGGCCGCCACAACACAGTGCCACAGGCTGCATGGCTTCAACCACATTTATTTTCCCACAGTTCCGAGGCCTGAGAGCCCAAGATCAAGGGGGCGTTTGATGAGGATTCTCTCCTCAGGTTGGAGACGACTGCCTTCTCTCTGTGTCCTCACACGGCCTTTCCTTTGTGTTCCTGCAGGCTCCTGCAGGTTCCTCTTGTCAAAAAGACACTAGTTCTCTCAGAATAGGGCCCCCTCTTATGACCTTTTTAACCTTGGTTACCTCCCAAAAGGCTCTGTCACAAAATACAGTCCCACAGAGGGTCAAGGCTTCAACATATGAATCTGGAGGGGGATGCAACTATATACTCATTGCCGGAACAGCTATATACTCATTGCCTTAAAATGTCATCTTCTGTAGTGGCAATGTCCTGCCAAGCAACTGAAGGACTCCAGGGGAACACAGGAAACAAGGGTGTTACTATATGTAAAACTCAGTCAGTTAGGATAAGGGGGGCTCTCTCATGAAATAAAATGGATGGGCTTTGTGATAGGTGTTTTCACTGCCTCTACACTGACCTATTCTCTGTGCTACTGATTTCAGATGGCCAGAGTTCAAATTACAGCCATCTGATCCTCAAAGGTGGGGCCATGGTTATCTTTGTTGTGGGTAAATACAGCCAAGGTGGGGTATTTCTTTCCTGCTACTGAAAATAAGAAAGTGTAACATGAGATTTCAGGTGTTATCTTGAGACATGATCTGCAAGAACTCAAATAGATGTCAAATAATTATGTTTGCTCTCTTAGAAAATGCCTTTAGCCTATGGTGCAATATTAATACAGTTTTATTATAAATGAAGTTTAAACTTTTGAGGTCCTAAATTGCAATGATTGAATGTAAAACTTCAGTAGTATGAAAATTTCAGCTCTTTTAGATATATTGTTTTCATTGTGATTTGGTGCTTTGTGTTAAGGAAGATAAACTTGTATATTAGACTAGATAAGCCAAATAATATAGACCTGGTATTTTTGAAGTGAGAAATTCGTAAGACATACGGTGATAGCATCTGGGATCATATCCATACCACTTTAGAAGCTTTTATATTTATTCTGAATACTTGGTCTTAATCTCAAAATCCTAAAGACATATGGACATACCAGCTGGGCCACCATCAATTGAGACTCTAACATTGTTCACTTTAACAATATATATTTTAAAAAGAGAGCATCGCTATTTTTCAACTCCATATTCCCCTCCATTATTGCTGCCTCTTTCTAATACAACAGATTTCCAGGAACACTGTAAGGATAGCAGAAGCAATAGTGAACTAAATTCTCTTCTATCCAGGTTAATCTAGATGTAGTTACAGAAATGTTATACACTGTTTATACCCTGATACATAAATGGGTGATGGCTATTAAGGAGGACACTTGTGATGAGCGCTGGGTGTTGCATGTAAGTGATGAGTTGCTAAATTCTGCACCTAAAACTAATATTACACTGTATATGAACTGACTGAAATTTAAATAAAAATTTGGAGAAAGATAAAAAATAATGAAATGTAGGCATTCTTAAATAAATAAATAAACTTATGGTTTATTTATATGACATATATTATATATTACATATTATATTACATATAGTTTATATACATATAAATTATAGCATACATAAAATATTAAGTTTAATAATATTAAATATTATATATCATATATTATAGCTCTATATAACATAAATTATATAATTATATATAATTATATAAATATATAAAGCATGTAAGTTTATTATATATTATATATAAATAAATTATATAAATATATAAAGCATCAATAATATTAAATATTATAATAAATACTGATGTTTACGTGTAAATACATAAAATATTATATATACATATATATATATAAAATTTCGTTTTGGGTAATAGACCAAGCAAGTACCTCTATCCCTACTGTTGTTGATTGAATTGTGTCCGTCTAAACTTATTATGATGAAGTCCTAACCCCAAGTATCTCAGAAGGTATCCTTATTTGGAAATAGAGTAGTTGCAGATACAAATAATGAAGACAAGGTCATCCTGGCATAGAATGCGCCTCTAATCCGACATGATGGGTGTCCTGTGAGAAAGGGGAAATTTGGACACAAATGCACACAAGGAGAATACCATGTGAAGATGAAGACAGAAACTGGGTGGTGCTTCTCTATGCCAGGGAACTCCAAAGTTGCCACCAAGCTGGCAGAGGCTGGCCAGGAGGCATGAAACAGGCTCTCCCTCACCGCTTTTAGAAAGAATCAAGTCTGTTGACATCTTGATTCAGATTTCTAGCTGCTGGAATTGTGAGATAATAAATCTCTCTGATTTATACCCCCCAGTTTGTAGCATACAGCCCTAACAAGCTCATGTAACTATTAACAGCTCAGGGTGCTCTGCAATATTGCGCAAGACCAAGAAAGAAAGACTTGAATTTTTGGTTTTCCATTGCCATTCTGTAATTTAGACCATGTTATTTAAACATACTAATCTCTATATCTTCAGGTTACACTTTATTTTACTATAGAAACAGTCAAGTCCCAAATCACATCACAAAGTAATTATTGTTTCTTTCTGCTTCACGCATGCCCATGATGGGTCACTTGGAGGCTCTGATCTATTTAATAACACCCTAAAATGAGACCCAGGCTGGTAGAGGAGATGCTATTTGGAACATAGGCATTAACTGTGGCCGAGGGGAAAAAGACCAATGGTAAGTGTGTCTGGCTTTTAAATAGTTTACCCCCAAAAAGATGCACATCACTTCCACTCACTTTTCATTGACCAAAGCAAATCGACCATTGCTTGAATGCAAGAAAGTGCAGAAGTACTTAGAAAAGAGAAACATCATCAAAAATCTGTAAATAGTCCCAATTGCCATCTGTCAGCATTGATATGATCATAAATTGAGGTTAACCAGTTAAATCCTTCATATTTTCATTCAACAATATTTATCCAGGCCTACTGTGTGTTAGCTACTATCCCAGAGAGCATAAGACAAAATCCCCACCCTCAACAAGTTTTCCTTTTTACTGGAGGAGTTTATAGTGAAAATAAAGAAGAATGTAAATGTGTAATACAATTTCAGATACGTATAAGTGTTATGAAGAAAAGTGAAACAGGTCAAGGTTCCTGAGAGACACTGGAGTGGGAAGCTGAGCTAGATATTTTTTTTAATTGTATTTTTTCAGTGTTCCAAGATTCATTATTTATGCACCACACTCAGTGCTCCATGCCTTCCTTAATACCCACCACAGGCTCTCCCAACCCCCCACCACCCTCCCCTCCAAAAAAGGTAGATATTTTAGCAATGAGTACAAATTCCCTAGCATGGTCCTTAGTGAGTGTAGGCACCCAAGAAATGCTTTTATTTTCCTCTCCCTCAACACCCTACATCATTGGCATCAACCACAGAAGACTCAAAGTAAATTTTGTGACTATTAAATTATAAAACACAGTAAAAAGATTAAAATGCCCAATTCTGGCAAGGATGTAATGTAACTGAGACAAGCATATATTTCTGCTGGCAGTGTAAATCCCTTTGGAAAGCAATTTGGCAATACATTTCATGATCCACTAAAATGCTCATAACCCTGACTCAGTAATTTCATTCCTATGAATCTGTCTCCAAAAGTAATATAATTTAATAATCACAAAGATGATTATTTCAGTGTTATTTGTGATATCAAAAACAACATGAATATGCAGCAATAGGGAAATGGTTAAATTGATTATGGCTTACTAACTATATAGAATATTATGTAGTAATTAAAATGATAATTACGTACATTATGTAGCAATGGGAAAAATGTTTATGATATAATTTTAATTTTAAAAGATGCAAATTATACCCTATAATTATATGATGTAAAAATCATATATGTAAATGCATGAAATTAAAAGAGAACATGGAAAAGTGAAATCTAGAATGTACAAATTTGTAGTAATTAAAATACATTTTATTCAGTTTGTTACCTTTATCAAATGTTTAACAAGTACTCCCATACTATTGTTTATATAATGGATTCAAAATTATAGTTAAAAGAGCCATGGAGAACAATGATTCCTTACTCAATGGGTTTGATCTTGACCAAAATCTTACTATCTATGTGCTCTAATCCGCTCCAAACTTATCCTATCTTAAACTTATAATCCTCAAATTATAACTTTTGTGATTTCTATGTTAAATTGATATTATAAATAATGTACTATATCTTAAACAAATAAATCCTGAAATTTATTAAATGATGCAATCAGCCAGAATTTATTTCTGAGACATTGCAATAGAATGTGGATTTTAAATTTCAAGACATTTGATATCTTCATTGCAGGAATTGGGGGAGGTCAGTATCTATACCTTCATTGCTGGAAAGCAGATTATGGACTAAGTCCAGTAGTTCTCTAACAGGGCTCAATTTTGTCCCTCAGGGGACATTTAACAGTAATAGAAACCTTGTCACAATCTGGGGGAAGGAACTGTGCTGTGACAACGGGTGGGTAGAGGCCAAAGGATGTGGCTAAACATCTTACAACATACAAGACAGCTACAGGACAGCTCCCACAATGAAGAAGGATCTGGCCCAAAATGCTATTAGTACCTAGCTTGAGAAATCCTAGAATAGGCAGTAGGAAGAATACAAGCTTGACAATAAAGAAAACCAACTTTTAATTTTATTTTCACTACTAAAATTTTGACCTTGAGCTAGCCACTACATTCTATCCCTCAATTTATTTATTAGCAAAATGAAGGTAAATAATATTTATCCTACCTCAGGGGATGGTTCTGAGAGTAAAATGGAGAAAATGCAATAGTGCTTTAAGAAGTTAAAGTGCACATATAAATACTACCATTATCACTATATCTATTTCAAAAATCTCTTTAATTACCAAAAAAAAAAAAAAAAAAGAAAAGAAAAGAAAAGAAAGAAAGAAAAAAAAAAGAGAAAACAGAGAACCAGAGAAATAGCTGATTATAGGATTGGGACAGGAAATATGCAAGATGGGCCTGGGGTGTCATGTAGTCCCAAAAAGAAAGAAAGAGATAAAACACACACAAACACACACACACTCGATGATGAGGTATGTTGAAGGAACATAGGGGCCAACTAAAAGAGCTCCCAATGGCCAAATCCAGAGCAATTCAAGTAATAAAATGAATGAAGTCATATTGGATTATAATCCAAAGTATAAAATGAATATGCCAATGGTCCCGTATTGATAAAAATACTGAAGAAATAAATTGGGGAGAATAGGCAATTCTGTGCAGCATAAGTGTAAATAATTTAGGAAAGTACTTCACATCAGGGAAATAGAGCATGACTCCCCACTCCTTAAGTGAAGACTGAGTTGGGTGACTTTTATCCAAATAGAACAGTATGGAAAGAGAGGAAAAAGAGTGACTTTCCACTGAAGAAAATCGACAAATACTACCTCAGCCAGATGATCAAAATTAACATCCATAGCCACAAATTATGATTATGGTATATACCTTTGATTTGTTATGATGAAAATGTGACTTTAGTTCTGTGGGCTTCCCAAAACCCATTAAGCCAGTCTAACCACAAGAACAATGTCAACAGATCTCCACTGAGGGACATTCTACAAAATACCGTATCAGTACTCCTCAAAGCTGTCAAGATCATCAAAACAAAGTAAGTCTGGAAAATAGTCATAGCCCAGAGGGGTCTGGGGAGGCATGACAGTTCAATGCAATATGGTGTTCTGGAAGAGAACGAGGATGTTGGGTAAGATCTAAGAAAATCAGAATCAAGTATGGACCTTTGTTAACAATGCATTACTATTAGTTCATTAACTGCCAAAATGTCCCCCACTAATGAAAGATGTTAATAATAGGGGAAATCGGGTGTGGGGCGTATGGGTAAATGGGAATAGGTCTTGTACCATCTTCACAGCTCTTCTGTAAGCCTAAATAGTCTGAGATACAGTTTAAGCTTAAAAATAATGTTTTATTTAAACTGCTCTCTGAGGTTCGTCGGTGTAATCTTCTTCTTTGCTGAACCACCTACCCAAAAGTTACAGACAGAAGATGAAGTCCATATTCGTTACTATTTCGACTTTGACTTCATCTATTGCCTCTTACTAGTTATTCATGATATAATTAATGTTGACTTGCAGCCTCTCTGTGTATCATAGTCTACATATCAATAAAGAGCTAGAGATATTTGATTTTTTTTAAAAGAGGAATATTGAAGGGAAATAAGCCCCGTGCTTCTTTTAAGGAACAAAACTCATTGGGTGGGCTGTGATGGGGTGGATCTGACTGCGGTAGGGAGGCTGGGAGAGCAGGCAAGATGGCGGCTGCTTGTCTAAGATAGAAGGCCATTCTGGTAGGCAATAAAACAATCAACTCCCCCAAAGTGGGGAAGTAGAAAACAATAAGTAATCTAATATGTTGGGCTGTCTCAGAAGAGCCCAATGTGGAGCAACATGGTTTGAAGGGGCACAGAATAGGATCCGAGAGGAGTTGCTATTGCAGACACCAACCAGCAGTTGCCATCGCAGGATTCAGAGCAATGGTTCAGAAACCACGGAACAAGGGGGCGGGTATTGGAGCTGTGCCTCTGACATCCTTCTCCTTCCCCCTGCTGTGCCTCCAAAGAAAAACGTAAGGCAAACCTTAGTCCTGAAATGTGTTTAGTAGGCTTGTTATCACAACAGACATGATAACATGAATATCAAGATAAGACTTTATTGCCAGTAGAAATACAAGATTAGGATCAGACACTGGGAATGAATGAATGAATGAATGAATGAATGAATGAAGCAGAAACCCAGGTTTATTTAACAAACACTTCTAGAAGACTTACCTGTCAGACTATTCCAAGGCACTTTGAAAGTATCAGCTCATTATATCTTCATAGGAGAAGATAACTTTTCATTACCACTCTATTCTCAAAGCCTATGACAGAGCATGCTTCATAATAGGCCCTCATTAAATGCTTTACATAAAGACGAAAAGACAGAGAGAGGGAAAGGAGCAATAGGAAGGGAGGAGGGGGGAGAAAAGGGGGCAAGAGTGGGAAGAGGGAGAAGAAAGAGGGATAGGCGGGAAGGGGTGGGGGGGAGAGAAGGGAAAGAGAGAGGGAGGAAGGAAGAGATTAGTACCCCTAAAAGTCTGGATTAAATACACTGAAATGTCTGTTTGTCCAGATCAGGATTGGTTCTAGGGAATGAAATGGAGCAGAGAATGGAGCTGGTGGGGGAGTTAAGAAGGTTACGGCATCGGGCGCCTGGGTGGCTCAGTGGGTTAAGCCGCTGCCTTCAGCTCAGGTCATGATCCCAGGGTCCTGGGATCGAGTCCCACATCCGGCTCTCTGCTCAGCGGGGGGCCTGCTTCCTTCCCTCTCTCTCTGTGATCTCTTCCCTTCCTCTCTCCTACTGTGATCTCTCTCTGTCAAATAAATAAATAAAATCTAAAAAAAAAAAAAAGGTTACGGCATCTTTGAGGAGGCACGGAGAAGACAAAATGGCCAACACTTATTGACCACTCACTTTGTGCCAACATTATGCGTGTATGGTCCCTTCAAATCACTTTAATTATTAATATTCTTATCGCCCATTTTACGTATAAGGAAAGGAACAGATATTTAATCACTTTCTCTAGGTAACGCAGATACGAATGTACAACAATGAAACCCAAACCCTAGTTAGATTCTCTGCTCTCAGCTACTGTGTAAATCCAGGCTAGGATCAGGCAGATCCTCACAGAGTAGACCAAAAAGTGGGCCTGGTTTTGAAACAATGTGGTTCCTGTTTTAAGCGATCAAGTAGCCATCTATTCTGGGCTAGGAATCACCACTAGAGGAGCAGGAATCTCTAAGTGGGATTTACTCTGACCACATTACATCTGCTATGGGAGGGAAAAACGTAATTCTACAGACGCATGTATCAAAGCCAGTCTATCGGGAGCCATAGCCTGGACTGAAATCCGACAAAATGACCAAGGACACTAAAATCCAAATTTCTTGTCACATGTCTCCCTAGGGAGGCTGCCTAGGGTCCCTCTCTAGTTCCATCCCAGTTATTGTTTTTCTTTTCTTTTCCAATGTCTTCCTCCACCAGAACATTTAGTAATGCATTATCTCATTCCGTCAAAACCAAGCTCTTAGCCCGAGTACATTTTAGATATTTAAGAAATGCTGGCTGACTGGCTGACTGACTGGAAGGAAGCGGGAAGGGTCAAGGAAAAAAAAAATGCCCATTAGATACAACCAGTTCTTCCCAGTCGGTAATGAATCACACTGAATCCTGAGCGATACAGGACAGATTGTGACGGCTTAGATCTATCTTCCGTGCAAAATGGGTATGAAATAGTTAAATAGCAAATCCCAGCTAGGTGGCACTGTGTTTTAAGTAAATAATTTTTAACCCAACTGCAACAAGCCTACTGGGAAGTTTGCTATGCCGATAATGGTTTCCAAATAGCGAGGGGCAATTATTCAAGCTATAGAACCTCATGAAAACAAACAGAGCTGTATGGGCATAAGGTTGCCAGATTTAGCAAACTACAATACAGATGTCCGGCTAGCTTGGAATGTGAGACGGATGATGAACACGACTTAGTATAAGTATGCTCTCTGTCACAATTTGGGACATAGTTGCAGAAAAAAAAATCTGTTGCGTTTTTGAAATTCAAAGTTAACTGCATTTTATTATTTTGTATTATATATTGTATTGTATTTATAATACAGTTAATTATACTGTATTTATAAACTGTATTTACAGCTATAAAGATGTACCTAATACATCTTGTATTTTATCTGGCAACTCTATAGGAACATCTCTTGTGTATGTAGCATAGCATTAGGCATTACATACACATTTTCCTGTCCCTTAGGCCTTTATTCAGATCCCAGCCCTATACTCTCAACTGCCAAGTTTCTCTAGAAATCTCCAGCGTGTGTTTCCTATGTGGTAGCTGTTAGTTATTCTCTCATACTGTCTTCTCTCTCTCTCTCTCTCCATTCCTCTCTCACTTCTTTTCTCTTTTGCCAGGATAGTCTGGCCACATCAAGGCAGTAACACCAATACTCCACTCCTGTCCGGTGCCACCACATCTCCCGGGTTCCTCCCCGGTCCTTAAGTGGCTCTGGCATCAACAGGTGTCAGCTGAGCCACATCCACCAGGAACCATCTCATCCACTGGGCTTTGTTCCTTTCTCTGGGGAGTGTTGCCACTTAAGTCAAAGCATCAAAGCTGGCCGGGTTCTCTGTAGAAAAAACACAGAGGGACTCTCCAGACCTGTTAGATCTCTACTTTCTCACAGGGAACCCCCAACACTGTTGCTTCTGTTCTAATGTCTTAAAGACCTGTGAGTGGAAATAGTGGAAGTATATAACACTTTAAACTTGTTGCTTCCAGTTTCCCCTGTTCTATGGCCCTCCACCATCATTCCAAATGCTTCACCATAGTCAGGAATGAGCTCGATATGGGACTGAACTTGGCTGTCTCCCACTCTGTGCTCGGACATCTCTCTCCTCTCCTATGCAGGAGGCATTTGCTCCTGGGTGAAGTACATGTGCTTCTTCCTTCCCCCAGAATGAGCTTTTTCCCAGGAAGGTCCACAACCAGGCGCAGAAATGTGGACTATTTCTAGAGGTGAATATTTTGTCCTTGATTATATTTAATCCTCATACAACCCAGCGAGAGAGCTGGTATGTCCCTCCTTTTACAATAGGGAATGTGAGATCAGAAGGAACTTACAGATGTGAGTAGGGCACTGCAGTCGTAATCACCTGGATCTCTCCTCTCCTTTCATTCTGCTTTTAGAACATATTAAGGTCCCTCTTGCCTTTATATTTGCTGTTTGCATTGTCCAGAAAATGACAAACCCCAGGCTGCCTCCTCAACATCCAGTTTGGTCCGATGTCACCCTCTTAGGAGGTCTTCTGTGACCTGCCTTTCTACAGTAAGTTTTCAGCCATTACTCACTCCTCCTCCGCGCCGCCCTTGGATGCTTCATAGCTCTTACAAATGCAATATCATCTATTTTGTTTATTTTTATTATTTATTTGTTATTTGTCTTTTCCACCAGAATTTAAGCTCCAAGAAAGAAAGAACCTCCAAACTGTATTATCTCCAGGAGCTAAATAAATAGTTGGTGAAAGAATAAATTAATCTAAACCCCATGCCTTAGCTAGTACCCCATAATTAAAGCTGGTAATATTTATAAAATCCCATTCTTCTTAGCCACTGAGAAGATATTTTATAAATATAAATATATAAATATACACGTGCAAATTTTACAGGAGACATTGTAAAGACTAATCTGGTGATACAGTCCAATGCTGAAGAAAAAGAAAAGGACATTGGGAAAGGTGGTTCTTTGGGCCCCAAATAAAATTTGGTCACTTGGTAATTTTGCCTTAATATAGGTCCTCAATCAGAAAATCTACTTAATCTAATGCAACCGAGGGCCTCTTTTTTACATGAAAGCCTCCATGCTGAAGACATTTCTAGAAACATTTCATTGTAGTTTTCAAAATAAATAATCCTAACTCCTTTAGCCTTCCCTTAGGGGTCCTATTGCTTTTCCTTTATTAGATCTAGATATGAAATACTCTGGCATTTGTGACTTTAGTTGCAACTTAAATTAAGTACTGCAAACTCAAATGCCTACAAGGCCAGGAAGATAATAAAAATGAACGATCCTTTGGTCTTTATGTCAACATGTTCACATTTTATAAATCAGGGATGTGTGCCTAGATAAAGTTGGTTGTCTGCAATGTGCAGTTCCCGTCAGTCGTTGCCAATGACCTTGAGTCACTGGATCTTCCAATATTTCAAGAGAAGCCAGAGATCTGGATTTTTATGAGAAAACTTCTAATTTGGGGTTTATAAACCACTTTAGCTATCTACGTATATCTGGGTATCCGATGCTAAGAGTTGGTCTGTGACTCTAAGATGATGATTCCCTAGTAGTTTTTCTCAAGATGCAAGCAGGCTTTGGCTCTCTAAGACCTTTGACTCTCTATGTTAGGACACATTATTCTACCAGACTGTGGGGGAAGTTACATGTCATATGGCACCCTAGATTAATAACGATTATAGTCCTTTCTCTGAGCTCATGTAAATGCCCAGGGCAGTCCTGGCTATCAACAGTACTAAATAATATTAGAATAACCTTGCCCTTTCCTGAGTTATATATTCACTTTTTTATATATTGGGGGGTTTTGTGTTTATTCTTTATTACAGATCTCCTTGCTTTCTTTTTAGCTTATTGAGCCACTAGTAGGGCTTGGTCATATCATCAAATAATGATTTTCAATAACCTATTGTATGGGGTGTTTTGTTTTGTTTTGTTTTGTTTTCCTTCAGGGTTCTCCCTTAGTAATCTAGTGTCTTATGTTTACTTTGGCCCATTCAGTGTACTTGAACAGCATGTTATATACTCAATACCTGAACTATGGATTATATGTTAAAATCATCTCATAAGCCCAGCTGATCCTTTCTCCAGATCAGTTCTTGTTAGTTTAATTCCTCTTCTTCCATTATAGAAGGCTGTCCATTATGTCCTGACATTAAGTTTCATGCCCATTTTGCCAATCATTCACACTGCTGTGCAAATAAATATTCTAAGACTGCAGTTTTACCATAATCAGATAAATATTCGTACCTCATGATCTCTCTCCTTGGATCCTCCCAAATAATCTAATAGTCTCAATTCTGCAAAGACCACTTGCTTTCAATCCTCTCTAGCTTTGCTGGACTCCTTTTACCTTTCGGACTTGGATCAAATGTCTACTGATTTCATGCAAAGCAAACTGAATATAATATGTTATGAGGGTCAGAATGATATATGTGGCAACCAAAGGAAAGAAACTAGCCCATAGAGGAACAAAGGAGAGCTCTATGTTATAAGCAATTCAGCTGCTCAGCCCTCTGGCCATACGGTCTCCCGGAGACCCAACCACATAGTAAAGCCTGTGAAAAATGCTCTTAGCCTTGCACTCAGGTGAGAAGAGAGAGAAAGGAAAAGGAAGAGAGAAAATAAAATTCACTACCCTTTAGGGGAAAAAAAGATGGAGAAAACACAAGTCTATCATTTCATTCAAAGAGTATTTCTTCAAGGAGAGCATAAAATAGCAGGAAAAAAAATCTGTTATTTCTTCAGTCAGCGTCCATCTCCCCTCGCATGATCCAGCGCTTAAAGATGTAAGCTTTCTTAACAACAGCAAACTTCCTCACCAGGTACTCAAAGAAGCTGACTGTCTGTTGGGCTTTCTGAAAGGTGGTATGTACATCTCCATTCTAATGAGTCTTCAATGATAATTTGGAAGATAGGCGGTTAAAGTCTTAAGTGCCAACTTTTTAAAAAACATCTTATTTATGTATTTATTTGATAGAGAGAAAGAGTGAGCAAGAGAGCACAAGGAGGGGGAGAGGCAGAAGGAGAGGGAGAAGCAGGCTGCACAGGGCACCCGATGTGGGGTTCTATTCCAGGACCCTGGGATCGTGACTTGAGCCAAAGGCTTAAATGACTGAGCCACCCAGGCACCCCATTACATGCCAATTTTAGAACTTACCTTCTACACACACACCCACACCGACACTACCACCACCATCAACACTTAAAATGTGATTCGCTCTATTAATTACTCATAATTTCTGTAGCACATTTTTCTTTTTCTTTTTTTTTTTTTCAAGATTTTACATATTTGAGAGAGAGAGAGAGAGAGAGAGAGAGAGATAGCATGAGCAGGAAGGAGAGGGAGAAGCAGACTCCCCGCAGAGTAAGGATCCTGATGCAGGACTCCATCCTAGGACCCTGGGATCATGACTGGAGCAGAAGGCAGCCACTTAACTGACAAAGTCACCCAGGTGCCCTCTGCAGCACATTTTTTGAAGACTGAAAAAAAGCATGCCATTTAAAAATGTTTTCCTGGAGGGCGCCTGGGTGGCTCAGAGGGTTAAACCTCTGCCTTCGGCTCAGGTCATGATTCCAGGGTCTTGGGATGGAGCCCCACATCGGGCTCTCTGCTCAGCAGGGAGCCTGCTTCCTCCTCTCTCTCTCTGCCTGCCTCTCTGCCTACTTGTGGTCTCTGTCTATCAAGTAAATAAATTAAATCTTTAAGATATATATATTAAAAAAAAAAATGTTTTCCTGGGTGGCTCAGTGGGTTAAGCCTCTGCCTTCTGCTCAGGTCATGATCCCAGGGTCCTAAGATCGAGTCCCACATCCTGCTCTCTGCTCAGAGGGGAGCCTGCTTCCTCCTCTCTCTCTCTGCCCGCCTCTCTGCCTACTTGAGATCTCTGTCTGTCAAATAAATAAATAAAATCTTTTAAAAAATCGAAAATTAGGAAATTAGAGAAAACAATTCTTTAAAAAAACTGATTTCAGACACTGAAACATAGACAGTACAAGTCTGTGATCCTTGAAAGAAGGAAGGCTCAAGAGGCCAATTTCCCATTTATGCTGGTGTTCTGTCTGGGAGAGGTTTCCAAGTCATTTCTCAGAAAATTGAAGAAGCAAAGTAGAGCTATATGACTGGATGGAGGAAAAAGTTAAGTGGGTGAAAGAAATGGATATTAGGCTTTGGGGATTCTAAGACATCTGTAATTGTTAGGGCAGGGCCCTGGAGGGAGCAAGGCACTGAGAGGAAGCCTGAGAAATTAGCATAGATCTTCCCCTCAAGTGGTTGGCCGGCTTTTAAATGGTGCCTGCACAGGGCAGGAGTCTATGAGGATAAGCAAAGAACAGCTGCTGGGGAACTGAGAGGTGAACAGAGATTTCAGAGTCTCAGAGTGCGGGGGAAACATTGGCATGCCCATCCAGCCAGATGGAGAGACGCTGATGAACAACTTGAGCGTTCGGTTGAGAACTCAGAAAGCCCATGCCTTAGGATTTAAGACCGTAGCCGAAGATCCTTCCACTTATAATAGCAAATGAGAACAAAGTAACCTGGTGTGAATTTAACTATTTGTTTGTCAGGACAAAATTCCCTCTAGAGAGGAAAATAGCATCATCCAGAAGCTCTAAGAGATATCATTTGTAATGTTCAGTGTACAACTAAAATATCAGATAGTCAAAAAACAAGAGGACACATGACACCCATGTCCACAGAAAATCGGCCAATAAAAGATTTACTAGATGATTCAAATGTTGAAATAATCAGTGAAGGTCTTAGAAGAACTATATAAATATGTTGAAGAATTTAGTAGAAAATATGGGCAAAAGGTATGAAGAGATAAAGAATTTCAGCAAAAAGTTGAAACTCCAGAAGAGGACTGGGTAGAAATTTTTGAAATGAAAAGAAAGTCTCTTCAAAGCAAAAAAAAAAAAAAAAAATTATTGAAATATTTAACAGAGTTGAGAAGAAGACAAGTTTTAGTAGTCCCAAAGTCAGTGGTCTCAATCGGTAGAAACTATCTAATCTGACCTCCAGAGATGAAATATAAAAGACTGAAAACTGAAGGCCACGGTTTCCAAACATGTAGGCTAATGTCAGACAGTTTAACGTAAATGCAGCTAGAATCCAAATGGAGTAGAATCAGAAAAGAGAGCAGAATAGAAAACGTATGAAAAGATAGGAGCAAAAATTTTCTAAATTTGATTAAAAATATTGATCCACAGATGCAAGAAGTACAGCAGATTCCAAGAGAATGAATAAATATAAAGACCACACTGGGGGACATCAAAGTGAAACCAAAGAAGCAGTGCCTGGGTGGCTCAATAGGTTAAGTGGCTGACTCTTGACTTTGGCTCAGGTCATGATCTCAGGGTGGTGGGGTCAGCCCCACATCGGGCTCCACACTGGGCATGGAGCCTGCTTAAGATTCTTTCTCTACCTCTCCCTCTGCTCCTCCCACCCTGCTCTGTCCCTCTCTCTCTCTAAAACAAATAAAAAACAAAAACCAAACAACAACAACAAAAACAAAGTGAAACTGAAGCACACCAAAGACAAAGAAAAAAAATATTACATCTAGCAAGGGACAAAGACCACATTATATTCACTACTACAACAATAAAAATGATACTGTCTTCTCATCAGAAAGAAATGGAAACCAAAAGAGAAAGTAAAGACATCTTTACTGACATATCCAAGGATCTAGAATCATATATCCAGCAAAAATAGGCATCCAAAAATGGAAGCAAAATAAAAGCGTTTCAGATAAGCAAGTGTCTAATGCGTTCAACCCCAGCAAACCCACGCCACACAAACACAAAGAAGTTCTCAGGTTAAAGAGAAATATTCCTCGATGAAAGTCTGGACTTACAGGACGTAATGAAGATGACTGAAAATGGCAAATATGAGGGTAAATATAAAGGGTTATTTTTAATTTTTTTTCCAAAGAACAGGTAACACATGGAATGTATATACAAAGTGAGGAGCCAAATAGTAAATTTTAACCCAACCATATCAGTAATTACAATAAATCTAAGTAGATTCAATCACTCTATTTAAAAGACTTGCCAGGGGGCACCTAGGGTGGCTCAGTGGGTTAAAGCCTCTGCCTTCGGCTCAGGTCATGATCCCAGGGTCCTGGGATCGAGCTCTGCATCGGGCTCTCTGCTTGGCAGGGAGCCTGCTTCCTTCCCTCTCTCTCTCTCTCTGCCTTCCTCTCTGCCTACTTGTGATCTCTGTCTGTCAAATAAATAAATAAAATCTTTCAAAAAAAAATAAATAAAAGACTTGCCAGGTTGGAAATTAAAAAGACTCAACTAAATACTGTTTACAAGGAATCTATTTGTTTATAAGGACACAGATATGTTTAAACAACAACAACAACAAAAACATGCTGTATGATTCAAAGTCAATGAGTATTAACTTAGGGAGAATTCCTAATGATAAAAGTGTCCATTTGTTAAGTAGATACAATGATCTTAAATATATTTAACTGAAAAACAATTTCAAAGTATCTGAAAAAAATGAGGAAAAAAGGAAAAGAAAAAAAAATAGGTAAGCCAACAATCCTACTTGGAGATTTTCACATTTTTCTCCCAGTGATTAATACATGAGGCAGACAAGAAATTCAGGAATGATATAGAAGACTGGAAGAACATGACTAACTAACTTGACCTGACTGGAAGAACATGACTAACTAACTTGTATAATTACAGTGCACTATGCCCAACAGCTGCAGAAAATGTATTACTTTCAGGTGTACATGGTCCCATTCATCCAAATAGATCATATGCTGGGCTATAAAAATGAGTCTTAATAAATTTAAAAGATTGAGATCACACAGAGTATGTTCCTTAAAAAAAAAAAAAAATGGAATTTAAGCTAGAAATAAATTTGGAAAAGTAGAAAATCTCCTGAGGTATGAAAACTGAATAACCCATGGATCAAAGAATTAGTTGTATTAGAAATTGTATTGGAAAATCATAAAATATTTTGAATTCATCTGACAACTGAATAAGAAAATAAGAATGGACAAGAGGGAGAGGGCAAGATCAAAAATAAGGAGAGCAATTAGGTGGTTATTACATGTATCCACGTGAGACACGATGGCATGGTGTGGGTGGTAACAGTGTGAGAATTGGTCAGGTTCTGAATATGTATGAATAGAATAGAATTTTCAGATTGATAAATAAATATAAATTATTATATATGTAAATATGTATGTATTCATATTTATTTACGATTCACGGATTAGTATTTTTAGTATTATTAGTATTTATTTAGTATTAAGTAAACAGAGGTAGCTATGAAGGGAAAAAGAGAAGTCAAGGATTAATGTGAGATTTTAGCCTGAGTGTGCAGAAAGATGAAGCTGCCACTAACTGAAATGAGGAAGATTGAAAGAGAAATGAGTTTGAGAGGAAATGGCATGAGCTCAGTTTTGATCACAGATACTAGTTTTAGATGTCTATTATCAATTATGAGGTGTCCAGTAGACAGTTGGGTACTTGAGTCTGTTATTCAAGAGAAAGGATGGATCCAGAATATACATTTTAGAAACATATAAAATAATTTATATCTGAAATAAATTAGATACTCTATGCTTGGATACTAAGATCACTAGTAGAGTTAAAACTTACCCCTGAGGCACCCCAACATTAAGTGTTCAGAGAGATGAAAAAGAAAGAATCATCTAAGGAAACAAAGAGGTGGCCAATAAGGTGGCAGGGAAACCAAGAGTGTGGTGTTCTGGCGTAAGGGCCTACTTAGCCAAAGCGACTCCATCTTTCTTAAGCAGCTACTATAGAGTAAATTATAATTCAATTGGCCACCTGCATGTGGCCTAACATGACTAAGCCATCCCAGAAAGTACTGTTTGTAACAGTGAAAAGGTCTTGCCACACCAAAAGGACTCCATCTTGGGAAGGACGACCATCTTATTATTCACACTAAATATGTTAGCTGACTAAGCCTTCCCGGAAAGTACTATTTGTAACAGTTCCTGGTATGGGGTAATCTTGAGTAACAAATCACTAGACCAGATGGAACTAGCCAATCAGCAAGAGACACACGAATCCCGTGGGTTGAGATAACAAGATGTGGGTTGCCCTTTCACCCAATAAAAGGTAGCCTGTAAGATTGGGAAGGGTCACTCTCTTTTGAGGCGGCCCTGACCAGTCAGTCAATTCTTGATGCTTGGCATGAATAAAGCTTTGCTTGACTTTCCCTTCATATCGGTATCGTTCTTTTGATAACGGACCCCAACACTAGAAGCCAAGTGAAAGTGTTTCAAGGGGAGAATGATCAGATTTGTTAACTTGTACGTCAAGGAAGATGAGACCTGAGAAGTGATCTTTGATTTAGAACATGCAAGTCAGCTGGTGACCTGAAAAAGACGAGCTGAGGGGGAATGGTGTGGGTGAAAGCCTGCCTAATGAATTCAAGAGGAAATGGACACAGAATAAAATATGGACATAGAGTAATACAGAGTACACAGAATTGGTAAAAACTGGGAGATTCTCTTTTGATTGCTTCATCCAGAAGACGAGGAAGGTGTTGGCGATCCAAAGTGTGAGGAAAGAAGAGGAGATATGAATTAGTTATTGGGGAGAATGGGAAAATGAATGGAGCAGGAAACGTGGTATTATTGGTGAGCACATTAACAGCCAATTAAAGTAACTGACTATGAACTTCAGTCCAGTCAATCATCATGGCGTGTGTTTTTCTCCAGACATTTTCATCTGAACGGGTACAGAGATGAGGTAGACAGAGATTTGGTTTTAAGGAGGTTTGGGACTTTGCCAAGTAAATACAAGATATGTAAAGGTGTATTCAAGGAAATGATCACAGTGATTGACAACGGAATCTAAAAAGGGGAGGGAGGACATGAGCATAAGTAAAAAGCTGGTAGAATCAGTGAATTTTAACTATGAAGGGATTGAAAGAGTATCAGGACAGTAGTATGAGTGAGCAGAAAGGCTAAAGGGATATTGTTCAAAGACTGCAGTGCTTGGATTTAAGATTATGGAGGGATTTCACGATGGGTGCTATCAATGAGAATGAGTGGTGGTTTAGAGGGGAAAAAAAAAAACATTGAATGACAGCAGTTAATGAAACTGAAATTTTAGGGGTTTGGGAAAATAAACCAAGTGAATCCTGAAATCGCCCACTGTTATGACAAGTGTAGTGTTGGAGACCATGACAGGAAGCCAGGGGCTAACATCTTCAAGGAATAAGGGGAGGTTGGTTTTGGCAGATGGGCTGGTAGTTGGACTGCATATGGGCACAGTCTGTTGGCTTAGAAAGGGAAGACAACAGTCTAGAAGGTACAATAGCAAGAAGGATTCTTACCTTACCCCTAGTGCCTGAGGTACTACAAGAGCAGAAGGGAAGGCAGATACCCTACCAGATATCCACCCCCCAAAAAAACCTTCCTTAGTGGAGAATCTGGTTTCAAATTTGTTCTTAATGACAGAACAATCCTGGTTTCTAGAAATAGCCCAGGAGAAAGTGACTGTCACTAAAACTGCTTTTCTGGCATCTGGAGTGTCTGCTCTATCTTGACACTTCCTTCAGTGCCATAAGGAAGTGTTACTGCTGCATCTCTGGCTGTCTCAACCAAGCCCCAAACCACTCACAACTTTGAAGATCTCACACCTTTTGACAAAATTAGTTTCCTTGTGATGAGACAGAGGTTCTCTCTCTCTGTCTCTCTCTCATTTTTTGCAGGGCAAGCATAAGCGAAGAGATGATGGGACAGTTTAAAGCACATTTGGCAACTGTTACCAGCAGAAGGTAGGAAAACTATACTGTCAGAAAACACTAAATATAAAACCAAAGTATGCAATTTGTCGATACTCTGTAACACCCTAAGTGGGATGTGGTGGATCCTGAGAGCATCAGAAGGTGAACCCTCCAAGCTAGGAAAATATCAGACAGAAAACTCTGTTAAAGAAGAAAAACAATCAATGTCCAAATGCTCATCTCTCATAATGCTGCATTCATTTCTTCTTTTTTTTTTTTTTTTTTTTCATTTTTTTTTTTCATTTCATTTCTTCTTTTTAAGTTGTTTTCTCAGCAGAGGGAAACTGTTCTTACAGGTTAACTTCCTAGATAATTAGACTATCGTCAGGAATCAATTCCTAACATCTGATGAATCACAAGAGTGCTTATGATGGGGAGGAGAGTCTAAGCTGTTGGAGAAGTAACCACAGAAGCAGAGATTGAAGGGTTGACAAGGAGAGACGCAAGGAATGATGGCAAACTCTAGAAGCTGGAAAAACAACAACAACAACAACAACAAAAACCCAAGGAAATCGATTCTCCAGTGACTCCTCTAGAAGCAAACCCCTTCTGGTGACACCTTGCTTTCCTTCTGCCTCTAGCTTTGTAGGAAGATACATTTGTGTTGTAACAACTTTGTGGTGATTTGTTACAGCAGCAATAGGAATCTGAAACAGTAAACTGATAATAGGCCACAAGGAAAGAAAAACAAAAAGGAGTCAAAACACTGGTGTATTTCACTACTTTATCTTAAAAACCTTTCCTGAGCCCAGTGGAAAATAAAGAGATTCAAACGACTTTCATCATTTAATTAGGAAACCCATTTGACAATGCCACACCTTCTGCACTTTCACCCACAATGCAAATGAAAGAACTGGTTGTTTCCAGCATGAATTCTATAAATAGTTGTTGGCCATATAGAGCAAAATTCACAAAGAGCACTTTTGGCAATAAAGTACCTTTGGGGATCTTTGGGTATTTGTTCTTTCCATAAGTGAATTTTATGCAATCTCACTAATGGCACTGATTTTTTTTTGTTTGTTTTTTGGAGTATGTATATGGCCTTTAACAAAATGTTTTACATACCGTCTCAGATAATCATCACCACATTCCTAGGAAGTGACTGAGACTTTGTTTTGTATTGTATTATAATTTTATTCATGAAGAGCCGAACAAGGTTGACTTCTCAAATGTCATCCAACTATAAATGACAGAGGAACAACAGAAAATCCCTCATTTAATTATAAACACTGAATATCCACATGCCTCTTTATTTTATCCTGCACTTTTCTGGCATAAATTAAAACAACAACAACGACGACAACCACGAAGTGTTCTTAGCAAAATAACTGGATAAAATATTTATCATTCTAACTTTCTCTTTTGGCACCAGGTCTGCCACTGTGAAAAAGATGAAATCCCTGTGTTCTAGAAGCTCATTGTGTAGTGGAAGAGACACATTGGTAGATCGGTGTTTGCCCTTAAGCCTCGGTGGGGGCCGTGGTAAGGGTGAGTACTGTGTCAAAGGAGCAGAGAGCAAGGGACATTAATATGGGATTGAGGACACCAGGGAGGATTTCTCAAAAGTGATAATTCAAGTTTGTCAAGCTGAGAAAATGAGCCCAGCAAATGGGAGATGAGCCTGTGGGAAGGTGTTCCAGGAAGAATGAAGTGAGGCTGAGAGGTTTCCAAGAATGTTTCCATACAGCAGAACTGCCTTCTCCCCCAACACTGTGTCACCCAATGTTCCCCATTGGGCAACACAACACTTCAACAATTCAACAACTTCAACACTTCAACAAATGCCACTACCCAGATGCCAGAGACATCCTGGTGCACCCAGGAGGCCACCAGAGTAGAAAGGTTGTTTTTTTTTTTTCTTTTGTTTTTCTTTTCTCACGAAATTAATAGAACTGTCTGATATCAAAATGTTGATTTGTGCAGTGCACATCTAAAATGGCTGTTTCCTGATCCCTTGTAGGAGACCTCAAACACATCATTTCAGACCTTGTATCGATTCTTGTTAGCTCCTTCTTGTCCATGACGATACCCTTCCCTGAATCTTGCCAGTTTTCCCTACCTTGGAAAGAACAGATGGGGTGAGCCCACCTTAAAATGTCATTATTACACCACTTTGCAAATTGCCTAACTCCAGAAGTATCAGGCCTAGAGTGTATAAGGCATTTTAACAGCTTAGAAATGCAAAATTAACCCAAAGCAGTGTTATGTTACGTAACAGTTAATTGGCTGACCAGGTTGTATGCTGTATCATTTAACAAACAGCCCAGATTAATTCACTAAGGGTCATGCTGAGGACTTAAGAAAAACTCAATAGGTTTTCCGACATCCCAAATATATCCCTAGGTGGTATAAATTAATTTGTTAAATACGGTCAAAGAATTTATTTATGATACAGGGTTTAGAAAATGGGAGATATGTATACTCTGTTAGCTGTTTAAAACATGGGATTAAAATGTTAAAATAATCTATCATGAAAATTCATAAGGAGTCCAGTGGGGTAGACTGCACTTTAACGGAGACAGGGACAGGTGAGACAGCATGCCGTCTGGGTAGGACCTTATATTCTCCATTCACTGCTTACTCCCACACCACGTACAGCAGTGCCTGGCACCCAGTGGATGCATAGTCGTTACACAGTCACTAAGTGAACATGTGTGAATACCTGTTGCAGTTTAAATTGTGTCTTTTCCCACAATCCATGTATTGAGGTCCTACTCCCAAGTACCTCAGAGTGGGACCTTACATGGTGACAGGCTCTTTAGAAAGCTAATCAAGTTATAATGAGGTCATTAGGGTAGGCTTTAATCCAATATGACAATTTTGATTTTTTTTTAAAGGCAAATTAGGAAGAAAGATCAACACACAAGGAGAACACCATATGTTGATGAAGGCGGAGATCAAGGTGATGTTGCTACGAGCCCAGGAAGAGCAAAAATTGCCAGCCAGCCACCAGAAGCTGGGCAAGAGACACGGAACAGATTTTCTGTCCGAGCCCTCAGAGAACAAGAGCCCGGCTGACATCGTCATCTCAGATTTGTAGCCTGCGGAAGTATGAGACAATAGATTTCTGTTGTTTAAGTCACACGCTTGTCTAAGCCCTAGCAAACTAATATAATATCTTTCTGGTTAAGTCTTGAATATCCAAGTTATAGTCGGTCTTGATTTTAATCTTCTACCCTGACTATGTGAGCCCTTCAGTTGTGTTTCTGTCAGCATTTGACCACCTAACTACTCTGTAAAATAGTCAATAAACCTACGAGCTTTGTATTTCATATATCATAAAACTGCTCACAGTGCAAGTGCTCAAAAAAAATGCTTCAACGTACACAAACTATAAAAGTCTTGTCTCTTCTGGTAAGTGGCTTCTGCATAGGCTTGAAGATTAAATGACATGATTTTTGCAAGATACGTAGATGCCCAGAGAAAGTCCTCAGTAGATTAAACTTGCAAAGATAATAGCTTAATTTAGTGTAAAGGAAATATGTGTTAAATTTAGTTGTTATGCATTTGAACTTCTACTAATGGCGTGACCTTGAGTTAGCTATCCAATCTGTCTGTGTTCTTGGAGAGGTTACATTTCTTTATGCTCTCTTGTAACGATTTTGTGATAGGATGTAAAGATGATTGTGTTAATATATGAACATCTCTTAGCATAGCGATGATCACATAGCAAGAACTCTGTAAGAGATAGTCTTATTGTGACCCACTGAATATAAAAACACTGTGCTAGACACTGAGTAGGAGTTGGGAATATAAGAAGTTTCAAAAGTGAACAAGTCAGTTTTACTTCTTAGTAAACTCAAAAAAGCATATGACAATATAATAGTTAGAAAATGCCAGCCGCTGCAGCAAATCAACCACCCAATTTCCATGGCTTACCCCCATAGTAGTTTCTTCCCTACTCATGCAAATGTCCCAGGTGTCTGTTCTTGTTTGGCAGGTGTGTCTTTCCTTTAGGCAGCAATTCAGGGAAATAGACTCCGTCTGCCTGGGGCTCTGGGTTCCCTTAGGACCTAAAGTGTCTTCTGCCTCCAGCCAGCAGAAAGGAAAAGGGAGAGAGATAAGAGAAGCAAAACTACTTTTCAAAAACCCAGGTCCAAAAGGGACCTTCCCACCTCAGCTCATGTTTCATCGATGAAAATCATTTGACCTGGATGCAAAAAGTCTGGCCCAGAAGAACTCCCAACAGTAACTCATACTATGAAAGTGGGAGATGATTAGCTTTGCTTTATCTGTCACAGTTATATACCCAGATATATATCTGTATACACACACACACACACACACACACACACACACACACACACACAGCGACAAAATGGAGAGAGCCCAGGAAGAGGAGGAAGTATAGAGTATACTCTGGGTGTCAAACCAGGCATTCTCAAGGCTCTAGATTAGAACTCTGGAGTTCTGAGCACTTTTAAACCCACTGTCTTCCATATAGTAAACAGTAGAAACTCCTCCTTGGTGGCAGAGGCAGAAATGAAATAGGAGTGAGGGGAAATGCTATTAAACCCTCCTTCAGGAATCTGATTAATAATCCAGGATTCCAGAATTGCATTTTAATGCAAGAATTTAAGTTTATGGTTGAAGACTTTGGACACAGTTTTATTTCCACTCATCCCTGATAGTCTGAGGCTATAGATGAGATAAATATAATAACTCGGTTCAACCATTTTTCAGTAATACATATGAATCCCTGGACTGCATTGGGTCTGACCTTATAAGGTATGAATGAATTTTCTGGTTTTTGTTACTTTGCTTAATAATAGATGAGTAAAACAAAGGTAGCATTGATTAGCAGCACCTAGCTTTTCAGATCTTTTCCCCAAACTAGCTAGGTCAGTAGCACTACTGTACAATTTTCTACTACACAATGAGAGTTTCCAAATTCCAATGCTGGGAATGCCATACATTGAGAGGCAATGCACAGTCTACAGATATGGGAGAAACTTTCCAGGTTGTGAAAACATTTTCAAAGAACTGATAAACCTAACCAAATGGCCAATGGCTGGTCTCAGGCTGGGTGGGGGGGGGAAAGATATCCAAAGGGAAATGTGCACTGACTAGCATTAATTTATTTGGGAGCCAACTGTTCCATATTAAAGGCAGTCAACAGAAAATGCTTTCCTAGAGGACTTAAACAGGCTTGGATTCAATTTGAAAGTAATTCATTGTTTTAATTTCTTATTAAAATTATGTCCTTGTGTGGCATCTGGGTGGCTCAGTGGGTTAAAGCCTCTGCCTTTGGCTCAGGTCATGATCCCAGGGTCCTGGGATTGAGCCCCACATTGGGCTCTCTGCCTGCCTCTCTGCCTGCTTGTGATCTCTGTCAAATAAATAAATAAAATCTTTAAAAAAGAAAAATAAAAAAATAAAATAAAATTATGTCCTCGTAACAGAAGAACAGAGTTTACTCTTATTTCACTAGTAAATTTTTAAAGTTACATAATTTAACAAGGTAGAGTTGTTTCTCTTTAAATATCCATAATTAGTGATGAAATCCCAGTGTGGCATATACGTGCTATTTCCTCACTTGTATTCTTTAAGATGTTATTTTCTATGAATAGTAATTTTTTTTAAAAGTCTGTAATTTTATCTGCAAATACTAGGGCTGTGGGTCAAATGATACTGAAGGAACACATGAAATTTCTCTGTGCTGCTTTTGCTTTACAGAATATTTTCATATCTAATGGCAAGGTCTCCTTAAAATATTCAGTATTGATTAAAGTTCTAAAGCTATTTAAATATTCCATTAAAGTTCATCAAATAAAAATATGAACACTATAATTTAGTACAAAAATGTAGCTACTAATACATAAAAATTGGCAAGTCAAAAATAATGACAGTGATGTGGTTGCTTACAGGAGATAATGTTTTAGAAGTTGCACCAAATAGCTAGCTGTCTTATTTGCTAGGCCAAATGAGACAAATCCAATATATCTAGTGCTGTTTGTCTCTTACAGCTAAAGACTTATTTATTAAGTAAGGTCTAGGTTTGGGCTATAAAGCAGGGGCCTGCCTACCTACATGGGCTCAGACAGTTAGTGAAAGGCTACCATTTCCAAGGCAGGCAAAAGAAGACTTCTTACCGACAGGGAAAATCTACAAGATAATTTATAAATCACAAGGAAGAAAATTTAAGGTCCTAGAATGAATCCTCTGTCCAGTAGTAAAAGGCAAAACAAAACAAATGAAAGAGATTATCACAGTCAGGAGAGCTTTAACCAGTAATTTATCCCAAGAGCTCCACATATTCGAAATATTTAGTTCCCAGAGACTAGAAACTACAAGGAATAGAAAGAGGACTATTAGAGTTTCATGGTCATCACCCTTTGTAGTGCTGACTTTTCAAATTGCTTTAATTTTTTATTACAGAAAGACTCGGTGGGAAGGGGATTGGTTGCTGAGTCTGGAGACATATAAGGCATGACTTTGGAAAAATCATTTAGGCACCCTTGGCCTCTATTGCCTGAGAGGTAAAATAGAGGGTTTTAATGTTCAGTGACTCAAATCTTTCTTTTGCTCCAGGATTCTGAGCCTCTTTATCATTCTAGTATCGGGGCTCCCAGTTCAAGAACATAAAGAGGGAAGAGGCAGCTCTTTCAAGCTAGGGTTGGTCCGGCAGGCTGAGCTTCCCCAGAGACTCCACATTCATGGTCCAGAAATGGAGAGAAGATGGCAAAATAATGACTGAAGCAGGAACTTTTAAAAGAATATAATACCCCAAACTTGACTTTGAAGACAGAGGAGCAAGGTGACATTATTGTAAGTAATCCCTAGTTCCATACATCATTCTGTAGTTTAGATTCAAGAAAGACTCTTTAGATCCCAGCAAGAAAAATTAACCAAATTCTGAGAGAAACTATTCATTACTGAGAACAGAATTGAAGCTTTACAGAGCTGATTGATTGGCTTACCTGACATCTCATTTACTTTTGTGCACAATCATAACGTAACGGTTTTTCAACACATTGCTGGTGTGTAAGCCATTAGTTTTCAACTAAACCAGGAAACCTGTTTGAAAAATGAGTGTAAGAAGAAACATTTCAGATTATATCGTTTTTTTCTTGCGCAGTAGAGTAATATGGCTTCATATTTACCAAACGCAGTATCATGTCAGCGCCAAGAAAACTAACAAATTGTCATTTGACCATAAATTCATCTTGAATGAAGGAATCCAGGAGGTCATAAACAAGCATTTTACCAGGCTTTATTCCAAAATCAATAATGAAGTTTGAGATAAAGACTAAAACCACTAGATACCCTACCTCCTACCTCAATTCAACATGTTTCAAGAGGCTCACATAAATAAATTTTATGAAATCGACAGATCTGTAGAACTCATTGCCTCCACTGGAAGTCAGGCCATGTCCTATTATGAGGTGAGAGAGGTTTCACAGAGTTGACACAAAATTCTCTAATGTGTCAGGGAGCTCAGCTTTTCCTCTCAAGCATGCCTGGTTGGCACTAAATTATCGGGTCCTTTGTCCCAACACAAGCATCCTTCATGACCACCATTCAGGCCTCAGAGCTGGTTTTCTTCCTGCAAAATGGTCTCAATATCCCTTTCCAGGAACCTCTCACATCAGGGAGTTGAAATCAGAATTAGAGTCTGGCCATCCCAGGTTAGGCAACTTCTTCTTACTCCCTAGAGAAAGGAATGAAAGGTTACTGATAAATGCATGAAATTCATCATGGAAGTATATATGAATGGGTAGAAAAAAATCTTCCTGTGTTCGCTTCAGCAGCACATATATTAAAAGTTCAACAATACAAAGATTTGCATGGCCCATACAAGAATGATCTGCAAATTCATGAAGCATTCCATATTTTGGGGTGGTGCAGTCTTCCATTATGGAATGAATAAGTCACAGAAATAAAAAGCACAACACAGGAAATATAGTCAATGATACTGTAGTATCATTGTATGGTGAAAGATGGGAGCTACATTTGTGGTGAGGATAACATAACATACAGAGAAGTTGAACCATTATATCGTACACCTGAAACTAATGTAATGTTGTGTGCCAACTATCCTCAAAAAGTTAAAAGAAAAGGAATCTTCTTAAATCCTCTCAATTTAGAACCCTCAATGGTTCTATGTTCTTACCCAGTCCTGCTCCTATGTAAATGAACTAATAAGTAATTTAGAGCTCCATCCCTGAGAAGCTGCTGAATCAAAAAGGTCATATTTCAACTTCATTGCTCCAAATCCTTACCACCCCACCCCACCCCACCCCAACTGCTCCACTGACGGGGATACTGATTAGGTGAAACTATTGAGAGAGATTATATGGATATAATAACATTGATCTCAATGTCTAGATGAAATTTTAATCTTTTAAAAATATTTTCCATCTGAAGGGTTTGAAGTGGCGGAGGGGGGGGTGGGGTACCAGGTGGTGGGTATTATAGAGGGCACGGATTGCATGGAGCACTGGGGGTGGTGAAAAAATAATGAATACTGTTATGCTGAAAATAAATAAATTAATTAAAAAAATATTTTCCACTCAGGCTAGATCTCAACAGATCTCAACTCTTCAAGTCAAAACAAAAACAAAATAACAATGTTTCATTCATGTATTGTCTTTTCCTATGTAGCAGTTAAAAAAAATGATGGGAAATTCTTTGACACTGCTCCCATGGAGAAGTCTGCTCCGTGTCCTCTCTCCTTGAATGTGGGTAAACCAGTGACTCACTTGTGACTGTACATGACACAGGTGACATCCAAGGCTGGATCAGAAAATATAGCACAGCTTCTGTCTTGTTCACAGGTACTCTCATACTTCGGGCTTAGAAATGCCATCTAAGGAGTCCTATTACCCTCAGAGCATTATGCTGGGGAGACCATGTGGAGTCACGTTAGCCAAGAGCTCAGCAGGGGCTCAGCAAACAAGCCAGCAATTCACATGCACTTGAGTGAGCCGTATTGGACATTATGCCCAGTTTGTCCTTCAGATGATAGCAGTCCCAGCAACAGCCAACTGCAACCATGTGAGAGTTCTCAGGCAAGAATTGTCTGACTTGCAAAAAAAAATTTTGAACCAAAAGAAAATGGTTATTTTAATATGGAAAGTTATGAGGTATTTTGCCACGTGACATCGTAACCAGAAGACATTTTTTCCCAAAGAGATTTAAGGCAATTTACAAATGAAGAAAAACAATAGGATGGCATATATTAAAACTTATTTTCATCATACCATGCTTTTCATTTTCGGATTTAATGTTCATATAACTTTTAGAAATGCAGACAAATATTTTACTTGTCACTAGGTATCAATAAAGTAATATATAGTATATAATGTAATTTATCAAGATGCACTTATTGTCTAATTTGTTTGCATATTTATTGGATGACAAATATAAGGATATATTCTTTTAAATTAAACCTTGATCTTCCTATGAATCTTTTATTTTAATTGGGTTAAAATTTACTTACAGTGATTTTATATACAAAATTTGATGAGGTATGACAAATGAGACATCTCCATAATAATAGGCCCACAAAGATATGGAATATTTCAACTACTCCAGAAAGTTGTCTGTGCAGTTTGTCCCCTCTTTTTGGACAAACCCTACCCACCACAGGTAACCAATGTTTTGTCTATTATCATACAGATTGATTTTGTCTATTCTAGAACTTCTATAAGTAGACTCATCCTGTCCATATTACTATAATTCACTAGTATGTGTTCTTAATAGAGGTGTCACCCACAAGGGAGTGAAAACTGGTTCTTGGTAATGGGTGAAAAAAATACTGGATATTACAATGGTGGATGACATCCTAAATTTCAACCTTACTTGACAAAAATCTTTATTTAAGATGTAATTTTTCTCATTATGGAGAATTTTAATTTAACTGTCTTCTGAAAGAGGAGAACAATAATGAAACAATTATCGAAAAACACTGATCTATAGTAACCCATGAAGTCATATAGCAGGAGTCTTCCAAATTTGTTCTTTTGCAAGATTCTTTTGGCTATGCTAAGTCCTATTCATCTTCATATAGAATTTGAAATCTCCTCAAATTCTATGGAAAATAATTTTGAGATTTTGTGTGGCATTACAGTGACTCTGTGAATCATCTGGGAGAATAGATATTGAAACGATATTGAGTCTTCTATTCCATGAATACAATCTTTCCAAGTCTTCTCCAATTTCTCACAGCAATGTTTTGTAGTTTTCAACATAGAAGACTCGCATTTCTTTTGTCAAAGTTATCCTTATATATTCTACATTGTTAGGTAGTATTGGAAACGGTGTTCTTACATTTCATTTACTCATTGATTACTGCTAACATACAGGAAGAAAATGCATTTTTGTAAATGATGAGTGTGGACTCATTGGTGTGTGTGTGTGTGTGTGTGTGTGTGAAATGCAGTTTACGATTGTTTATATAACCAACCATATTGCCTATAAATAAAGATAGCATTACTTATTTGTATCCAATCTTTAAAGCTGTATTTCTTTTTGGTGCCATGTTTCATTGGCTAGGAACCTCTAGTACAATGTTGAGTGAAAGTATTTTGTTCCCAACTTTAGGGGGACAGCATTTTATAGTTCTTTGTTAAATATAACATTAATTATAGAGTGTTTATGGATGACCTTTTTCAGATTGAGAAATTCCCTTCTATTCCTGGTTTGCTGAAATTTTTTTTAAAATCATGGCTAGGTATAAAGTCTTTCAAAATTCCTTTCCTGAATCTATTGAAATGATCATAAGATTTTTCTTATTTATTCTGTTAATATGAATTACACTGATTGGCTTTTTGAATGTAATCTAACCTTCTATTCCTGGAATAAACTTCACTTTTCATGATCTATCACCACTTATAAACTTTGATGAATTTAATTTGCTAATTAAGAAGTTTTGTATATATTTCTATGGGGAATATTAAAATAGCTAACTCATAAATTATTTAGAAATTAGTGTTTCAATTTCCAGATATTTAGGGGCTTTTTAGATATCATTGATTTTAATTTAATTCTGTTTAAGTCAGAAAACACATCTAGTAGGAATTAAATAATCTGAACTTTACTTAGACTTATTTTATTCTCCAACACATTATCTATCCTGGTACACATTCCATGTGCATTAAACAAATTGGTTTTCTGCAGTTTGCTGCAATGTTCTAGAAATATTAATTGGTCAATTTGCTAAAGTCTTCTATGTCCTTACTGATTTTTTTGATCTACTTACTCTATTAGTTATTGTTAGAAGAGTATTAGGTCTCCATTTGTAATTGTGATTTGTCTACTTTCAATTTGATCAGCTTTGTTTCATGTACTTTGAGGTTTTATTACTGGGTGTTCTGAAATCCCAGTCCCTCAGACCCAAAATTGGGGGTTGTCCTGCACTAATATCACTACCTCATGCCATACATCTGCCAACGCATATGAAGATGAAACAGAGGCTAGGTCAAAAAGATGAGCTTTTTTGGGAATAGCCAGCTTTAAGAATTTCCTGACCATTTTCTTACACCATACACAAAAATAAAACTCAACATGAGGCAGGAATCCATCAGAATCCTAGAGGAGAACATAGGCAGTAACTTCTTCAACATTGGCCACAACAAATTCTTTCAACACAGGACTCCAAAGGCAAAGGAAACAAAAGTGAAAATGAACTTTTGGGGCTTCATCAAGATCAAAAGCTTCTGCACAGCAAAGGAAACAGTCAACAAAACAAAGAGGCAACACTTGGAATGGGAGAAGATATTTGCAAATGACACTATAGACAAAGGGCTGATATCCAAGATCTGTAAAGAACTCCTTCAACTCAACACACACGAAACAGATAATCACATCAAAAAATGGGCAGAAGACGTGAACAGACACCTCTCCAAAGAAGACATACAAATGGCTAACAGACACATGAAAAAACATTCATCATCACTAGCCGTCAGGGAGATTCAAATCAAAACTGCATTGAGATACCACTTTACACCGGTTAGAAAGGCCAAAATTAACAAGACAGTGAACAGCATGTGTTGGAGAGGCTGTGGAGAAAGGGGAACACTCTTCCACTGTTGGTGGGAATGCAAGCTGGTGCAGCCACTTTGGAAAACCAGTGTGGAGATTCCTTAAGAAATTAAAAATAGAGCTGTCTTATGACCCTAGATCTAAAATAGGGTCTAAATTTTTAGGGTCTAAAATAGGGTCTAAAATTTTTAGCTCTAAAAATAGAGCTATCAAAAATACAGATGTAGTGAAAAGAAGGGCCATCTGTACCCCAATGTTCATAGCAACAATGGCCACAGTTGCCAAGCTGTGGATAAAGAAGATATGGTCCATATATACTATGGAGTATTATGTCTCCATCAGAAAGGATGAATATCCAACTTTTGTATCAACATGGACAGGACTGGAAGAAATTATGCCGAGAGAAATAAGTCAAGCAGAAAGAGTTAGTTATCATATGGTTTTGCTTATTTGTGGAGCATAAGGAATAACACAGAGAACATGGGGAAGTGGAGAGAAGTAAGTTGGGGGAAATTGGAGGGGGAGATGAACCATGAAAGACTGTGAACTCTGAGAAACAATCTGAGGGTTTTGGAGGGAGGGTGGTGGGGGGTGAGCCTGGTGGTGGGTATTATGGAGGGCACATGTTGTATTGAGCACTGGGTGTGATGCATAAACAGTGAATTCTGGAACACTGAAAAGAAAAAATAAAACAAAACAAAAAAAAACCCCAACAACTTCCCAAGCAGACAAAACCAGTCCAGTCATACAAATAAATTTCAGCTGGTTTTATGAGACCCACCTGACCTGGGTCATTTCTTTTTCTTGCCTCTGGAAACCGTAACTCAAACTTTTCAAGGCTGATATGAGGCAACCCCTGACCTGTTCTCTGTCATTTCAGAAAAGTCCAAATATCATCAGTTTCTGTAAGTCAAGCATTTATGGGATGTCAGTTTCTCACTCCTTAAGTCTTGCTTTTCTGAGAGCATCTCAGAATGAGATTTTCCATTTTCCATCCTCTGGTTCCATTTTAGATTGAAATTTTTTATACATCCAAAAATTGTCAATTCCGCTCTTCTAACCTTAAAATATATTCAGAATCCAATTTTTTCTCACCCTCTTCAGTGTAATCGTTGCGGTTTAAATCATTGTATCCCTCACTCTGATCATTGTGGAGCCTCCTACTGAGCCCTCAGTTTCTGTCTTGGCCACCTTGCCATTTTTTGTATACACAGTGATCTTTTTAAATTGAAACTCAGCCCTTGTTACGCCCCTGCTCAAAATACTCCCAACTCCAAAATACTCCCATCGTTTTTTATATAAAATCCAAATTTCTTACAATGACCCACAAAGTCCTACATGATCTGTTCCCTATTCCTACTTCGTCTCCTATTACTTTTCCTTTCACTAAATCAGCTCCCACCGATGACTCCTTGTTGTTCCTAGAGTACACTGGGCATGATCCAGCTTCAAAGCTTTTATATTTGATTTTTCTCTGTCCAGCAGGCTCTACTCAGAAATATCAGCATGATGCACTCCTTCTCTGTCTTTCTCTGTCTCTCTCTCTTCTCCTTCAGGTCTTTTTTCAAATGTTACCCTATTTAAAATGGCAACATCTCCTTTCCTATTCCCCTCCCTTGATTTTGTTCTGTTTTTCCAGTTTCACTTATCACCGAATTCAGTATGCTATTTGATAATTATTTGTCTCTCCCACACCAGCATGTAAATACAATGAGGACAGAGATTTTTGTGGTATTTACTGTGACACATTTAGCCCTTAGAACTTCTCAACACATAATAACCATACAATAAATACTTGTTGAATGAACAAATATACTTTTTTATTAGAGTACAGTAGTTCTCAATGTGGTTCCACATCAAATCGTCTAGGGACCTTTCTAAAAATATTGATTTTCAAACTAAATCTGACTCTATGGTTAAGGTATTTATGGATAAGCTTTAAAACCTACTCAGTTGATTCTGGTATGTAGCAAAAGTGAAACTACTTACCTAATGCAATGTCTAGCCCATATTAATTGCTCAGTAGACAAATTAAATATGGACCTGAGTCTATACACTGGATCTCCCAGCCAATTTGTTTATAAAGAATCTGAACCTCACTTTCTCTGCAAAATAAAAACAATGCCTCCTTCCTACCTCAAAGGATTACACAAGATAAAATGAAAAATGTTTTGGGGGTGCCTGGTTGGCTCAGTTGGTTAAACCACGGCCTTCATCTCAGGTCATGACTTCAGAGTCCTGGGTCAAGTCCCACACCAGGCTTCCAGCTCCATGGGGAGTCCGCTTCTCCCTCTGACCTTCTCAGGTCTCATGCTCTCTCTCTCAAACAATTAAGTAAAATCTTTTTTAAAGAAATGAAAACTGTTTTGTAAACTATAAGGCATCCCAGAGGGAAAGTTATTTGTTAACTATCATCTTATTTTTTTAACAAATTTGAAGGGGGTGTCAAGTGAGACCAAGATTTTATTCCTGGTTTTCTGGGTATAAGACTTTGGCCAAATCATTCACATGGGCCTCTGTTTCTTCACTGGAAAAGATAAGAAGACTGAAGATCTATAAGATACTTCTGGTTTGGATACTCTGTGATTCTATAATATATCAGTTGAGTATTACAGTATTTTATTCTTAAATGTCTCAGTTTGGTTGACAAGACTTCACTTAGAATCTTCTAATACTCATCTATAACGTCCATGCTGACTCAGACAGTATGAGTGATCTGAGGATAGATAAAGCCAAGAAAAGCAAGGCATCCATGACTCTTTCTCCCCCAAATAATCTGCATGTATTTAAGCATGGTAGTGAAAATCCATCATTTGTTTTCTTATAAAAATCATACACTACATTATTTCAGTAACAATTTTGTCATTCTACTCTCCTTGTAAGCATATCACATTGGACAAAACAAAACCATAAACAACAACAACACACACACACACACACACACATATATCAGAAAAGAAAAAAAAAACAGATGAAAAAGAGAGAATAAAGTCCTCAGTTACAAACCTTCAAGTTCTTGTGCATAGTATTATTAAAATACTACTCAAAAATGTTTATAGTTTTTTCAGTGTAATGTTGCAGTGATGTGCCTCTCTTCTTACATCATGTAAAAATATACTGCTCTTGTACATAAATTACACCAAATATTTGTTTTGGCACATCATATTCTCTTTCAGGCACTGTGAAGAGGAGATCCAATTCAAAGCTGAGAAACATTTGCTCTCATTGATTTCCAAGTCTACAAATTCTAGGTGGAACTCAATTTTGATTAGTAAAGGTCAAAATTTTTGAATACTGGTTGTTCTCAACAGAGCACATCCCTTGCCATGACCTCATTCTCTGAGAAAAAGGGCCAGATAGCATCTGGCTAATATACTTCTCACCTACAGTAAGGACACATATTCTTTTATAAACTACCATGATTATTCATTCTCTGTTAAAAAAAAATGTTACATTTTTAACCGTATTTTTACTTTGCCACACACTCTCTCATTTGACCTTGAAGGATATTTTAATGACAGTTTTTCATAGCTATGGATTTTAGTCTCCACCTTGTAAACTCAAAAGTTCTAATTTATTATATATGTACCCTTTAAATGTATTAATGCACCCTTGTATTTTAAATCCTATTTATTTCTCCTCTTTTCTGGTCTTAACTGTTTTCTACTCATAAACATTAGTATTTATGATATTCCAATCAACCTTTTGCACAAGAGAAACAATTTTAAACATGTTTATGAGGGAAAAAGAGCACAAGCACGGGGAGTGGCAGAGGGAGAGGAAGAAGCAGATTCCTCACTGAGCAGGGAGCCTAATGAGGGACTCATAGTATCCCAAGACCCTGGGACCATGACCTGAGCCAAAAGCAGACACTTAACTGACTGAGCCAACCAGGCACTCCAAGAGAAACAATTTTTAAGACTAATGTCTTTTTAATACTGAATTTTTTGGTTGATAAAATAAACTCAGTATTATTAGAAAAATAATATTTGAAGACATAAAGGCATAGAAAAAAGTAAATAAAAAATAATGACCTTATGGAGGCCCACTTTACACACTGTTAGGGAGGAACTATTTCAGTTTTGTTCTTAATCTTATGAGAATCCCTTAGTTCTGGTTGTGTTCTTTTCTTCTAATCTGTGATCTCTCTGTAGTTTCAGTGAAACCCAAATGTGTTTAACAAGCCTGTCAGGAACCCTGGCCCAGTTTAGGAGGTTCCATCTGGCTCATGGTCTCTAATGAGGGGGCCATTGGCCAGAGCCGTGGTCTCATCTGAAGTTTCAACTGGGTCGATGCAGGAATGTCATTCATTTCCAAACTCATTTCTATGAATTTTGTTGATGTTGGTGCCCCATTGCATGGTCCTTCTACCACAGCTGTCTCATCACATGGCAGCTTGCTTCCCCCAGGTCATGAATCCAAGGAAGAGTGGGAGTGAGAACTGACCCCCAATACAGAAGACCTAGTTGTTTTATCACTTAATTTTGAAAATGGTATCTCAGAACTCCTGCCATATTCTACCTTAATGATGAGGTCATGAAATCCAGGCCATATTTAAGGAAAAGAGGATTACAGAGGGGAGTGAATACCAGGAGGTGCGAATCTCTAGGGGCCATCTTAAAGATCATCCACCACACATGTAAGTTTTCTAATTAATAAAATGTATAACAACATTTTGTTATTGTGTACCCATTTTTAATTTGTTAGCTTGACACATTCTTCTCCTCACAATAACCTAATCAGGTTGGCAAAACGAGGCTCAGAGAAAAGACAATCAAGACACAGACAACCGAAGTGACTTGCCAGCTAAAATCGCAACTGTGATCTTCTAAACTCTTTTTCTCATATAATCAGAGGGTAGCACATTCAGAGGGCAAACTCTATCACCTTTTTCAGGTCTCAGCTGAATAATTTTCTCCAGAAAGATTCCCCATTTCACCAAGACTAAATTTGGTATATACTTCAGGTGCTATGTTAAGTCTCTGTTGTTGGCTTATTGCAGTAGTTAATATACTGTACCACAACTGTAACATAACTATCTGAATAATAGCTATAATACAAGCTCTTTGAGGGAAGATCTAGTTCCTTACTCACTGTCGTATGTTTTTTCCCCCCTTAGCAATCTATGAGGAAGAACTCACCTCAAGGTGGGTCAGAAATGTTGATTTCTATATGCCTCAGAGGATATCCTGTCTACTCCTTTAATGTGAAAATAAAGATAGTACTGATGTTTGATGAGAAAAGAAGAGAACAGCCAATGAGTGGTATAAAAAGATGAGAGAAAAGAGTAGAAAAAAATTTTTTTGAATGACAGCTTTCTTCTTTGTAACACTCTTGTTACCTGATTTGCTCGCTCGTTAGTCTAAGGATTATTTTGTCTTAAAATATATTTCCAAAATGAAATGGAAATAAGAATGTTAAGAACAGGTTGCACATTAGTGGGGCAGTGAATCAGTGCATGGTGGTCTCTCCTCAGTTACTGGGCCTTCCTGCTGGGGTAACTTGAGAAGTCATGACAGGCATTGGTAGACACTCCAGGAAGGTCATTTTTGACAGTCAGTAGTTAATTTTCTGATTTATAGCACTTGCTTTTTTTTTTTTCCCCTAAATCTGGAGATGATGATTCTTTTGTATACTTTGGCTTTTCACTCATTAGATTCTCCAGAATTGCCAGAGAGGATTGTAGAGAGTCTTTTGAATGACAACATTTCAGCACTTTTTCTGAACGTTGAGGAATATTGTTGCCGGAGCTTTTGGAGGATAGATTATTTTCTTGGCAGGTAGTATGGCCTCCACAGGGCTCATTAGACTTTCTGTTGGGAAGATCTAAAGTGCACAGTTGAATACTGTCATAAAAAAAGAAGTGGTTTGGGTCTAATTCCTAAAAGAGCTGCAAAGACTACAGCTCGTTTTTGATCTCTGAATTCCAAAGTAAGCCTTTTATAGTTGTCATATTATTGACTGCTCATTCCAGAGCCATGGTTCTTTTTCTTTCTAAATCTTTTATGCTCAGAATGTTATTTTGATGCTTAGTATACATGAGCAGATTTGGCGCCCTTGTGTATTTAATAATATCAACATTTCCTTCTACTGGTTGTGTGTGTATTTCTCACAAAAGGGCTCTTCTTTGCAGGACCTACTTTCTCCAGGTTAAGCAGTCATACATCAAACTCAGTTTCTTTTCTCTCTATTCCTTCTGTAAGCTCTCAGTTACAATATCCCTCATTTGATCACTGACATTGAAGTTTTCATCAATTATGTTCTTTTGGTGCTGTGGATGGAAGGAATGGTTTCTCATTTTTGGTATAAAAGTTATTTGCAAATTTTCCCGAAAATGAAAGGTCAGGGCACTTGCGTGTTCTAGGTGATGACAGAGCTGTAGACAAAATGACAAGGTCACTATACATGTAGAACTTTCATTTCTTTCCCATTTACAGCTCTTTCATATTGTTTTAGAAAAGACAGAATTTAAAGAAAAAAAATGGTTTTATTTCACTCATGAAATAAATCATGTATCCATAAAGAAAAAATGGTTTTATTTCACTCAAATAAATCATGTATCCATTATTAGTTTTTCTTCTCTGTTGCAAATAACCAATAGGTATGCATTGAACCACACAGCTTGAGTTCAAGGTTTATAATCACAAAACAGTATTATTTATGTCCAGGTCACAAATTAATAAGTATATGATGAGGGATAACATTTTTAAATGTTAGATTTTAAAATGAAAAATATGGTGTAGGGAAGATTTTTTAAAATATCAAAATATCATTCAGTATTTACTTGGATTAATAGATCCAATTGTGACTATTTCCTTCTCCTTTTTGTTAATAATTATTTCTCTTTTAGTCCATTCCAGCCTTGTAGTATATCTGAACATCTATAACCTATAGCTCATTTTTGTTTCTTACTGTTAAAAATTAGACTTGCTTGGATTTAACAATTTGTCGTAACATGAATGAATGAAGAATTTTTTTTTAAGAAGAAAATAAAAGTAGTCTGAACTGAATGCCCATACAGGGAACACAGAATAGTGTAGCAATTCCAAAGACATCATGTCCACTCCTATAAAGTAATTTCAAGCTTCGTGTTCACACTTCCAGGATAATCCTTTTGTCTTATAATGGCTCCAGACTATATTATCTATCTTCTCTATTTAAAATAGAGAAACAGGGGTGCCTGGGTGGCTCAGTGGTCTGCCATCAGCTCAGGTCATGATCTCAGGGTCCTGGGATAGAGGCTTGCATGAGGCTCTCTGCTCAGAGGGGAGCCTGCTTCCCCCATCTCCACCCCCACCCACCTGCCTCTTTGCCTACTTGTGATCTCTCTCTGTGTCAAATAAATAAATAAAATCTTTTTTTAAAAAAAGGAAAATAAAATACGGAAACAAAGCTACACCAGTTTTGTCATTCTGTAAAAAGAAAAATAGTCATTTATAACCTTAAACCCTAACTAGCTATTGTAATTTTTGCATGTTAGTTTCTAATCTTTATTTCCGTCCTTATTTTCTACATAATATATATTCCACTTAACATCAGATCCTATACACCTCGTGTTTTTGAATAATCTCCATACCTATTTTCACATGAGCATAATTTTCCAAATGAGACTAGTTTTGTTGATAGCTAAGGAGTTTGTGTTTCTTTTTCTTAAAGAAAATAAAGAAAGGTACAAAGTTAATGTCAATTAGATACAAAATCACTGATGCAGGGCTGCTGGCATGATGAAGACTAAGGTGGACAGAATTCCAAATTCTGAGTTGGCTGTGCTGAATTGGGACTTTTCTTCAATCAGTACCTGTTACTACAGATGCGACATTCCTATCTTTGTGGGTTCCTAAAAGTAAATATTGCAATGCAAGCTCAGACTCTGTGGAGATGAAAGGAGATTCTACTACCTGAAGTCTCTTTATAATCTTTAAAAATCTCTGGACATGTTTCGAATTATGGATGATGATTATTAGAATTATTATTTTGTCACTAGCCAAAGTATGAATCAGTAACAGCAACAACAACAAAAACACAACATTTGCCTTCAACATATTTCCTTGAGACATGAAGTGAGGAGTCACTTTGAATGACTCAACATGATTAAAAATGTATCTATGCACTTGTTGCAATGAGCACCTGGTGTTGTATGGAAGTGTCCAAACACTATATCCTGCACCTGAAACTAGTATAACACTGTATGTTAATTAATTGGGATTTATTTATTTCTTTAAAGATTTTATTTATTTAATTATTTGGGAGATAGAGACAGAGATAGTGAGCAGGAGCAAGCAGAGAGAGGTAGACTCCCCCCGAGAAGTCTGACGCCGGGCTCAATCCCGGGACCCTGAGATCATGACCTAAGCAGAAGGCAGACGCTTAGCTGACTGAGCCACCCAGGTGCTCCAACTAATTGGAACTTAAAAAAATAAAATGAATAAAATAAAAACGAGGAGCACTGCATAAAGCATAGAGACGAAGAATCGCTATATTGTACACCTGAAATTAATGTAATACTGTGTGTCAACTATACTCAAAGAATTATTTAAAAAAATGTATCTATGTGAAAATGTATAATGTTTGTAAGTGACTTTATTATTATTTCATAAGTAAAAAATTTTATTGTACTCTATTGTTAATGAAACTTGATGTTTACTTTGTAAACCTAGTCCTAATTAGAAAAAAAACCTCATAAAATTAGCTATAGCACTGTCTAGGAGACAAAAAAAGAAAATGGAATCAATGTAACCATTCATTCCTATATTCACTCCATGAATATTTACTGAACACCTTTTTTTGTGTGTGGTAAGAATATAACAAAGACCAAAACTATGTCGATCTTTGCCCTTATAAGCTCAAATATTCAAAGTGAAACACTTTGGCAATGGAAGCCTATTAGGAATCACATTGTTCTGCTATTTATGATATGATTGATGAGAAAAAGAGAAAGAAATGGAATAAACATTTAATTTCTTTGTTTTCTTGTGCAGAGGATAGTCCTTCTTCTTAAGGCCTGTCTAGAAAATTAAGAGCTCGGGGTGTAAATATGTAAATGGATTATCTTCCTCAGTGGGGTTGGATAATCTTAATTTAACAAGAATTTCAGCTCCGTGGTGGTGCCCAGCTCCCACTGAGACGTTCTTTTCGTTGCCAGAGTGATCATCTCTAACTACGCCAGCACAACGTGGTTCTGTTTCGGGCAGATGGTGCACATTCCTCGTCTGCAGGTAAAGAGGCCACGCTAACATACCACATGCATTTGTAATTTTAACAAATATCCTTCTACATATATATCAGCACTGATACTCCAAAAAACTCCATATCTGCAGTAAAGGTGGCGACAATAATATCTTCTTTACATGTTGGCCCCCTACACCTTAAGGTCTAAGGATCAGAACAAAGCTTTGTTCTCTTTCTGTATTCGTGTCAAAAAGACACTGTGCTAGCTGCACTGGTTCCTATGACAAACGGTGCCTCGCTAGCTTTCAAATATGGATATCTTTAATCCATCTTTAAAGGATGAGCTTAATTATTTTGAATATTTTTTCCAGCCAGATTAATAGCTTAAAGAGAAAATCACATAGAAATCCTTCTCCAATCAAGATCACTGTGGGGGGTGGGCAGCCCTTCATCCACTTAATCCATATTTTTGTTATTTTTCTTTCCTCTGGTAAGTAAAGACCTTCAACTGTAAATATATTCCAAAGCAGCTTTGTAAGATCAGGGAATTACTAAAAAGAAAATCTGAGAGATAGTAGATGTGCTTGTTATAATAATGATTTCAAAATTTGTTGTATTTTATGTTATGTTGTACCTAGTTTTTAAATTAAAGTATCTATTGTGTACCTAGAACTCCAGATAGAAATAAAAGGAAGTACAAAATGTGATTCCCCAAAACAATTTGAAATTTTAGGGGGGATGGTAAATACACATCTCTCCAGGTGTCTTCTTTTAAACCCAAACTGGAAGTTTGGTAATTTGCAACCATGGCGGGTTGGAAACCTAGTCGGATGTGTTCCATTGCTGAGTCAGAAACTCCAGGGGAGACAAATTCTAGATGGAGCAGGTAGAAAAAGTCTTGAAAATCCATCTTCTAAGCTTTCTAAGAATACTGATATTACCCTCCGACAGAGGACTATACATTGCTGTTGAGTTTATCATGACAGTTTATCAGCTGATTTCTGTCTCTGGATTCATCCCTTTTCCATCTGAACTGAATCTTTCACAGTGAAGCCAAAACAGTCTTTCTAAAATGTGTCTGATTCTTAAACTGCCCTGCTTAAAAACTTTGATGAATCCCACTGCTCTTATAATAAAGTCAAAACCGTGAGTATCTGAGTGAGGTGTGCACTGCCTGTATCTCAGCTCCTCCCTGCCCATTCCCGCCTCTGGTAGAAATGGCTTCCTGAGCGTTCTTTGAATGCACCATGCTCACGGGTGTCCTTCGGCTTTTGGCTTCCCCCGCGCCCTGACACATCGCCCTCAATTCTCCTTCAGCCTCGTGGACCCCCATTAATTCCTGAGACCTTAGATTTAGAACTGTCTGATGCACGAAGGATTTGGGTTGGCTGTTCTTTCTCTGTGTGGCTGTAAGGTCCCTAACCGGCATGAACAGCCCATGTGTAATATCCTATTTTAATTTCCAGTTTCCCCGCCTGCTAGTCTTTCAGCTTTGTAAGAATAGTTGCCTTCATGCAATGGCGAACCAGGGACAGTTACTGCACAGGCAGTGTCCTGTGGCTGATGAACTATACGGCTGGCATGAAGGTTTTGGGCAATGAAGACACTTGGAATTCTGTCCTAGAAGAGCTAATTGAAAGAATAGAAAAGGGGCGCCTGGGTGGCTCGGTGGCTTAAAGCCTCTCCCTTTGGCTCAGGTCATGATCCCAGGGTCCTGGGATTGAGCCCCGCATCGGGCTCTCTGCTCAGCGGGGAGCCTGCTTCCTCCT
>NC_081570.1:84266129-84340933 GCF_022355385.1 Mustela nigripes | reverse complement strand
CTCTCTGCCTGCCTCTCTGCCTACTTGTGATCTCTGTCTGTCAAATCAATAAATAAAATCTTAAAAAAAAATAGAAAAGCAAAGCAATGAATCAAAGGTTCTGGGAAATTCAAGCAGTTGAAAAAAATAACCCCACCTGCTCTCCTCTGTCCCCTCAATTTTGCAGAGTCCCCTGCGGGCAGGTTGTGGTCACATGACTAGTTCTGGCCATGGATCCAGCTGCGTGTGTCGCTTCAAGGACTGGGCAGGTAAGAGTAGATTTGCTGTTTCCATCTCTCTTTTTCCTCCGTCAAAGTGATCCTGAGGGCCACATATTTCAGAGAGCTTAGTTTACAAGACTCAGGAAGGCATCCTGACCTGCATGAGAAAAAAAGAAGCCTCCTGAGATTCCAGGGTTCCTCTTATGCGGTCACTAGAGTTAATCACCTTAACACAAGGAATAAGAGTGCCTTCAAGGAGCTGGAGAAGCTAGTCATGTGAAAAAGTAGCAAATCCCTGAGGAATAGAATTAAAACCCAAGACAAAACCTATGCAAACAGGGTGCCTGGGTGGCTCAGTGGATTAAGGCCTCTGCCTTCAGCTCCGCTCATGATCCCGGAGTCCTGGGATGGAACCCCATATCAGGCTCTCTGCTCAGCAGGGAGCCTGCTTCTCCCTCCTCTCTTTCTCTCTGCCTGCCTCTCTGCCTACTTGTGATCTCTGTCAAATAAGTAAATAAAAATCTTAAAAAGAAAAAACAAACTATGCAAACAAATATTTTTAAAAGACAAACCATGTTGTTATCATCCGAACTCAACAAAGATGAATGTGACTCTATTAAAGAAATGAGCACTGCCATTGTTTGGACCCAGTGGAGACACTTCAGAAGGAATAAAAAGCCTTTTGCAGGAGACTGGACCAGCACTCCAACAGAGAAGTGCATCACTATGAAAGAAGCAGTAGGGTTGGTTTAGTTTTTTAAATATTTTATTTATTTATTTGTCTGAGAGAGAGAGAGAGAGAACACAAGCAAGGGGAGTGGCAGAGAGAGAGGGAGAAGCCTCCTCTCTATGGTATTATGAGTCCAATACGGGACTTGATCCCAGGACCCTGAGATCATGACCCCAGGAGATGGCAGACACCCCACCGACTGAGCCACCCAGGCCTCACAAAGCAACAGTTTGTTGTTGTTGTTTTAAAAGATTTTATTTATTTATTTGACAGACAGAGATTACAAATAGGCAGAGAGGCAGTCAGAGAGAGGAGGAAGCAGGCTCCCTGCTGAGTAGAGAGCCTGATGTGGGGCTCAATCTCAAGACCCTGAGATCATGACCTGAGCTGAAGGCAGAGGCTTTAACCCACTGAGCCACCCAGGCGCCCCACTGAAGCAACAGGTTTTAAGAAGAGGAGTGATCCCTAGCAAGTCTGCCTGGGAAAGCCACTGTTATTACTTTCTCCTGGCGGCAAGAATATATATACTAGCTTACCTCTCTGGAAGCTTCTGCCACCCAGCAATTTATCTCCCACCTCACCATGTCCTTTGATGAGCTCAGAAGCTACCTCAGTGCTCAGATTGTCCCTCCAGTCATCCAGTCATCCTTTCTGACTCTGGTCTCTCTAAGCAGCATCTTTTCTGCATTTCTGCTCATATCTGGATCTTACTTTCTGAAGCCCCTTATCCATTATCTTGGTATACCCCGTCATGAACACGGAACCTTAAGGCAATATGATCTTGTGCCTCCCAGCCTAAAACTCTGATTACCTTGGGTGCTACCTGCCAGAAACAGGAAATGAGATGGTTTAGTGCTCGGATTTGTTCATTTTTAACTCACTGTATGCTACAGTGACAAGGAAGACCTGCTCACAGGCAAATTTGCAACTGCCCTTTCCAGGTAACACCCTGTTAGGAACGTAAGTTCAGTTGTCACCCATTGCATTGATTTTTAACTCAATACACTCTCACATGGATGGACTCAGTAGGCTGCAAGATGACAATCGCTCAATTATTCAAAATGTATTTATTGAGCACCTACTATGTACCGGGTATGCCAGAAGTATACTTGCACAGATGTATTACAGAGTTCCTACTTCTTAGAACTTGCATTCTAATTGGACTATAGAAAATAAATAAGGGTGGGGTGGGAATAAAAGATAAATATTGATGAACTCTATGAAGGAGATATGCACAATGCTACTGTAAAATCTGACCGAAGTACCTAATTTATTCTGGGTGAGTTGCTAATATCCCAGTTAGGCTGTTGGATTTAGCTAGGGACCTTAAAAATTAAACTCTTCAGATTGTCCTCAGTCTATCTCACAAGCTGCCATATTTTATCAGACAATTACCCCAAAACCCCAAACAAGGGGATGCATATTTTTGGATAACAATCAACGAGGATAGCAGTCTGGGAAGGAAGAGAAGATGTAGTATCTCTCTTGAAAGAGGAAAGCAGAACTTTTGCCAATGCAATAGCCAAGATTTGAAATTCAAGACATTTTCAGAAAAAGGGCAAAACAGAGCTGTTCAACCATAACAGCTTATCCCAGGCAGAGAAAGGACACAGATGGACAAGGGATTACTGCCATGTGCAGCCCAATGCCACCACCGGGTCAGGGCTCAGCGGTGCTCTGAGCTACCACGCAGGACAACACCCAAACGCCATACGCCATAGGCAGCCATATGCAAGCTCCACTGAAAGGCTGGCTGGTTTTCTCTCTACTTTTTTAAAACTGGCATTTAAAATCACTCTGGCAGATGGAAGAAAAGTATGTAATAAAAGTTGACATTTCATTTTACTCTGTATGTTTGTTAAGTTAATTCTGTTATCATTCACTGGGAGATCAGTACGAATGGTAATCAGATAGTGACAGCTTGGAGCTAATGTAAAGACTATACAGTTTGGAAGGGCCAAATTGTTATTAAATGATAGGCAACAATTAATTACAAGCATGTCATTACCTTAAGAAGTTCCAGGATGACATAAAAGGCAAAAACAAAGGTATAATGGGCTAAATCGATGTCTGGTCATGTATATTTTACAACAGCTTTATCTTTGAGTTGTACATTTGAAGAAAGGAAGGAAGGGGAGAGAAAGGGAGTGAAAGAACAGTGAATTTCCATTTTTTCATTTGGCCAGAACTCTTGTATCTCTCTTTCTGTAGTAAACCAGCATTCTCTTTCCCAGTACCTTGTCTCTTATTTCAAAAGGCAGTTTTTAAGCAGAGAACCCTTAGCCAAAGTCTGTTGCTTCTAACTCAGAAATGTACCACTTCACACATTCAACTCAGATAATTAAATATGAAATGATTTAAAGTTCTAAATTATATTACTTGACCCCAAAACTTATGGTAAATGTGGGGTTTTACATCATTCTTAGGAGTTGTAGGAGAATTAATTTTTCCTCCATAAATGGATTTCCTTTTTCTTTTTCTCACTCCATTTATGTTATTCCCTCTTTCTAGTTTTTCTTTTCTTTTTTTCCCTTTATGCAATATGTCACTCTCGTAGATGGTGCCAGAGCCCTGCCTCCATTCCTGCACCCACCACGGAGGTATGCAGTTTCTACACATGCCAATGGCTTCTTCTCTCAAGCTCCTGCATTCAAGGGAGGCTGGACGTTCCAGAGTGTTCATACTCTCAGGAATAACACCCATCGCTGAGGGGCTTGAGCTGATGGCCCGAGACCCCAGCCTCCTTGTCTCTTGGTGGGATTATTCTGAGCTATGTTCTTTATAGCCTTTTAAAGAACCTTGGATAAATTGTGTTCCACTTGTCCACATGGGTAACCTAACTGTAGCACCCTCTTCCCTTGGTCTTGTCCCACTTTCAAACTACCTCACGCTGCTTTTTGGAATCCCTTCCCAAATAAACAACTTAGGTCCACATCCTCTCAGGGACTCCTTTTGGGAGAACCCACACTTAGACTGTGACTGATGAAAATGAGTTCATCACACATTTAAAGCACTGACTACGTGCCAGGTGCTGTCCAATGTTTGCAAATAAGAAATACTGAGATACCTAAATTATAACCATTACCGCTATTTCTGCTTCTGTACCTTCGCTTGCTAACCCATGAGGAGATGGAAAAATACCAGCAGACCTTCTATAGACACTCTGTAACCACACATCCCCCACCCAGAATTGAACCTGACAGAATAGCTGCTCCCGGACCCCTCCTCCGGCTCTGGGCCAAGAGATAACAGCCATCTGACGCCAAGAGAAACCCCCACCCGGAATTGGACATGACAGAATGACGGCTCCCAGACCCCCCCACCCGGCTCTGGGCTGAGAGATAACCACCATCTGGCACCCCGCAGCTCGACAGGAAGACCCCGGTCAATCCTGAGGTGACACATACCCTAGCAGCGCCAACTAAGCAGTTTGAAGAATGACAGCCCTTTGACCTAACCAATAATCTGTTCCCAGCCTTTTCCCGCTCTGTAGCACAACAGACATATTATAGAGTTCCTTTTTGATTTTCCCGCGGTATGTGGCGATTTGTTACAAGATACTATGATGTATGCTAAGTCCCTGCCTCCCTAAAAATAGTGTATAAAAGGTGTTGTGATCCCGAGCTCGGGACCTCTTAGCATCACCGGCAATGAGTGCGGGAGGTCCAGGTTCGAACTCGTAATAAACGACCCTTGCTGTTTGGCTTTGACTCTGGACTCTGGTGGTCGTCTTTGGGGGGGGTCTCGAAATTTGGGCACAACAGTACATTTTATTTACCTGCTCTTAGAAGCAGTACATTTTATTATAAGTACTTAATAAATAAGTATTTATTTATAAGTACATTTTATTTACCTGCTCTTTAAATGCCTCCCCAGAATAAGACTGCTCCCCACACCCTGGGTAGGGGCAAATATAATGTCCTTATTTTTGCTTGACAAATTCTTTCCTCTCTTTTATTGTCAATTTTCCTATGTGTAACAAATGAGAGCCCGGGGGACATGAGTCTGCCCATGCACACTGAGCCACAGCACACTTCTCACACCTGTGCTGGGATGGCTACCCTAGTCTGGCCCACTGAAAATCCATCCAAAAAGAAATGTTATAGGGGAAAAGAAAACAAAAACAAACAAACAAAAAATTGGCAATGGATATGGTAGATAATAAGTTAGTATTCTCAATATACAAAGCACATATACAAATGACAAAGTCAAATATGAAGATTTTTAAAAGGTAATAAATGACTTGCCGGTGACCCATAAACAGGAAGACTTTTCACCAGTACAAGTTGTAACAGGCTATTTTGGTCCCCCCGCCCCAAGAATAGCTGTAATAATATCTCCCATTCGACACATTCTTCCAACAATATAACCTTGGTGTTCCTCAAACAATGGATTTCCAGGGAAGTGATGTTATGTGACTTCTGAAGGTAGGTCATAAAAAATGTCATGCACTTCCACCATGCTTTCTCGGAATGCTCAGCCCTGGAAGCCGCCTCCATGCTGGAAGGAAGTCCCAGAAACCCACAGAGACACCCCCAGGAAGGGAAATTAAGGCTCTTGACTGACAATTCTGGGTCAATAACCTTGATCGAGTGAACTATCATGGAAATGGATCCTTCAGGCCACAATCAAGCTGTCCCATTCCATGCTGCCTGGAACAAAGATAAACTGTTCCCATAGAGCCCCACCCAAATAGCAGAGCTGTGAATAAAATAAACAGTTGTTCTTTTAAGCTTCTATTATTTGGAGTAATTTGTTATGTAACAATCAGTAGTCATACCTAATTTGATATCTGGAAATAGGTGTTCCCATTACAAAAACTTAAAATCCAGGGTATTGGCTTGGGGCTGCCGCAGGGGATAAAAGCTAGAAGGAGCTTGAGAAAATTTAGTGAGATCTTAAGGGACTGGGCAAGAGTGTTAACAGGTACATAAAGGACCTCAAAGCCCAAACACTGTCGGTAAGGGTTTAAAGGAAAATAAGAATGTTATGAATGAATAGAAATGAAATGTTACTGGAAGCTACAGAGATGGGCTCCTTATTATGTAGAGGCAGAAAGCTTGGCAACACTATTGCCCACTGTAATGTGAAAAATAGAAAATGTACCCCACTGAACACTGTGCTCTAGCTAAGTGGATTTCCAAGCAAAATATTAAAATCACCACCTGGCTTCTTCTCCTAGCCTTTGATAAAATATAAAAAGAACAAGTTGAGCTAAGGAAAAAAAGAAAAAACCTGTTAAATATCTAAGATTCAGGACTCGCTGGCCTGGAAAATAAAACTATTTCTCATTCCCAGTCTCCCCAGATGGAAATTATTCTCAAATTAAGTATCACAGGAAAGATCAAATCTTGGATAGGACGAAAAGCTCTTTTGTCGACTTTAGCAAGTTCTAATAAAGTGTCTTATTTAAAAAAAAAATTCAAACAAACAAAAGGCATTTTAATGACCTTAAGAGAGTATCTTGAGATTCCACAAAAAAATAGAGCTTGTAAGAATATAAGTCATTTTTGTCATTTAGCTTCTTTTCAGGGAGCCCAGGGTAGAAAAGAACCAGTCATAAAGTTACTTGTACTTGTGGGTTTTGTGTACAAGAGGTAGCTGTAATAGGATTTATAGAAAGACCAAGATTTTTAAAAAGGATTATTTTGGCACAAGCACTGCCATCATAGATTGAAAGGAGCAGAGACAGTACACGATGAAAAAAAAAACCCCTTTGTATCAGCACCATTTTATAGGCAAGAACAAGCTAAGAAGATAGCTCAGCTGAAACCACAGTTTTTTTTCTTGTGACAAAGGAAGAACTCAAGGAACCAGGACCAAGAGATTGAGAACTTCTATAGAGTAAGATTGAGCCCTAATCAAGGAATTGATAGAATGTTTCCTGTGGGATTTCAGAAGTGCTGTGAGCCAGTGAATACTGTTACTTTTCATATTCCCACTTTTGAACAATTGTCTTATTCAAGTATCAGAACTGTAGGTTTTGGGGAGGGGGGGCTGGAGGACATCATTCGTCCCTTTTAATTCATAAGTCTTTAGATTGAAATGTACCAAGTTGCTGTACATGAGTCTAAATGATAAAATACTAGTCTGTGAGCTGATGTTGTAATGTAATGGGATAACATTTTGGAAATTTTGAGGCAGGGGTGGATGTAATTCCCATGTGAAAACTATGTGAATTGTTATGACCAAATGGTAGACTGTGGTAGATTGCATTCGGCAAAGATGGCTATCACTGGTATCTCTTATCCCACTTGGTCTTCTAGAAGTATCATCCTGATGCTCCTCCCCTTGAGCAGTGAGATCTATGTCCCTTCCCAGGGAACAAGGGCAGACCTTTGTGATCATCTCAACCCATCAAGTACTGTGGTGATATTACATGACTTCCAAATCTGGGTGATATAAATCTTACTGAAGAAAGAATGTATTAAGAGAGATGGAAATATCATCATGGGTCATAGGAAAATGGAAGGCAGAAAATGATTTTGGCAATATTTCTCCAGCACTTTCTAAAGAATACAGACCAGAAATCTGACAAATACATTTCTTACTCACTGGAGAAATAGAAGGTGCTGTGAAGTAGGGGATGTTTGAAGGGCCTCACCATGGTTCAGTAAAACCATCCATAAAACATTTCACTTTTATTTCTCTGTTTCTGTGTCTACTGAGAAACATACCAATTGAGTTAATATTTATTATGGTCAACGAACTGTGATTATGTCATTGATTTCCTAGATCTCAAAGGTGAGAAAAACACTAGAATATAAAAAAAGCACTTGGGAAACCCATTCGACAAGACTTTCTGTCTTCCCTTTCCATCTTTTCATCTGAACATTATTCAGTTTTTAGACTTCATGAAATGGATTTAGAAAATGTAGTGTTTATACAACAGGCTGAGTTGAAATGACAGGCAAGGGTAGATACAGGCCAATTAGTAGGCATTTATGATGTTAGAGACCTTAAATAGTGGTTTAAATATTTTCTCCAAAGGCTTTTGCAATAAAAATAAGCATCTAAGTATGTAAATTGTATTTGTTATTTTAATACATTCATTACCAAAAACCTGTCAGATTTATCACTCCAGTCTCCTTTTGGTTGGACATTTCCTACAGTCTTTGGCAAGTGAAAATTGTCTCTGAACATCTGCTAGAAAAAGAAAATAATTAAATCCATATGGTCTGAAACCCCATGAGAAATTTTAGGATTTAGAAAATAGCACCTAGATCTAGTAAATATATACTCGTTTTTTTTTTTCTTTCACATTTTGCGATCTTACTCTTTCCTCTTTGACTTATCTGCCTCCCTCCACTTTTATATAGACAGACATACCTTAGAAAATGACCACTACATGTCTTCAGAAACTTTCCAAATTCAAATCCAGAATCAGATATGCAGATATTTGACATAAGAAAACCATGAATTTGCACATCAGCAAATGAGAGCTATATCTCTAGCATCAGCTATGTCCTGCCCTGGGCTGGGTAGTAGGTAGCGACTATATTTACCTAGCACACCACGCTGACTCCCTTCTCTGTGCCGGGGAATAGTCTGGCACCGCATAGTCTGCTTGATAAACTTCTGGAGCAGAATTGTTCGGTATGACAGGCACTATTCTTTCAAAAGGAGATAACCTTAAAAATATTGGGTGGAAAGTTCCCAATTACAGGTTAATACCGGATGTTCTTTTCCTTATCTTCCAAGATGAAACAATATGAACGTCAAGAAATATACAAAGAACTGCCATTCGTAGTTCAACTCTATGAAAACATCATGATTCCAGTCCCCAAGTCTCCAGATGACAATGGTTCCTTTTTCACAACCATAGTACCCACCATGCACCCTGAGCACATCCAGAATGTTTCATTACTGTTTGTTAATTCCCTTTGTCTCTTTCAGACTGAGAGTTTCTTGAAGGTAGAAACCATATCTTATTCACTTCTGTTTCCCACAGCCTACAACATACTTGACATTACTGAATATTTTATGAAGGAATGGAAAAGAAGAGAAAGCAGAAAAAGAACTCAGAGGCAGTGGAAACTATTTTATTCTATACTCTATATCCTATATTCCGGCCAATATAAGTAAGTATTGGCTTAGAATTATTTCAGCCTTGAAGGACTATAGAAGACTTAGTCAGTTTCCAGAATATCCCAGAGAAATGGCCATGATGAATACTGGATGACTTCTGGGTCACTCAGACTCATGTTCACCCTGGGTTAGTTTACAGGTTAGCTCACAGCTTACTTTCAACCTGGACTATGTACTGTGCCTACTCTGAAAACCTCCCAGTGATGAGGATTTCCAATTAAATGTCTGATTTCAGGTGACATCTTAAGGTGAAAAAATGAATTCATTAATTTAATAAACAATAATTAAGCTTCTACTCTTGGGGAGACATTGAGTCATAACAGAGGCTGAGACAATAAAGAGAAGTCCCAGTCCCAACCCACTCTTGGGCATGGCCTAGGATGGTCTGCTTAGTGAGCAGACTGGAAAAGTAAGGAAGAGCTGGCATCGTCGACTCCCTGTACACTTAGCCCCAAGAGCCCCACTGTAGAAAACTGATAAGCCAGCTGGAAAGGGGCCTGTCAGAAGGTCTGGGGTCATCATACAAGGAAAGAATCACCTATGTGCCATTCAAGTTGTCAAACTGAAGGTTATTTACAGAAACCTGTTTTCTGTTATCTAAGCAACAAAAATTACCCTTCAACTTTCAAATAATGCAAAAAAATAAATCTGTGTTTGAATGCCTTCAGCATGGATGACAAAGTGCACTGTATTTTCTGATCAAATATGCTTTTCTGGGCATAACACATAAGAAAGCAGAAAGCCCCAGTTTATCATACATCACCAGAAAAGAATGTCTCCTAATTCACAAAAGCCCTTCTAAGACCAAGTTTATGTTCAGGAAACTGGAAAGGACAGTCCCTGCGTTTTCCAACTTTCAGTCTGGCATGGAATTTTCTTCCGAGTGGTAAAGAACTTGCTCGTGTCCTAGTTTATGTGTTTAGAGATGAAGAAAACAGATGTACAGGAAATGAGAAAAATGCCCTTTGAAAAAATTTAATATTTCATTAAAATATCATCATAGTCCTTAGCACACTGATGAAATTTGCCACGTGTATTTTAATGATTCCTATTGCTTTTATGTCAATTGACCACACTGAGGGCTTTCAGATTTCAGTCAGATGCTGGGCAGTGAAGAAAACAGAACCCTGTATCCTCATCTGTAAAGGGAATATATTTTGACACATTTGGGGTCGGGGCTCCAGCCCCCTAAGCCACGCCCTCCCCCATGAGTTACCCTTAGAGAGCTCCTTAACTCGTGGCCCCATCCCTTGTTCCATTTCATCCATACCGGTCATTTCACTTTCTCTGCTCCTCACTCCCACCCATTCCATTTGCTCTCAGGGATTTTAAATTGGGGTATGAGAGCATCTAGAACTGCCAGAAGTAGAATTCAGGAGAGAAAGAAAGCTGGCAGGGGGGCGGAGTGGTGGGGGGGGGGCGATTAGCAGGGAGATAGAAAACCCATGCAAAGCCATAGAAAGAAGCTTGTTCTACCAAGAACTTTCCTCTTTCATTTCAGCATGTTGGGAGTCCTACCCATACCTCCTGGCTTTCAGTTTTGTTAGACTTCCTTTCTCCTTGTAATAAATCTCCCTTTACTTAATCTACTTGAGTAAGTCAGGTCTCTTGTTACCAAATAATCCCTAAATAGGGCAGGATAAAAGGTATCTCTTAAACACAGCTGTAAGACTCAAATAAGGCTTGTTAAAAGATAAGGCACTATGAAAATTGTTATTAAATATTTGTGTTATTAATATTATTAAAGTTTTGTGCTCCTCCATCACCTCTTTTTTTTAAACCTGGGGTGTGGATTTCTACTGGATTTCTACTAATTCTAATTTCCATTAGAATTAGCTGGTCCTACCGAGAAGGGTGCATATGTTGTTTTTTTTGTTTTTTGTTTTTTTTAAAGATTTTTTTATTTATGTATTTGACAGAGAGAGTGAGCACAGGCAGATAGAGAGGCAGGCAGAGGCAGAGGGAGAAGCAGGCTCCCCGCTGAGCAGGGAGCCCGATGCGGGAGGCTGGGATCATGACCTGAGCCCAAGGCAGCTGGTTAACCAACTGAGCCACCCAGGCGTCCCAGGGTGCATATGTTTTTAATGATATCCGCTCACGCGCTCTCTCTCTCTCTCTCTATATATATACATATATATGTATAAATATCTGTAAATACAAACACACACACATACATACATACCGCACACGGTTTATTTTAATTCAGATCATGTCTGGAGCATCCAGGAGAGGAAGTCTTAAAAGTGAGATAATGTCATAAAACTAGAAGTCTGAAACCACATTTAATAGGTCATTCATATGCTACTCTCTTTTTTTAAGTAAAGCTTCACTTAGCCTATAAAGGAAGTTTTATAGTTTTAAGAATATAGGAATCCCATAATTTCTTTCTTAAGGATCTCCAAAATTGATATTCTTTATATTCTTCAATAAAGAGTAAGTTTCTTATATCTGATTAACATTTTACATCCGCATTTAAAACACTTTTATTTTAATCAGTGCTACCAGATCATGCCTACATTTTTAGTCATTTCTAGGATAGATTGAGTAGAATCAGTCATGGTAATCATGAAAGAGTTGAAATTCAAATGTTAATGTAGGAATGTTCTTTCTTTTGCTCCCTTTTTCTTCTTCTTCCTTCCTTCCTTTTTCTTTTTTCCTTGGTGTATTTGGGTGTGTGTGTATGCATGTGTGTCTGTGTGCGTTAGAGTACTTCGCCTTTCATTAAACTCTCCAAATAATTCACTTTACAATTCTCATTCATGAATTCTGTATTTATTTTATGCATTGTGTCATCAAACTGATCATTATTTCTCAAATCTGTCCACCTGTTTCAGGCCCAAAGCCAGCGCATCCTTTCGTTTTAGGTCACAAGCAGAATAGAAAACAGGTGTGCCCTTGAAATGGAGCCTGCCACAGGCTCCACAACACGGGACCAAAGGATACAGCACATAGATTTCGAAAAATAAACTTGCCTTAAACGCAGCCCAGCAGATGTATCCAGGAGAAGGAGGGATATGGTTACACGGGTGTCCTGAATTGCAGCCACACACTTGGGACAATGAATGAATGTGAACAGAGACCTTCTAAGATGTTAGGAAATTGAAGATGTGCACTTGGGACACTACCTGACACATAAAAGGTGTCCAATACATGTCGGTTGGTAAAGAGAAACATTAAATACTCTCTTTCATTTTTCTAAACATATTAAAGGTGCTCATTTTAAATTCTAATTCCGCTCAGCCTTAAATTCTAATTCCGACAGCACTTGCTGTCTTCAGGCCTTTGATTCTGCAGACTCTAGTTTCTGCTGTCTCCCGTGGCTGGTGGCTTGTTTCCTCTTGCATTTAGGGGAACTTTACAGTGACAGCACTTTAAGCCTTTTTGCGCAGAGAAAACTTATGTTCATTTCTGCTAAATGCCTGGGGTCCTGCCAATCATGACCACTTTAAAATGATTCTTTGGTGTAGTATTTGGGGAGCCACATAGGGCATTCCATAGTCTGAATCCAGGCTTGTGGGTAAGGATTCCTAATGAAAACTTCTTTTTCTTTTTCAATACACTCGGATAGCAAGTTCACTCCCGCCTTCAAGACTTTGCAACAGCTATTCCTTTTGCTCTAGATCTTCATAGGTCTGGTGTTTCTTATCTTTCACATCATAGCTCAAATGTCACTGTCACCTCCTTACCAGAGGAGGGGGGTTCTTTTCACCTGATGGAATTTCATTCTTCACATCAGTCACCCCGTAAATCCATAGAAGTGCACAGTGTAGGGACTCACAATACATTTGTGTAATTGGTTAATTAAACCAAATAAAATTAAATTCCTTTCCGTGATTACAACCCTCAAAAAAAGACATGAGGACTTTCACCCCACGTAGAGACAGTGTTAGAGATGACAAATCCGCATTTATGGAAAGTGACATATGCAAAACGAACTTTGTGGAATACAATGTCGCTAACATTTTCACTTAATTTCCCCTTTCCTTTTATCCAGGTTGGATTAGCGGCGTTTCTGTTACTAGATAACTAGAATAGTTTATTTCTTCTCCAGTTTAAGAATAAAAGCAGAGACAGTTTATCTAACCCCATAACAGAATATCATGTACTCCTTGGCAGGGCCACACCTAGACATATGGTAAAATGGACTAGCTAATAATTTCATGCACATTTAAACAAATATTTCAAAAATATATACCCAATAAGTACTCATTGAAAGAGAAAAGTGCATTGTTATGCCTGTCGTTATATTTAAGATAATTCAGTCACATACACCAAGTGCAATGTGATTTTTCTAACTTAATTTGGGATCTTCTTCTGCAGATTTTCCTCATTCCTTGCTTACACGTATAAACATAGAAGTAACTTATAAGGATACATTACAAAATCCTGTTCAGAATATCATTGAAAGTTTTCTCTCTTTTTCTATCCTTCAAGTCAGCAAAAAATATTTTCACCTTCTCATTAGTTCTTTCGTGTTTTAGTTTCTTTTGGAATTTTCTTAGTCAGAAAACACCTCAGCAGGTATACTAAACAGTTTCAAGTTTAGAGGAAAAAATGACTAGGTCTCCATCAGCACAGTATCTCGTGCATTTTTCAAGTTCATCTCCAACTGCTGACCTTGGACAGCTGTCAATTAGCTGCTCAGAGTGGTTGTCACCTGTTGAAAACAGCCTCAACAGAAATCCATCAGTGGTGGCAAGGGAGGTGATTTTACTCCAAGATGCAGTGCAATCGGGCAGATGCTACACTATGAAAGAAGCCAATTCCAAAGGGGAGTTGTGTGCAGAAACCTGAATTAAATGACATGTCGTCTTCCACGCAGTCTAGTTGTTCCATAGTCTGTTTCATGTTGAGGCCCCAGGCATCTTTATTTGACCCTGACCATCAGCCCTTTCCCTCCATTTGTAAAGGGCCCACATACGACCTTCTAGCCTGGTAATAGGCTCCTGCTTGACTTTCTCCAGAATCTCAATTGTGCATTTAGCCATTGTTGTCTCTTCTCCATCAGCAGTGAAAATACCAAAGCATCAGTGACCAATACAAGGATACCAACTTATATCCACATACATGATACCTGGTTGATTTGGAGTTGAGTCTAGTGGCATAGAGAAGGAGAAATAAGAATGGGCAAAGGGCCTATGCTAAAGGAAGAGAGAAAAGAGGGAATATTTATGCAAATGTTTATAGTCTGCCCTCTAGTAAGTTAAGTTCCAGATCCTAGAGCCAAGCTACACGGGATTATCTCTGATCCCCTGTTTCCTGAGCCACCTTTCCACCTTCCTTCCTCCAGCAGTTGGGCTTATTTCTTAAGGCCCCACCATGCACCAAGCACTGTGCTTTATCTGTAGGCTTATTTTACTTTTTAAAAAATTTTTAAAAATATTTTATTTATGTATTTGAGTAAGAAAGAGAGAGCACGAGGGAGGGGGAGGGGAGAGGGAGAGGGAGAAGCAGATTCCCCTCTGAGCAGGGAGCCCAGAATGGGACACAATCCCAGGACCTGGGATCATGACCTGAGCAGAAGGCAGGCCTTAACCGACTGAGCCGCCCAGGCGCCCCTGTAAGCTTATCTTAAAATACAATACCATGAGTTAGTTATTTTTATTCCCATTTTAAGGATAAGAAAATTCATGCTAAAAGAAGCTCTTTCTCAAAATACCACATCTAGCCCATCTTCAAATCTATGTATACTTAGCTACAAGAATGAGACATCTAAGATTAAGAGAATGATGACCATACATCTTGAACCAAAATTCCATAATCTTAAAATGACAGATGTAGCTTTATCATCAGACTCAAAGTTGTAAGTAGGTGGAGTATGAGTTCAGAGGAAATAGGAAGACCTTCTTGTCCAAAAAAAAAAAAAAAAAAAAAAAAAATCTCTGGGGTCCCTGGGTGCCTCAGTCGGTTGAGTGCCCAACTCTTGGTTTTGGCTTAGGTCATGATCTCAGGTCATGAGATTGAGTCCCATGTCAGCCCCCAACCTGGATGTGGAACCTGCTTGAGATTTTTCTCTCTCTCTCTCCCTCTCCCCATTCCCTCCCACTCTCTCTATATATCTTAAGAAAAGAAAAGAAATCTTCTATGACCAGTGATGTCCAATATTTGTTTAGTAAACAACACTGAAAATAAAACATAGTAAAAAAGCATAGACATTTAAAAAAAAAAAAGCATTGGGACTAAGGAATAATAATAGTACCAAAAAAGTATTTAGTCTTGACCATGCACTAGAGATTATGCTAAGTACAGTTTCATGAATTATCTCATCTATAATCCTAGAACAACTATGTGATTAAATTATTATCATTTCATTCATATAAAGATCGTGAGACTGATATCAACAAGACAGCCACATAAGATGTCCCTCATGGTATTCCTCCTGAGCAACAACGATCTGGCATCCTCCCATGGACAAAAGTCCATTTGAGGATCTGTGGGATCCAGCACCACCCACCAAGTGGCTGGGTAGCATCTTGCCCACCCCTCCATCTGGTAATAGCCATACAGACTTCTGTCCCAGCCGGGACCTGGAGGTGGCCCAAGAACCGCCTCCAAGCCATAGTCTGGGAGGCCCTGGAAAAGGCTGTCTTAGTCACCCACAGACAAAAGAACCTTTGTGGAAGTCCAGCAGAGAAGTTCCAGTATACCAGTGGAGCAACATAACCTGAGACATTGGCATCAAAAGGAATTGTTGGACCCTCCCAAATCACTCTGCCCCCAAAGGTCACACAGTTTAGGACTAAGAGAGTGCTTCTCGGACCTCTGCTTTTGCCTTTGAGGAAAAGCGAGAGCATGTAAGGAAACACCTGGCTACCTCAGCTGTTCAGGAGACTATCAAAGAGGTCCATTGGTCTCTTGCCCCATTTCCAGTACTCAGTCATGAGCCACATGATGGGAATAGGGGTGGGGAGCAGTGAACAGGCACGCAGAGTGGCAGCCAGGGGTCGGAAGGAAAGAATCAATGGTGTGCGGATCCGACTACCACGTTATAGACTTCATCGGGAGGTGTGCTGGCAAGCCACTGGATCACCTTCAGATCACCCCAACTGGCCCACCGGCTACCTCTAGAACACCAAAAGCCTCTCCCACACACAAGCATGTTCAGAAAGCGGTTCTGATTCTGCAGGCCTGGGAGACAACACAAACCTGAGCATTTAGCACAACCTTGGGAAAGCAAGAGGGAGGCTGGCGGCATTCAGCTCCCTGCTTTACAGGATCCAGAGAAGGCATGCGAGAGGGAGCAAGAAGTGTGGAGCAGGTGTGTCCATTAAAAGGTTTGAAAAAGCCTCAGAATCCCTAGCAGGGCAAATAGAAGAGATTTTTCTCCCGAGGTTCATCAGAAAGACTGGAGGAGGTGACTCTGCTTCAAATGCAAAGATAACAGTGCAAGACTTCCAGGAATGTGAAAAATCAAGGAAGCTTGACACCACTATAGGATCACAATAGTTTTCCAGTGACCAACCCCAAAGACATGGAGATTTGTAATTTATCTGATAAAGAATCCAAAATAGTTGTTTTAAGGAAGCTTAATGAGCTATAAGAAGATGCAGAAAGACAATTCAATGAAATTAGGGAAACAAAAGCAAAATAGGTTTAACAGAGATAAAAATTATAAAATTGGGGTTATTGCAACTCTGTTCACAATAGCCAAGGTGTGGAAACCACCTAAGTGTCCATCTGTGAATGAATGGATAGAAAAAGGATGCCACAAGACATTATGTGTGTGTGTGTGTATAATATTCCCTTATATATAATATCCCTTATATATAATATATAATATCTCGTATATTATATACATCTCATTATATATTATATATAATATTCTATTATACATATATTAAATATATAATACTCTATTATACATGTATTAAGTACATAATATCTTATTATACATATATATGAATAATATTCCTTGGAACATTGGAATATTATACAGCCATGAGAAAGAAGGAAATCCTGCCATTTGCGTGAGCATGAAAGGCCCCTGAGAGCATTTTGTTAAGTGAGATAAGTCAGACAGAGAAATAAAAATACTGTATGATCACTTATATGTGGAATCTGAAAAAGCCTAACTCATAGAAATAGAGAGTAGAATAGTGTTTCTCGGGGTATGGGGGATGGGGAGATGGGGGAGACGCTCAAAGGATACAAACTTTTAGGTTTAACCCAGTGCTTCAAGCAATGGAGCTACACTACTTCGAGAAGCAGAGCCCATGACTATGGCATAGGTGACCTAAGATGCTCTCTGCCTGAGCTGGAGGCCCAGGTCCACAGAAGAGGATTCCCAAGAGGAAGTGAACACTCAAGGGATCACATAATAATATCAAAAATAAATACCATTTGTGGAGCACTGTTAACACTATAGCAGACACAAGCTAAACGCTTCATCTGGATTATTTTATGTTTCGCTTACAACAAATCTAAGGGATTGGTATTAATATTATCTTTATACTGAAGTTGAGGAAAAGGAGAAAATCAGTATTTTGCCAGCACTTAATTCCTAGATGCTAGGAATCCTATATTTTTAATCATTTTATACAGCCTCAAGTACCTCCATAGAGTGAGAGCTCTAATTCTGCCTTGAACAATACTAAAGCCTTGGTGCCCCAGAACTTGAAGCCTTCAGCTCTTACAACCCCGCCAGTCTCCCCACCCCCCACCCCCGCCGGGGTGGGGGGAGGTTGAGCAGAGTGAATGGAGTAGCCTCCAGCTCCCCCTAGTGGCTCGAGTGGCCACTAACATTTTCTGAAGGGTTTAAGTAGCGTGCATCAGGGCAAACCAGGAAACATCCGCTTGTGGGTTTGTCTAAGGCCTGGTAGGCACTAAACATCTGCAGTCAAGCCCACCCGGAGCCTCCGAGGCCTCATTAAATGTCTGACATCTGGTAAACACCAGGGGACTTTAGCAAAAGGGGAAGAGCATCACGCAGATTAAAATGATAAAATTACCCCCAAATTAGTTCGGCAGATGTGGAGCAGAGACACCAGGAGTTTTGTTTTTCAGTTTCCTCCTGGCCTTCCACAACAATAAATATCAATGCTTGTTATCCCAGCTAATTACACTGTTCTCCAGCACCAAGGAAACTCCATTTTCCTTTCAGTTCTGACACACAGCATTGAGATCCCTCTCCTCTAATGACCTGCCTCTTCCTCAATTAAGAACAGAGTGCTATAGCCACCCAACTAGTAATTCAAAACAAAAAGCTATTCCATCCTCCAGCCTGTACTCTTTTCAGGCTTAATTTTTAAGGCATACCCTAATTACAGGAATTTACAGTCTTTAAAAAGTGGCTCTTTTCAGACCTGCTTCCAAGACCACTATCGAAGCATCAGTCAAAACCAGCTTGAACTGATTGCTCCCTTCTCTGGAACAGAACACCAAGCAGCAGAACATCCATTTGTAGCTGGTCCATCTGCCCTGTAATTAAGGCTGCACTGCAGCCCTGCTCCAAACTTATTTCTGCAGGAAAACAGCTGAGATCCCTTAGATAAGATGTCAGAATATGTGCTACCAGAATCACATCCAATTTGTTGGTTAACATTATCAGAGCCAATTTAGGGCTGAATTTAAATCACCAGAAATGTTGGTGACAGGGCAACATATATCCACAGTAGCTTTTGTAAAGTCAATAATCACTGCCTTGCTCTCCCAGGAGCCACTTGAAAATCCTCTTCATAAGACCCATTCAGAACTCAGTGAAGGAAACATATTGCTGTTGAATGAAAAAAAAAAAAAAATGACTCATTATGTACATCAACTCTGTATTGTGCACTTCAAAGCTATAAAAACCAACCTTTCCAAATCACAAGTCATTTTCAACCATGAGTTCATTCCCGTGCCATTACTCACACAGAGAGAAGATGTAAGATGCTTAAAAAAAAAAAACAAGAAATCAAGTTTAGGGCTCAAGCATCTCAAGGATGAGAACAGTGTGGCTCAAAGGACTCTATGTCTCCTCTCAGAATGAAGTGAGAAACTCTTAAGATGAGAACATTAATATCTGGGGCAAATCTTGGAAACAATTTCTTTTTTCATTAAGACAACTTCTATGGAAACAAGCAGCAGGTGTTTTCAGAGCTGGTATATTTATATTATGTAAACCGTATATTGCTAATATAGCTTTATGTGTCCTTTTCTCCCCAAATATAACCATTAAACAGTCCCAAAGAATTCCCCAATGAAAAAATAGAGGATATAATATCATACTGGCAAAATTTGCTAACAACCTACTATGTGCAAAGCACAGTTTTGCTCTCAGGTAGAGAGTGATATAAAAATTTGGTACCAACCACCTGCCCCCTCCCTCCCTATCTATTTTTAGAAAATTCTCTCCTATAAAATCTGATGCTTCTTCTCTCTCGTGGCTGACAGCCTTACATTATCCCTTACAGCTTTGAGATTTAGAGTCAATTTTTGAGACAACACAATGTTACCGAGGGAGAGGTAGATAAAAAAGATAATCCTGTCTTAACACTCAGAAACATATTGTGTACTCGCCCAAGGGTGTGAACACACACCCACGGACGCACACACACACACACACCAGATTTTATGAAATCACTCCAAAAATCCTTAGAATATTCAGATAAATTGGCTTTTCCATTTAGCTCCCTCCCTTGAAAAATATTTTAAGACTCAAGCCCGATGTAAATGCTCTTTGTTTTCTCCCAAATGCAGAACCTGTGAATGAGCATGACTTCAAGTCAACAGAGACATACATAATTTATAAGAGGATTTTTAAAAAATCGTGCATTTCCAAACACAGTCGTTAAGGTTACAGAAAGTAATAAAAATGCAGAGAGCATCTTGCAGTGGAGACAGGCACTGGGAACACCCTACTGGCTTAGCCAGAGGAAAACGACCCCACTGGTTCACTTAGCAGCAGCTGTGGGATCCAGATTACAAATTCCTCCCAAGGCGGTATGAATATGAGCTTTGAAATATTCATCTCTCCTCCCAATACAAATTTGCTGATGCATTGCTGTCTCAATATTTCTAAACTAAAACACCCCACCCTCAGAGCAGAACAAGTTGAATCCTAAATTCTTAGGAAATAAAATGTACGATTCTCAAGAAGGCACATATGAAAAGATTTTCCTTTGGAATCTCAAAATCAGTTGGCAGTGGGTAGCAAGACTGAACACAGAGAGAAAAATCAAAGATTCTATCACTATTTAAGGTTTTGAATCTAAAACGTAAACATGTTTGTGGTTGGATTAATAGTTTCCTTTAGGGAGTCATCTCCAATGAAATGCAGGCACATTATTACATAATTTAGAAGAATATCTTGTGGGTTGGTTTATAAACTACAGAACTGGACCAAAAAACCCATCCAGACTAAACTGTATGAAATTCAAATCCCCTGTGACTGGAAAATGCCTGACGTAGCTGGAAGGTAAAATTCTGAACTCCTAGCCTTAATTGAAGTTGTGATAAAAATCGAAGAAATAGTGAGCCATCCATATTTTTATTCTAATTTCAGTTCAACAAGTATTGGATATATTCTGTGTTCCTGGCAGAACATCAATGCCAGAAATACAAGGATGAAAGACACATGTCCTCTCCTCAGGACGCACACAGTCTAAAGGGACACATACATACAATTGAGTCTATTGTGACTCTAACAAAACAAAAACAAAAACAAAACCTGCATATAATAAGGACTCCTAGGCTATAGGGAAAGGAGTTTCACCTGTTATTGCATTAGCCACATTTTTAGAACTAGAGGCTAATTATCAACTTAACTCTCATTTTTGCATTTAATAACCCCACCATTTAATTGACAATGACCTTAACATGAACTATTTTATTTACTCTTCACAATAATTCTCCTATCAAATTAGCAGGTAATGAAAAAACAGAAACATCTCTGTACCTCAGTTTTGGAAGTCCTGTTTAAGAGCTTTAAAGTCCATCTGTTGGTCCTGAACATACATGGTGTTAACATAAGAAGGATTACAAGCTCATGTTGAAGCCTAATGGGAAAGAAAGCCACAACTAATTGAAAATGTCTTTATTAGGCACTCGGATAGGAAGTGGTGGCACAAGTCTTATGTTTGCTAATCCTTTCTGTCCTTTTCTCAGCTGCTTTAAAAGTAAGATATCATCTCACACCAGTCAGAACGGCTACAATGAAGAAGACAATAAATAACAAGTGTAAGTGAGGATGTGGAAAAAACCGGACCTGTGTGCACTATTGGCTAGAATGCAAACTGGTGGAACCACTGTGGAAAACAGTGTGGAGTTTCATCAAAAAATTAAAACTAGAAATATCATATGATCCATTAATTCCACTACTGGGTATTTACCCAAAGAAAATGAAAACACTAATTTGAAAAGATATATGCACCCCTATGTTAATTGCAGCATTATTTACAATAGCCAAGATGGATGCAACCCAAGTGTTCATTGACAGGTGATATACACACAACGGGATATTACTCAGCCATAAAAAATAATGAGATCTTGCCATGTGGGACAATGTAGATGGACCTAGAGGATATTATGTTAAGTTAAATAAGTCTGAGAAAAAACAAATACTGTATGATTTCACTTATATGTGAAATCTGAAAAAAAAAACTGTATATACAAAAAACAAAATCAGACCCATAAATACAAAGAACAAACTTCTGGTTGCCAGAGGGAAGAGGGGTAGGGAAGGCGCAAAATGGGTGAAGGGGTTTGGGAGATAGAGGCTTCCAGTTGTGAATGAGAAAGCTATACAAGGATGAAAGGTACAGCACAGGGAATACAGTCAATGATACGGTGTTTCATGGTGACAGATGGTAGCTACACTTGTGATAAGCATAGGATAACATAGAGACTTGTTGAATCACTGTGTTGTACCTGAAACTAATGTAACATTATGTGCCAATATATAGAAGACTAATAGTATTAATGGCCTCTTACTATGTACCTTTCAGCTGCATTCTGAACACTGAATATTAAGTGGTTTTATGTTTCTCCCACCCGGATTATTCCAAGCCTTTACTCTAGTCCAGTATAAGTTCCAGGGTTTTTTCCTTAGCTCCATCCTGTCCACAGGATGATGAATGAATGAATGATCATTCATTCAAAGTGAATGATCCATCTTTTAAACATTTTTAGAACATTTCACAGTAGTGAACCAAAGCATGCTCAATTAAAGTTTTATTTGTCTTTTCACTGATATCAATATAACTTTATTACCCATAATGTGTTTGTTCAGTCAGGGTTTTAATCTGCCTCCGGCTACTCTTTTGCTCTCACTTTGATCTTCTGCTAAGTGGTTCCTACTTCTTTACCCATCAACACTAATGATTTCTCAAATATTTCCAACAGCACATTTTCCTGTTAGTTTTTCTTTTAAAAAAATCTGAACTTCGTAGAAGAAAATTCCGAACACATTTTAAAATAAAAAATACCGACACTATTTTTGTTTTATGACATTCTCCTATATATACAGAGAGTAAGACCGAGAGGGAAGGAGGGAGAGCCGGGGAGGGAGGCTTTCTCTGCGCACTAAACAAACTCAAATGTTCCATTTGGTTTCATCTCAGAAACCATCATTAAAATCAGAGAGGTAGACATCTAGACATTTCAACACAAGCCATCCCAAGAGGTGGTTATTATTTAGCTCATGAATGTCTGGTTCGAGTTTAACTGACTGTTTGACCACTACTGAGAAAACGTGCAAACCCAGAGCATTTAAGAAGTCCTGCGGAAGAACACATACGACACAGACAAGTTAAGTGTCCAGGGAGTAAAAAGCTATACACGGATTTTTGACTCTGCAGGGCTGGCACCACTAACTCCGGCGTTGTTCAAGGCTCAAGCATAATTCCATTCCAGAAACAATTCTTCAAGAAAATGGTTTTATGTAAAAGGTGAATGCTGCAATACTATTTATAATAGTAAGCCACTTAAAAACTATGTAAATGTCTAACAACAGATGGATGATAAACAACGGTAAGTCTAAATGACTGAATTTATGATAGTCATTAAAATGAATGTTTAGTACAAAAATGTCTTTTTTAATATCAGGTAGGAAAAAACCGGGATACATGATTTTATATAGTATTATTATAACATGTAAATAGGATTTTTCATTAAACAATGCAGGTGGATTATGCCAAATATTAATAATAGTTGTAACTATATGCACACATAAATGTTCATTTTTTGATATTTTCTAAAATTTTCTCTAGGAAGGATGGATTGCTTTTTTAATGACAAAAATCCTTTTTCATAAAAAGGTTTTTTTTCTTGGTTTAAAGATTTTATTTATTTATTTTTTAAAATTTTTATTTATTTATTTGAGAGACCTGTGCACCCATGGTGCTGGGAGGGGCAGAGAGAGAGGGAGAAATAGATACCCGCTGAGCAGGGAGCCCAATTCCAGGACCCCAGGATCATGACCTGAGCTAAAGGCAGCCACTTAACTGACCAAGCCACCCAGGTGCCCCTAAAGATTTTTATTTATTTAATTTAGAGAGATCACGTGCACATGAGTGGGGAGAGGAACAGAGGGAGAAGTAGAGACCCTCAAGCAGACTGCCCACTGAGTGCAGAGATGGAGGAGGGGCTCCCTCTTATAACCCTGAGATCGCAACCTGAGCTGAAACCAAGAGTAGGGTACTTAACTGGCTGCACCACCCCGGTGCCCCTCCACAAAAACTTAAACTTCCACAATTTAAGAATAATTTCTTTGGTAAGAGCATGGATTAAATGATTTCAGTGCTGGAGAGTTAGTTGCACAATGAAATGTCAGTTGGTGAGTCATCACAGGGTGGGTTTTTCTTATGCTGGTTTCTAGGACTGAGATGAGGAGGGACAACATATCTGGTTACTGGCAAAACAGCCCCCAAAGAAATATCCCATTAAAGAAGGTTTCCAATGTTGGCTAATGGAATTTAGATAAAGGTAAAAAAATAAATAAAGAGGGCATCCAAAATGATTAAAATATTTATATGCAAAGATATTTAGTCAATCATTTGTATCAAAGAATAAAATAACAGTAATGTCAATGGAAGATTCATGTATTTTTTACATTTTGCCACTATGAGCTGCACTTCACCTTTCAAGGCCACCTCCTCCAAGTTAGAGTGTCAACAGGAGTGGCAAGGGACAGAATAAGGTATGCTTTCCTAAGTATACTTATTTTTTTAGGCTGTTTTATTGATGTAAAATTAACACACAATAAACGCCACGTATTTAACATGTATAATTTGATGAGTTTTGACATATGTATACACCCATGCAAAATTAATACAATCAAGGTAATGAACATTTTCATCGCTCACAAAGGTTTCCTTGTACCTTTTTATAAATCCTCTCTCCGGCCTTTCCTGATTGCTCCTGTACAGTCTACCTAAATTAGTTTGTCACTACAGAGTACACATTAATCTGTCACTAGGGATTGGTTTATAGATCTTAGAATTTGACAAAATTATATCGAGTACTCTATTTTTACATGCTTCATTCATTCAGCAAAATAACTAGGAGATTAATTCATACTGTGGAATATATAGTTCATTTTTATTGCTAGACAGTATTCCATTATATAAATTTTGCATAGACTAGTTATACTATATACAGGTATAAAATATAACTGTTCGCTTATCTGTTCACCTGTTTATGGGCATTTGATGTGTTCAGATTCTGGCAGTTAATCTTAAAGCTACTTTGAACAGCCCTACACAGGTATTTTTATGGACACAGACTTTTAGTTCTCTTGAGTATATATCTAGCTGCAGAATGACTGGATCATAGAGGAATGTACAACTTTTTAAGAAACTGCCAAACTTTTTTCAAAGTGGCTGTGTTCTATTCTTTTCATATTGTTTTTTTTTTTTTTTTTTTAATTCTCATTGGCAAGAAATGAGAGAGGTAGTTCCTTCACATCCCTGTCAATACTTGGGATGTTCACAGCTTTAAATCTTAGCCATTCCAGTAGCAGAGTGGTGGTATTTCATTGTAGTTTTAATCTACATTTCTTTAATGGTAGATGGTGTGGTATATGGCTTCTTTTGCTTATTGACCATAGTAGTATATCTTTTTTGGTCTATTCAAATGTTTTTGCTCATTTTTTAAAATAATGAGTTGTTTTTATTGAGTTTGGGGAGGTTTTTTTTTTAAGATTTTATTTATTTATTAGAGAGAGAGAGAGAGCACAAGCAGGAGGAGTGGCAGAGGGAGAAGCAGGCTCCCCACCGAGCAAGGAGCCCAATATGGAACTTGATCCCAGGACTCTGGGACAATGACCTGAGCCAAAGGCAGACACTTAACCGACTGAGTCACCCAGGCGCCTCAGGGAGTTTTTTTATGTTCTGGATATTAGTTCGTCATATACATGATTTTAAGAATTTACTCTTTTTAACCAGTCTTTAACAACTGGATCAAGATGAGACTTGTAGTTGACTCCTTTTTTCTTGGGCTTGGGATTCACTGAGATCCTTGGATCTGTGGATTCGCAGATTATATCGAACTTAAAAACCTTTCAGATTTTCTTTCATTGAATATTTTTTTTCTGTCTTTGTCCCCTTCCTTTGTCCACTTGGACTACAAGTATATTCGCCACTTTTCAAGTTCCAGATTTTGTTGTTCCATATCTCATAGATTCTCTGTTCATTAAAAAAAAAAAAAGTCCTTTATCTCTGTGTCTCATCTTCATAGTTTCTATTCCCAAATCTTCATGCTTACTAATTTTATATCCACAATGTTGCATTTGTCATTAATCTCATCCAGTGTATTATTCATTTCAAACATTTTAGTTTGGATTTATAGAAATGTAATTTTTATCTTTTTATACTTTCCATGTCTGTACTTAATGTTTGAATATATAGAGTTATGACAACTATTTTAATATTTTTATTTGCTAATTCTGTCATCTGTTCCAACTCCGGCTTTCAATTGATTGATTTTATTTCCCCTTCATCATGAGTCATATTTTTCTTCTATTTTGCCTAGTTGGCAGAATTACTGATTTTTTTTTAATTGAATACCAGCATTATGAATTTTACTTTGTTAGATGCTGGATACTTTTGTATCATCATATATATTCTTGAACTTTGTTATGAGTCAGTTAGTTTACTTGGATACAGTGTGAATTTGCCTTTCAGATTTGTTAGGCAAGACTACAAAAGTGTTTAAAACTAATTATTTCCTATTATTGATAAAGACACTTGAGCGAACTCCAGCTGATGCACTGTGAATCATGGGGAAGGAGCTATTTTTAGCTCTCTGTCACTGCCAGGCCCTGTCACCTTTACTTCATTCAGGTGGTTCTTTCCCTGGCCTTGGGTAGTTTCCTCACACCACGCACTCATCAACACTATGCTAAAGACATGATGAGTCCTGCTCCCATCTCTGGTGTTCCCACTCTGTGCAACTGTCTCCTCTTTAGTACCTTGCAGAAGCAAACTCTAGCATCTTTTGTCCTCAAACCCAGCACTGTCTCTTCAACTCAGGGAGTTGTTCAGACTCTGGCTGGATTCTGCTTCTGTATTCTAGGACCATATTCTACCTTAGTTGGAAGTGGATATACCTAAGTGTGTTCATTCGGATCTTTTTTTTTTTTTATTTTTAATATTTATTTATTTATTTATTTATTTATTTATTTTTATTATGTTAGTCAGTCACGATAGAGTACATCATTAATTTTTGATGTAGTGCTCCATGATTCATTGTTTGCCTATAACACCCAGTGCTCCATGCAATCCATGCCCCCCTTAATATCCATATCCCTGCTAACCCATCCCCACTCCCCTCTCCCCTCTGAAACCCTCAGTTTGTTTCCCGGAGTCCATAGTCTTTCATGTTTTGTCTCTCCCTCTGATTCCCTCCCGTCTTCAAAATACCAATGCCATTTTTCAAAGTGCTGGAACAATCATTTGGATCTTAAATGACAACCTGCTAGGCTCAGCATTCTGACAAGTGAATAAGCAATTATAATGTCCATACAATCATGGAAACTCAAATATTTCTGTGAAATAATTCATAGAAAATGAAAAAAAAAAAAGATGGCTTTCACCAGAATTGCTATTGTCATTGCATGGGCATAGTTTTTTTGTTGTTTTGTTTTTTAATTTGTGTAGCTGTTTTAATAGTTGAGTTACAGTTTATTCAGAGGGTAAACAAATATATTTATTCAGATTTTTGAATATTACGTCTCTCATGTATAACTTCTTTCTTTATTTTGGCTATTAATTCCTTATTGAATATATCATTTGCAAATATCTTCTCCCACTCAGAAGTTATGTTGATTGTTCCCTTGGCTGTGCAGAAGCTTTTTATCTTGAGAAACAGTAGTTCATTTTTGCTTTTCTTTCCCTTGCCTTAAGAGACCTGTGTTGCAGGAAGTTACTGTGGCTGAGGTTGAAGAGGTTGCTGCCTGGGGTTCTCCTCTAGGATTTTGAAGGATTCCTCTCTCCCATTGCAGTATTTCATCCATTTTGGATTTTTTGTTACATGTGGTATAAGAGAATGGACCAGTGTCAGCCTTCTGCATGTGACTGTCCAATTTTCCCAGCATCATTTATCAAAGACATTGCCTTTTTTTTCCATTGGATATTCTTTCCTGCTTTATTTTTTTTTATTATTTTTTTTTGGTGCATAGTTTTCGGTATATATTTTGTGCTCCATATTTTTCATACTGTTCTTGATTAGCTACAGTTTTTGTTAAAATGCCATGTGTTAACTTTATTTTTCACTGCCAACTTAAAGCTCTTCTCAATAGATTATAGAGATAAATCTAGAAATTATTCACTTTATACTTCTTTTTTAAAAATCCAGGACATTTCCATGTAAACTTAATTTCAGAAGAATATACAGGTAAAAACATAGTAAAGCAATGGGAATATTTTATAATAAGGAAAACATAATTTTTGTGTGGATAAAACATACCAATTTATGGAACTTCATATCAATCACTTAGACTATACCTACAGGTAAAATCACTTTAATTGCTTTGCTCGAGTTGATTGCTTGGTTGTTTCAAACTCCCTGGCAATTCAGTTAAATTGGTTGGACTGTTACATAAGATGAAACTGACAGGTTGTTTCACTGCTGACTCACCATGTCAATCAAGAATGGTTGAGTTGGTTGTATTTGGAGCCGTAAGACAATCTAGGAATAAGCTGTCTTATGTTGGGTACTGTGGTTTCTGGAGGGCACCAACAAAACAGATTTGAATTATTTCTTTTTTTGCAATATTTTTATCAAAGGACTTTCAAGTTACAACAGTATTAAAGCTCCTTACATGTAAGGTGTCTTTGTTATTTGAGGGAAAACAGTAGTGATTACAAATCATCTGGGACATGCACTGTTTGCACAAAAGTATAAAGTGAGAAATCGCAAGTAGAACTAAAGTGACCCCCTGTTTGCCTGATAGAATACTCATATTAACTATGTTAAATATACAATACCAAGAAACCGGTCTAGTATTTACCCAATGACCACTGCAAAGCTGACATAGAAACCTCAAATGATACTTAAGAAATAGATTAGTACATTTATGCTGGATTTACAAAGTATATCACAACACTTCTTGTCATTAAAATGTTAGTAAGCATTACAGTAACAATAGGCCTTGCTTAAAACTTCTTCCTAATAGCAAGGTTTTTGAGGTTTCTGCTTAGAATGTTATTTTGTGGATTAAGAGACCTCAACAAAGATCAAGTTGGAAGAACATCACAGTTTCTTTGAAGTATTTGAAGAATTTTAAAGTGGCATTGACACTTGCATATTCGCTCTTCTAATTGGGTCTAGAGTTTGAGTCTGCATGTTTTTCATGAAGAAAGAAACAATACAGGCTGAACTGAGCATTAGAAGGGAAATAATATGGTCTAAGATAGAAATTGGGGTAAAGGTAAGGTGATCTACAGTCTGAATGCAATGTCTCAAAGACACATCTTTTTAGAGGTAGAAAATACTTTAACAGTCAGCTAATACATTTTTTAATTTTGCAGATGTTCTAGGGAGTGAAGTGAATTCACACAGGATAAAGTCCCTTCCACACAGGTCAACTGTTAGTTCTCAAAGTCTTAACTGGTAGATCACCAAATCTGTCCTCTCTGCCACACAGCAGGTTTTTAAAGTGAGACACATTCGCTGTGGCTGACATCTAACATAGTGGGGTTGACATACTCTCCCTTTTACAAAGGACTTTACTAGGAGAGCTCCACTGCTCCCACCCCATAGATCTAATGAGTCAGGGAAATGCAAAGTGATTTGTGCTTATTAAAAATAAGCGGGGCACCTGGGTGGGTCAGTGGGTTGAGTGTCAGACTCTTGATGTCAGCTCAAGTCATGGTCTCAGGGTCGTGGGATTGAGCCCCGTATTGGGCTTCACACTTAGCATGGAGTCTGCTTCTGCCTCTCCCTCTGCCAGCATGGAGTCTGCTTCTGCCTCTCCCTCTGCCTATCCTCCAATCTCTCTCTCTCTCTCTCTCAAATAAATAAGTAAATAAAATCTTTAAAAAAAAATAAGCAAAAGCCTGGAGCTTTTAAACAGGGAAGACAGTTTAGGGTAGTAGTTAAGAGCACAGAGCTTTGGTGTGAATCCATGAATTATCATGTGAGCTTGTATGAGCTATTTGACTTCTCCAAGTCTTACTTTCTTATCTGTACAAATTTAGTGATTATTGTGGTCTCATAATATCAAGTAAAGACTAATCACATGTAAAGTGTTAGACACAGAATCTATCAAAAAATATTCATTGTTATTATATAGTCAAATAGGACTTTTCATCCCAAACTCTATGCTTCTTTTTCTGGAAGAGCACCATGATCTGGTAGCGCTTTATTTTACTCAAAATTCACAATGGGGGGGGGGGAGATTGGTATTTTTATAACTTGCAAATTTATTGAGGTAACCATGTTTTCATGTATCAAATATAAATTATTATAAATAGATCATCTCAGAATCAATACCAAATCCTGAACCCAAGTTCCCTTTCAGATTCACCTGGGGGCACAGTTTTCTTAAAGGCTTAGAAACACAGCAGCAATGGAGCTGCAAAGCCAGGGTGCCAATGAGTATTTGGAGTTGGTGAGATCGTTTTTTGTACCTCCTCGACCCCCTTTCTACCCCTTTTTTTCCTTTCAGGCCAAGCTGAATTTGAAGGACTGGGATCCATGTGCCCAGCTTGATAACAGCGTCTGAAAGCTCAAAGTAGTAGTTAAGTCGGGGAAAATGAGGTAGTAAGAGGAAAGTGAGAATCACGGAATCAATTTAATGTCAAGTATCTCTTTGCTCTTTGTACTAGAATCAGAGAAAGGTATGTTGAAATAATAGATAAATAAACTATTTTCCTCTTATTTATTTTAAAAAGCTCTTTTGGTGAATGAATTATTAAGTTGATGAATGAAGGCAAGGAAAGTGGAACGGATTTATTCTTTTCTATAAGTTTTGTTTGGACGTGTTGCAAAATGAATGGCTCTCAGCCTTCAGAAAGAGTGTTCTTCCCACACAGTGTGCCTCTTTTACTGCTCTGCCACATGTGACACCAAACACAATTAGCCTTTCAGTTGGGCTTTGCATTTTTCTGATCTTCTAACAACTGGGTGTCAGATATCTCAATGTATAACCACCCACTCACAACAAGATTATACATTAGATTCTTTGTTATCTACTTTTATGAAAGATTTCTGAAAGCTAAAAGGAATAAATTAACTTTACCAAATCTGTGATAAAGTTTCTTTTTCTGATTGTTAATAGTATTTCCATGACTGTACAGTTAACCCCCATCAAAGGAAAGATAGTTACACTATCCTAAAAGAAGGACCCTGAAAGTTACATGGCATACATTTGAGGGGGGCTACATAGTCATATTTGCTCTAGATTAAATATTAACAATAAATAGCAAGCTGTTAAATAGCAGTTAGAGCAAATATTTCTTAATGTAATGTAAACATCAATCAAGAATGCAAAACCAAATGTAACACTTCTATTTAAATTTTTCAGATTTTAATGATCTTATACCTAAGTGTTTCCCCAGGTGGAGAGTATAGTATTATTCCTATGTTCATACTTTGTAGAAATGCGTGGTCTGGTGAATGCTTGTGAAGAGATGATGTTTGTCTTTTTCACCATTAACTTCACAAATAGATATTTAAACGATACTTATTTATTACTGAGTCAAACAGTACATAAACAAACACGAAACACTGACACTCAGAAAAAGTTAGTAGATATGTCCAAGGTCACACAGATAAAAAATGATTGATTCAAATCCATGTCTTAACTTCAGAGATCTCACTCTTAACCAGTAATTAAGAGAGATTTGGTTCTGTTATCTGCATACCTAGAGGGTGAGGACGCCTGAGGCTTTGATCATATGCAGCCCACCAGGTGATCAGTACCTAATAATTGGTGATAAATGTGTTATTTCTTGAGTTATGTAAATATGTAAGAACATTTTTGAGAATTTCTTTTTTTTTAAAGATTTTATTTATTTATTTGACAGTCAGAGATCACAAGTAGGCAGAGAGGCAGGCAGAGAGAGAGAGAGAGAGGGAGAAGCAGGCTCCCCGCCGAGCAGAGAGCCTGACATGTGGCTTGATCCCAAGACCCCGGGACCACCACCTGAGCCGAAGGCAGAGGCTTTAACCCATGAAGCCACCCAGGTGCCCTGTGAATTTCTTTATTATAAGGAAAACCTTAAAAATTTCCAGGGACTTTATAGTTCAAGCTGACCCATGTGTGGAGACTAAATTTTCCTGCAAGACAACAATGTAAAAAGTAAACACAAACAGACAGATGGATGGATGGATGGGTGGGTGGGTAGATAGCTAGATACATAGACAGACATGCAATGGAATATTATTCAGCCTTACAAAAGAAGGATATCCTGCCATTTGTGACAACATGGATGAACCTGACAGAGAAAGAAAACTACTGCATGTACTCCACACTTATATGTGGAATCTTGGAAGGGGAAAAAAAAAAAAAAAGGCCAAACCTTCAGAAATAGTAGAAAAGTTGCCAGGGGTGGGAGGTGGGGGACATAGGGAGAGGTTCGTAAAAAGATACAAACTTTCAGTTCTAAGATGAATAAGGTCTGAGAATATAATGTATACATGCTGGTTAGTTGATAACATTGTGTTGTATACTTGAAATTTGCTAAGACAGAACTTACACTTTCTTCACCAACAGGAAAAGGAAGTAATAACTGTGAAAGTGGCTGGATGTGCTGTTAATTAACTCAGTGAAGGGAATCTTTCACGATGGATACATACATCAAGTCATCACAATGTGCACTTCAAATATCTAATAGTTTTGTCAATTATACCTCAATAAGAATTTTTAAAATAAATAAATAAACTCAGCTATAAACTGCCATGGAAGGATAAAGGGAAAAGTGACTTGGAGATAATAGAATAATCAACGTTTGGGTAATATTAAGGTCAGTCTTAAAGGATGAGTAGAAGTTTGAGAGGCAGGAGGAAGGAACAAAAACATGAGCAAAACTGTGGAGGCATGAACACATACTAAGTGGTTGGAGAGCGCAGTGTGATTGGAACTTAGAGTGGGCGGGGAGAACAGCATGCTAGATTATACAGACCAGCAGTCTTCATAGCCTGGGGCTACAGGAGACAAATTTGCAAGAGCTAATCTGGCATAGGTAAACTTTTTAGTAAACAATTTCTAGATATTTAATTCCTAAATATAATGCTTTCTAAAATTACATGAGAATGTCTTTGTTTTCTAGAAGTCATGCCTTATTTTCTTTCTCATCTTCCCTTTTACAACAGACTTTTTTTTCCCCCATTTTCTGAAAGAGGTCTTTCTCTTATGCAACTTGAATTTTACTGTGCCTAATTGCCCAGGGGTAAAAGATACTGTTCACTAAACAAAGAGACAATGTGTGTGTGTGTGTGTGTGTGTGTGTGTGTGTGTGTGTAATTGCAAATTCTGCTGGGAATTTGGGCTAGGGTAAGATTACTTAATTTTTATTTAATGACTTCATATTATCCATCTCAGAAGATCAGAAAAGAATGCATTGCTCCAGTGAGCAATGAATGTCTTTCACGAGCAAAGCTAAGAGACCATATAAGAAAGGCTGGAGGTTCTGATGGTTTTTTATCCAAATGAAAAAGTAGCAGCAGGCCTGATCCATTTATTTATGTATGTACCCATCTTCCCATGTATCTTTTATCTCTCCATGTGACTATTTTAAGATTCTGAAGGGAAATGATTGTCATGAAAATATGAATTTATACGTTTCTTTGAATTGAAAAATAAAGACAGACTTTGGGCTATATGCCATGCATTTTCCACAAACTGAATAATCTAAGTCTATAAATCCAAAGCTTTGACAAAAAATATTTAAAATACATACTGAAAAGAAATATACTTAAAATACCTAAGATTAGGAGCACCTGGATGGCTCAGTCTGTTAAGCATCTGACTCTCGATTTCGGCTCAGGTCATGTTTTCAGGGTTGTGAGACTGAGCACCTAAGCCTGTAGGGCTCCACACTCAGTGGCGAGTCTCCTGAAGATTCTCTCTCTCCTCTCCCTTATCCTCTTCCCGCCCCACTCCTTCTAACATAAATAAATACATTTTAAAACATACCCAATAGTAAGGCACTTTATCAAAACTTATTGTAATGGCAACGGTTTACTAAAATTAGCAATATTAGAATTTTCCCAAATGCTTGTTCTGTAGAACAAGTTGCCTCTATGTAAAAGAATAAAAGAAGCAGCAATTGTCATTAAATAAGTTTTGGTAAAATCTTTCTATACTTCCCAGAAGCAAAGAAGCAAAGACTGTATGACAAACACACACACAGCAGCTAACTATGTCACCTAGAAAGAGAAAACCTGCCGCGAGAAGTGTGGTCAGCGGGCAGCCTCCAGCCTCCACAGACTGGGATCCACTGTGATGTTCAAGGGGAGGTCATGCTTTCCCCAGGCTGCTCACAGCCAGTGACTGGGCCTGGTAGAGAGATGACAGCCGGGCCATTTCTGCCAGTGCAGGACTCTTTTCATAGTCATCTTTGCTCTTGGGCTCCCTCCTGGCCCCAGGTCTTTCTCAGGGCTGTGCTACTTCCTGAAGCCTTTCCAGCTGAGATCCAGTTTCCTTTCTTTGCACCTCTTCTTTCCCAGGTTCAGATCTGCAGTGCAGGCGGAAGCCTTTCCTTTCTCTGCTCCTCTCTTCTCTGTCGCTTACAGGTATATCCTACCTGAATCTTTGACATTTTTAATTTTGTCTCCGACTCTGCCTTCTCATCAGACACTCTCTAATACTAGGGTATGACATCCTATCTGATTCTTTGCTTTCAAAAAAATTGAGAAGGATCTTATCAAATGGTCCGGTGCTAACTAATAAAGAAAAACAAATTTTGATAATAAACCAAGGAGTGGGCTAAATGGAGTAAGATAATCTCATTCCCTTGGGGACACCGGGGTGGCTCAGCTGGTTAAGCCTTTGCTTGCCTTTGGCTTAGGTCATTATCTCAGGATCCTGTGATTGAGCCCTGTGTTGGGGTCTCTGCTCACTGAGGGGTCTGCTTCTCCCTCTCCCTATGTGCTCTCTTTCTCTCTTTCTCTCTAACAAAATAAATATATTTTTTTAAAAGGTGTAATCTCATTCCCTTTGTTTAAGATTGGTTCAGGAATTCAGGCCTAGACAAAATGTCATACAATAAAATTGTACAGGGATTGGTTCAAGATGGGTATAAACTCCAGTTTGGAGAAATGAGACACAAGGAAAAGTTTACTGGTTATTCTGGAAAAGAGTTTTTCTATTTTTTTTTTTAAGATTTATTAATTTATTTGAGAGAGAGGGAATGAAAGGGAAAGATAGCAAGTGGGGGAAGGGGCAAAGGGAGAGAGAGAATCTCAAGCAGGCTCCCCACTGAGCATGGAGCCAGACCTGGGGCTGGACCCCAGGACCCTGAGATCACAACCTGAGCCAAAATCAGGAGTCGGACACTCAACGGACTGAGCCACCCAGGCTCCCCAAGAGTTTTCATATTCTTAGAAACAGAACCATTGGAAGACAGTTTCTAGCTTCCTGTGAATATTGTGTATGTGAATGCGAATCAAAAGCTGTCGTTTTCATGCTGGGAGGAAAGCAGGCAGAGGACAGGCCAACAAGACACAGTTACAAGAGTCTACAGAGAGGCAGATGTGGAGAAGCCTGGTTAAGCTGATCTGCAACCACTTTCTCCCTGACCTCCTAGTTAAGTGAGGATGTATTTCCTCCTTGCTTAAACCTAGTAGAGTCAGTTTCCTACTTTTTATAGCCAAATGGATCCTACTTCTTGGCCAGTGTTAGCTTTCCATTCTTCTGCTTACATCGGCACCTGTCTGGCATCCAACATGGGCCAGTCCTCTCCTGGCCTTCTTCCCTCGGCTGCTCTGCTGGAATTGGCACGCAGTTGTTCCTCAGCATGAAGCCTCTAGCTTCTAATACTTCCTCTGTGGAATGTGACCAATTTGGATGTGAATACCAGCCTGAATCAAGTCCACATTGCTGGATTTTCTGCTGCCGAGTTCATTTCCAGAGCGACATCTCTGTCTGCAGCCTCTTTAACTTCCCCATCAGCCAATGCTGAGACCGATGCATGCATTAATTGAGATTTATTTATTAGTTATGCATGATGCCTGTCTCCTCATTAGACTTTTAGCTTACCGAGGGCAGGTCCAGTGTATTTTATTTACCATTATTGTTTACTACAGCACAGATGACGGTGTCTGGCACCTATTAGCAGTGGAATATTTATGGAATTAGTGAATTACTGCACGAATGGATGCATATATATGATGATATTTGAATGCAAAGTGTTTCAAAAGATTTTAGAATCTCAGGTTGTTCAAATTAACCACTTAAAAGCAATAATAATTCAATTTTAACATCAGTAATCATAATACTTCAAGTAGGAAGAGAAAATCTTTTATGCGTAATTATCAAATGCCTCATTTAACCAGCTCTGATTAGCTATTTAAATTGCATGTTCTGGGATGATTTCTCTTAAAATGAGAAAGCATTGTTCTTCTGATCTCACCAAAACATCACCCTAACTATCATGTTTTAGAAAAAAATACAACCTCTTCAATCTCCACGATTTTACAATAAGAGAAATATAAACAGGAACTGTGGAGGTCCCCACTTTCCTTTTCTGACATATGCAATTATAGCCTTAAAGAATTACACATGCTAATATGGTAGCCAGCACACACAAACACTTGTCCCATTTTAAAGGATCCCATTGTTCAATAACCTTAAGAACATCAACATAAACACAATTTCAAACCTTGGGGAATAGTAATACATGAAGAAAGGGAGGAAGATAAGCATAGTATGTATGCAATTGGCTTCCAGCTCCAATGATTTTTAATTCATATGTCTCCACTAATTATTCTATATATTCACACAGCACACAAGCATACACACACACACACACACACTCACGTACATAAATATGAACTTAAATATGTATATCTATATTGACACATAGGCATCACATTCTGAATCTTTTCTACGGTAATATACCTTAGCAACTATGACCATTAGCTTGCCTTATCTCAGGATATTCTAAATTCATGGATGGACTATAAGTTTTAAGTATTTGGGGGTAACCAGGGGGAAGCTGATATAAAATTTAATACTTTCTTTTTTTAAGAAAGTAGTCAAAGTCAGCTGTGTATAATTTATTCTTGTACTTCCCAGCAATGTAGATCTTGGCAGATTAATTCCCCCTTTCCACAGATGGGGAATTGGGGCCTAGAATACTTAACTAGCAAGCTCAGAATTTTAAATGCTAAAATGCCTTTTTTTCTTTTTTACAGTATGCTCAGAATTTAATTCTACCTCTACCGATCTAAGAGTTTATCTAAAGCCATTATTAAACACACAAGAACATTATTTCTACATTTATAAGCTAGATGTCAGAATTGTGTTGCCAGAAAGAATATTTCTAGATAACCTTTATTTCTCTCTGAATTTAGGTTGCTCATGGATCACATTGCTATAACCCTACATCTGGTTAAGAAACAAAAAGCTTGCAGTGGGGAACCTTTTCTTGATTAGTATAATAACTGTGGGTCTGTCAGCACCTAATAGTTTCATGTTTCTATTTTAGATTATGTAGCAGTGAAATTGATTTTCCTATTTAGGAAGAAGCCTATGCTGTAAGATCGACCGTTCTGGGAAAAGTTATATCCTCCTAAGACCCTTTTATTTTTTATGCTTAACCTGTGGCCTGAATATATACCAAACTTTCTTTACATACATTATTTTATGCAATGCGATATTAATTAGGTATCATTATTAATCTTTCTATAGAACAGGTAAAGGAAATTAAGTAATTTTCCTAAGGTCACAGAACTGTTAAGTGATAGAGCCAGACAAGTGTGACTTTAAGGCTCAAGTAAACAGAGGCTCTCATCTATATCATGTAATACATTCTCCTGGTGTGTACCTTTCCAGTAATGATAGAACCTTGACAATTAAAAATGTGATCTTTGGGCTGGTAGCATCAACATCCCCCCCGAGCTTGTTAGAAATACAGACCCCCAAACTCCATTCAGACCCACTGACTCAGAATCTGCATGTTGACAATATCACCAGGTGATTCTAATACACATTAAAGTTTGAGAAGCAGTGGTATAGGACACAAAGATGTTGAGAGGAGATTGGGTTATCTTTGTTCCATTATGTCCTAACTTGATCATAATGGATAAATTAATTTTTCTAAGATCCAGTCTGCTCCTGAACAATAGAGATCATAGTACCTCTGGATCTGAATTGGTAGGAATGAGAAAATGCAAGGAAATCATAACCAAGCTTGCCTGACACATAAAAGGGACTTAATAACTGGTAACTATTATTAAATATCTCTTAAAATTGCACTTAATTTATGCTTCTGATAGGTTTGGAACACCTAAAAAGATCATAGCTCTTCTTTTAAAATAATTAATCATATAGTGGGACAATATATTGGAATACCAATCAAAATATTTCCTTCTATTGTACTATTTAGAATCTTCTCATCTTCACTTCGGCTATAGAGGCACTGATGGCCACAAGAAGGAGATTATATAGTTGGCTAGCAGAGAAAACTCTGAGTGCACAAGGTTGGGCCCTGAGGGACTTAAGGCAGAAACAATAGACTTAAAGGAAGAGAATCAGATTGACCAAGTAAGGTGGAACACAGCATAGATTCCGGGCTTTTGTACTTCACCAACTAGTGAAAAAATTTTTTTAAAGATTTTATTTATTTATTTGACAGACAGAGATCACAAGTAGGCAGAGAGGCAGGCAGGGAGAGAGGAGGAAGCAGGCTCTCCGCGGAGCAGAGAGTCCAATGTGGGGCTCGATCCCAGGACCGTGGGATCATGACCTGAGCCAAAGGCAGAGGCTTTAACCCACCGAGCCACCCAGGCGCCCCAAGTAATAAAATTTTTTAATAAAAAATAAGACAAAATGATGGTGCATTAGTCAGGGTTCTCCAGAGAAACAGAACCAATAGCATGTGTGTCTCTGTGTGTGTGTATGTGTAGAGAAAGAGAAAGAGAGACAGATAGAAAGAGTGCGTGTTATTATAAGAAACTGCCTCATAAATTATGGAAGCTGACAAGTCCCAATCTGCAGTTGGCAAGCTGGAGACCCAGGAAGACCCAATGTTTCAGTTTGAATACAAAGGAATGAAAAAAGCCAATATCCCCATTTGGAGACAGTCAGGCAGCAGGAGTTCTTCCCTTAGTTTTGTTGTTCTATCTAGGCAGTCAACTGATTGGATGAGGACCAAGTTTCTTTAAAGAGGACAATCTGCTTAACTCAGTCTATGGATTTAAACGTTAATCTCATCAAAAACGCTTTCATGGAAACATCTAGAATAATGTTGGATCAACTATCTGGGCACCCTATAGTCCAGTCCAGCTGACAAAGAAATAAATGACTACAGACAGTTAAACTTTATTTTACCAAGTTAAGGATATTGTATTACCAATAACCGCATAAAAAAAGAGGCACATTTATGACTTTAACGAAGACACTGTTTCTAAACAATTCATAAACTGAATTCAGTTTGGCTGTATATAGACTACAGTGCATTGTCCTTAATTTTCTGATTTTAATGTGACCCAAAGAAAACTCTGCCAGGATGAAATGAGTCAGAAAACTATGGTTTGGAGACTATGGGGGAAAGAGCCTGCAAGGGAGTAAAATATTAAGGGGGGGGGGGATGCTGCTAAAATCCAGGAATGATGTGACAAAGACCTGATTTTCTGTTAATGAGAGTATGGAAGGAGTGAGGAAAATGTTGACCTTAAAAATAAAACTGCCAGTATTTTATCAGAATTTAAAAAAAAAATTATTCAGGAATGGCACAAAATTACACTCTGGGACAAGCAAGTTACAACAAAACCATAGGACAGACGGAGAACAAAGGAAAGGAAAACTCCTTTAGAAGAAAAGGGGGAAGTTGGCAAGGCTGTTATAAAGGAAAAGGCCATTGAAGTAGACTGGGAGTGCCAAGAATAGTGACTTTTCAGTGGGTAAGTTATAGCAGTCTCATTGCCTGGGCTGTTGCCTGGTTGAGAAGGGAAATCTTTTCTTCCTCTTGCTGGAACAGTAACATTGTCGTAGCTAAAGCACTTTCTACTTGCAAGGTAAGTTGCTTCCTATTGCACTTGCAATAGGAAGTTCTGGCCTCCAGACTTAACCTTAAATGAGGTTTCCTTTTATTAATTTTTACAAAATGCAGAGGGCAAGCAACGAGGAGTCATTATGCTCCTTGGAGCTGTTCTTTTCTCATATGAGAAAGGTTGATTGAGATATTATTAAGATCTGGTTGTCAGATGTCATGATTCTAGATGTCCAATTGAAGTACATCGGCCAGATGATAGAAATAAAACAGTATGTCAAAAGCTTAAGCTTCGGGGACCTGATGAATGATGGTGTTATGGGCAGAAAACTGTAGTCATACTATACCTTACAGGTGACTCTAGTCATTCTGCAGTTGTAAGAAATCCACAATTTGTTCCTTTATTTTCAGAAGAGAAACAAAATAGGGCTCAATCTTATCTTTAAAAAAGGCAAAATAAAATAAAACAGCAAATACATCCTTTGCAAAATGTCTGTAGAGAGGGAATAAATGGGCACAATACTACTGCTTTAGCTGTGAAGCTTTTTTTCCCGATACTGTGTACTTGTGCAAGTTCCATTTGAGACATAATGAAGAAATTAGTTGCTTTTTGAATGGACAATCATCCATTCTCTGCCACAGGTTACCAGAATTAAGCGCAACACTGCTAAAGGGGGTGAAAATATAATATGGTGGTGAAGTCCAAGAACAGACTTATTAAGTGCAAGATCAGTTATAGACATCGTCCCTTACAGTTAAATTAAAGGTGCCTAGCTGCCATTTTTTAGGGGCTAACTTGGTTTAAAAGACCTCATTGTCTCCATATGGCAGATTAATTTCATTATTCTTAAATTTCAAATCATTATGAAATAGTGAGAACACTGGTCTTTAGTGAAGTTGGGTGTAGCAGTCCCTCAGTACTCCATTCATGTAAGATGATCGTGTATTTGAACATATTTGTAAAAGAATCACAGCTCAATATATTCTTCACATCAGTGTACTTTGATGGAATCTCAATGCCTATTTCAGCCTAGGAATATACTTTATACACTGGGCTCAATAAAACCTAATCTAAAGGTTGTATTTTCAATGTAGACGAGTACACTAATGACTCCAGTTTCACAGTCTTGTGCTATTTCTTAGCCAATAAAATTATGATTGACTTCCTATGTAATTATATGTTCTGGGCTCATGGTTTATTTACACTTGTAATCTCTAATTCATGTTCTTTAAAGAGGTATTTTTACTTTAGTCTTTTCCCATTGAAGAATTTTAGGCATAAGAACAGAATATTGTTAATTATATACAAGTATAGAATTTGAAAAATCATTTCTTCATTTTAAAATGAGAGTATGGATGTAAGGTATTATTTTATCTTCCCTGATACTCTGCTTGTGGTCTGAGTGAAAGCTGCCATCTTCCTTTGGTCATAACCTCCCTGTCTGTCGTAGTTTGTATAAAAGTGAGAAACTGACCTAGGCTGTATTGATTGTAGTATTTCCATTCCTAGCCACAAAAATTGGCCTGGAACAGAGCTAAAGGTGTAGGGGGGCATTGGCTGTATCCCAACCCAAGTTTTCCCTAGGAATTTTCAACTTAATTAAAACTGGAAGGGAAGAGCTCTTCCCTTCCTCATAGTTAGGAAGTTATGATCCAGGAGCTACTAACAGACATTTAATCTAGTCCAGGATCTCTCAACATCAGGAGTCTTGACATTTTGGGTCAGAAAATTTGTTGTGGAAGCTGTCTTGTTCATTGTAGGATGTTTAGTAGCATCCCTGACTTCTGCCAACTAGATGCCAGTAGTGCCCTTCTCCCATACTATAGCATCCAAAAATATCTCTAGATACTACATATTATATATTATATTATACCATACTATATTATTAGATTCTGCTAAATATCCCCCAGTTGAGAACCACAGAATGAGCCTCATGTAAATGTAGCAACAGGAATAAACAAAGTTGACCCTTTCAAGAGAAACAAGAAATAAAGACAGAAAGAGAAATACACCTGTTCAGGACCAGTTATACCCAAATATACCATTTTTCTTTTTGGCTATTTAAGTGCATCAATTCCCTGTGATCTAAAGTAGTTTGATTTTTTTTCTTTTGTCAAGTGGAACGATAAAAATTCTGAAACAATAGCAGGAAAAGACAAATTGAGTAACAGAGCCAAAGCACAATAAAAAAAGAGATCAGTCCATAATAGGGCTTGGTCAAGGCACAGATTCAACTGAGTTTTGAAAAAAAGAGAATAACTTACAAACCTGTTTAAAGAAAAGAGAAGATAAAGAAATTGATTATGAAACAGATGGTCAATAGAATAAGTAGACTTATCTTCACTTCAGAGCCTCCTATCTTCAAGGTAGTCTTGACATGAGAAAAAGAAAAAAGAAAAAAAGAAGAAGGGAAGGGAAGGGAAAGGACCCAGATTTTCACTTGTATCTTCTTGGGATTATACACATGTCCAGTGATGATTTCCTACTTAAAGTGTGTGTTTGTGTGTGTGTTTGTAGTTCTCTAAAAATGGAGCATATATGTTTCCTATCCAATCAGCTGCCAGTAATACAAAAAGAAAAGGAAAAATACAACCTGTGAACCCAACAAGTGGTATCTCCAAATCGGATCTTACACATGAGCCCACTGACTCCAAAACTCACATGAGTCATCCTCTATGATGATGACTTTCACCCAAATACAACCTCATTTCCTGTAAATGCAGGAGATAAGTTTCTTTCTCCCTATCATTTCAGGTCAAAATGATAGATGCAGCATTGATGCTTGTGCTCTGAAGAGCCAGTTGAGGTAAGAAGACTTTTAATTTCCCCCTAGGTAACTGGAATAAAACAGGTAGAGGGAGTGGAATCCTTAGGTGGGGGATGGGGGGAGAAAAAGAAAAAACAGTAATACCTGGCCACAAGCAATATTACAAGATGGACTTAAATTATATTCAAGACATACTAAGTCTATTACCAATACTATATAACAGCTATGGCACATCCACTTAAAATCCTTCTTTGTCTTTTTTTGAAAGATTATACGACTCAGAGAAAATTAACTGAAAGCAGGAAATCTGTGTTTTGGAAAGCAGTTATTGAAAGAAGGCTTGTGTTGAATGAAAAATGTATGTAAACTTCAGGGGAAATCCTTCTTTTAAGTAAAAATCAAAAGAGTTATTTTGTTGTTATTAAGAAGCTTTTTATGATGAGGTATCCAATAGTCATATTTCCATATTAATAACAACCATCATAGCACACATCACAACAACCAACTCAAAAGCTATACCAGGTGTCCCACCTCAAGGATGATGACATAAAGAGTCCCAGGGACTTGTTCTCCAGTCGGAAAATTACAAGACAGCCTCTTTAGCAAGTTGTGTTGGGACAACTGGATAGCCTCGTATAAAAGGATGAAATTGGGTCTTTCCTTCACATTATATGCAAAAATTAACTCAAAATGAATCAACGACCTACATCTAAAATTAAAACTCTTAGATGAAAACATAGGGGTGAATCTGCATAACCTCAGATTTGAAAATGAATTCCTAAAAATGACACCAAAAGCATAAGCAGCAGCAGAAAAAAACAGAAATAATGAACTTCATCAAAATCGAAAACTTCTTTGTTTCAAAGTGCATTATCAAGAAGTGAAAAGAAGTATCTGCAAATCATAATCTGATAAAGGACTTTTATCTAGAATATATAAGTAACTATTTAACTCAATAATAAAAAGACAACCTCACTTTAAAAATTGGCAAAAGACCCGAATGGACATATCTACAAAGAATATATGCAGATAGCCAAAAAACACATGAAAAGATGAAAAAGGAAATACAAATCAAAGGTACAGTAAGATATCACTGCACCCAATAGGGTGGCTACAATACAACAAAAACAAGCAAACAAATAAAACCAGAAACCAATAAGCATTCATGAGGATATGGAGACATCAGAACCCTCATCCACTGCTGGATGAAATGTAAAATGGTGTAGCCCGTTTGGAAAACAATCTGGGAACTCCTTATATGGTTAAGTATAGTTGTGATATGACCCAGAAATCTTACGCCTATGTAAAGAAGAAGAGAAATGAAAATATATGTTCTCACAAAAAATGTATACACCAATTTTATAGCATCATTATTCATAATAGTCAAAATTGAAAATAATCTAAATGTCTATCAACGAAAGAATAAACAAATATAATGGATAAACAAAATGTGGTATATCCATACAATGGAATATCTTTGGCCGTTTTAAAAAAAGAATGAAATACTGACAAATGCTACAATATTTGCTGAAGACATCAGCAAATATCATTAAAGATCACATATTATAGGATTCCACTTTTTTTTTTTTAAGATTTATTAATTTATTTATTTGACAGAGAGAGAGAGATCACAAGTGGGCAGAAAGGAAGGAAGAGAGGCAGGGGAAGCAGGCTCCCCACTGAGCAGAAGGCCTGATGTGGGGCTCGATCCCAGGATCCTGAGATCATGATCTGAGCCAAAGGCAGAGGCTCAACCCACTGAGCCACCCAGGCGCCCCTAGGATTCTACTCTTATGAAATAATGAGACTAGGCAAATTTCTAGAGACAGAAAATAGATTAGTGTTTCCTTAGGCCTGGAGATACAGAAGGGGGTGGTGGTTAGAGTGATAGCCAAAATGTATAGGGTTTATTTATTATCTAGATGATAATCTAGAAGCAAAAATAAATAACTATAAACAAGAAATGTCTGCATAAATTACTACATATTCACACCATGGTATATTATAGACCCATTTAAGAAATGTGTTAGAGCTATTCTTGACTTTGAACATTTCCACAAGGCATTGTTGAGTGACGAAATGAGAGGCAAAATAGTATGTATAATAGGGCTTCATTTTTATAAAGCAAATTTTAAAACCGTGGGAGTGTGTGTGTGTGTGTATGTATGCATATGTAAGTCTGTATCAAATACTGTAAGAAGATATAAGGAAAGATACATAGTACTTAACAAAAGTTAACTGTGTGGGTATGCATAGTATGTGTGTGGGATGGCAATCATATGGACAGAAAGGAGGAGGGGGGAGACAAGACATGTAAAATTAAAGAGGAAAAAGAAAGGTATTGTACCTAAATATAAAGCATTATTTAAAAAAATATATAAAGTATTTTTATGTGATTCCCACTTAAATAATTAATGGTCTTAATGGTTACCATTTATCTGGCAGGTATTCTTTCTTTCCGGTTTTATTGAGATATAATTGACATTTAACATTTCTAAGTTTAAGTTGTATAATAATGATTTGATACATGTATTTACTACAGAATGATTATTACAGGGAGATCAGTTAACACTCATCACATAACAACTTTTTTCCTTTGTGAAGAGAACTTTTAAGATCTATTCCCTTAGTAACTAACAAGTATATAATACAGTATTGCTAACACACAGTCATCATGTAGCACACTACATCCCTAGGACTTAAGTAATAACTAGAAGTTTGTAGCTTTTGACCACTGCACCTAATTCCCTCACCCTCTACTTCTGGGTAGGTGTTCTATGTTTACTGTATCATTTTAACAACCTTTGAGTTAAGAGATTACTATCTCCATTGCCTCCAGATAGGGAAAACACAGCTTGGAGTAGTAAAATAGGTTGCATAACAATATGGTTAGGGCCATCCTAATAAAAAGGAAGGATTCTCACCCCAAATTTGTGTTAGATGCCAAGTGTAGTGATGCCAAAAACACCCTTCGAGGGTATGAAAAGGTTTATTACTACATAATGAGGCTTTCTGGGGAGAGTTGGGCTGGCCTCTCAGGCTGTTCTGAAAACAGATTGAGAGAACTGAAGAAGAATGGTTTGGGCTTTTTATGGTGGGTCAGGGGGTGGGTTCCTGCAGGCAGAGAGGGGGCAGATGGTTTGAACCTCATGTCAATGCCAAAGAGGGAGCATTTGGGCTTTCTTACAGCTTGACCAGATGTGGTAGGAGAGGAAGAGAGAAAGTGTGCTTAAAAGCTACCAGCAGCCTAACATCAAAAAATGGAGTCAGATTATCACAAATGGTTTAAAAATTATACATGCCAATATTTATGAAAAACATTTAGCTTTACATCTGCATTTGTGTATCTATTTGTTTTGATTAAAACAAATGTCTAGGTTGTTTTTGTGACACTTATTTAAGGCTAATACCCAAATGATACTTCATGTCCTGCATGTAATATAACGTGCATAGCCAAATACCTCAAACTGTAAAGTCTTGAGAAAGATCTATTTTTCAACAAATTAGCAAATATTAAATAACCAACATATGTAGTTTCTAAATATAGCCATAAGTTAAATATGAAATCACTTTGTATGGCCACTATTACTTGATTACTAGGTTGCGTAGGATTATTAATAACTCAAAGATTAATGTCAATGTATCTGGGTGATTTTTTTCAATTGCGAAAAACAATTACTTTACTCTTACCAAACCAACTTGTGAACAGTTATCATTAATGTTTAATAATAGTAAATTACTTTTTATATATTTACTTCAAGATCCAAATGTCAAAGTGAATAGTATTTTAGAGAAAATTGTGATGAAATAAAGGTAAATTCATAGTATGCTTGGTAACATGCTGAATCCTTATCAGAATCTGCTTCAGAGGCTGGAGCTACTGGTACAAAAAGAACACACCACAGCCAGTCATTTCATATTAAACTTTTTATTAAAAGTTTATGAGTTCATAATATATTTAAAATGACATGTTCCACAAACAAACATTTGGGCAAAAAATTTCTGTATGTACTTATTGGCACACAAATTTAAAATAAAAACTAAGCTAAATATATAGATAGATAGATACAGATGTCTATCTATTTATCGATCTATCTGTATATATCTATCTATCTATTTATCGATCTATCTGTATATATATATATCTTCAAATTCATATCAATTATCTGGAATACCTGAGTTTCAAGCTGTTGGTTTTCCAGATAGTGTGAAACATTTTTCATCCACTTCATAAAGGACAAAACCCATCCAGAAAGAGTAACTTTGGTTAATAGATGCTGTCTCCCAAAGATCACACGGAAGTCCTCAGTGGGCTTCAGGTTTATCTTCAGAGGTTTCTTCCATGTGGAGGTCAGTCTGTGATGCAAGGAAGGATTCCCATGTAGCAAGGCACTGAATAATGGAAATACACCATGAGGAGATCAACAGTAGTTAACTTTCAGCAGTGAAAGGATTAATAAATCCTTATGTATTTGTTCCTAGAGCAGTCTTCCCTGCTCCTCTCTCCCACCAACAAGAATCCTGGTTGTTTTCAATCTCCCACCAGAATCCTTGTTGTTTTCTACAAATTTTAATTTATAATGAGGGATACTATTGATAATAAGAGGAAAACAAAAGGTTAAAAAAATGAGTATGAATTATTTTGCTAAAATAATCCCATATTACCCCACTGTCAGGAAAGGAAACTGCTAAATTATGGATGAAAAGATGAACCATTTGGATCTGAGGAGGCAGGCGTTAAGCATCTACACAGGGAAGTGGGGATATAAGCATGCATCTATCAGATTTGAATCCTACTACAAGTTTGAGTTTGGGCAAGCTGATGAATCTTTATTATAGTTTCTCCAGCTATAAAATTACATTAATGAAAATACTGAACCACTAGGGCAAATGTAAAAAATCAAAGTTCCGTAATCTGTATAAATCCCTATGCAGAATGCTTAGCGCAAAGTAAAAATTAGCAGTTACTGTATTATGATGGTCTCTTGGGACTAGGTGGTGAAACTTGGTCATTCATGTGCCACAGGAGATGAAAAAGGATCAGACGAGACTGAAGGTGGTGGGGACACGCCAACAGGAATGTGGCCACCTTTGTGATACTGCCTAGTGCTGACCTGCCTAGGCCGAGTCTCAGTTATCTGTATGAAGCTTATCCACAGCATAATTTTAATAGTTTGCACATATTTAGGGTTCTTCTAAAACCTACTCTAACATATATTCAGTATAAGCTAATATTGATTAGGAAAGAAATCATGGGGTTTTTTTGCAAATGTGGATAGATTGCTATATACAAATACATATATATCTTTTTTATATATAATACACTGAAGTTGGACTGATTAACACTGGCTTACTTCTCTAAACTACTTTCATATCACTTCTTTATCCTCTAATCCTTTTATAGCTTTAATATGTCCATATCTGACAAGTACTAAGTGACAACCAGCAATTTGCCAAACACAGTACAAACTCAAAATTTTAAACCTCCCAGGGGCACCTGGGTGGCTCAGTCAGTTAAGCCACTGCCTTCGGCTCAGGTCATGATCTCAGGGTCTTGGGATCGAGTCCTGCATTGGGCTCTCTGCTCAGCAGGAAGCCTGCTTCCCTCTTTCTCTCTCTGCCTAACTCTCTGCCTACTTGTGATCTCTCTCTGTCAAATAAATAAATAAAATCTTTAAAAAAAGATTGTTTTTAAGCTTCCCAAATTATAAGTGTTCCAGAGAGTATGGACTTATGAACTTATGTGTGTGTGTGCGTGTATGTGTATGCACACACATACACATATATGTACACCCATATGCATATATGTGTGTATATACAACAGTTTTTCAAACTGAAGATTTAGAATATGGGAAACATTTTGCCAAACAAGGTTTTTATAAAGGGTATATGCAGTGATTTGATTCTGAGATAGTTTGAAGAGGAAATGAATAATAAGGCTAGAAAATTATATATTTGCATGAGAACAGTAGAAAATACTGTGGAAGACTTAATTGCCAAATTTAAAAAAAACTGACTAAATTACTGGGTAAAATGTTGAGTATTTATTTTGTGATATATGTATTTTGAAAGTCAGGCTTGGTATAATATAGGTCTCATAAGAATAAGTCTATCAAGACTTTAAGGGATATTTTTGATTTAAAAATTTTAGCGTACTGGAAGCCAAGTATAAGCCATGAAGCATAATATCAGCTACTGTGATGAATCAGTTCTGGGGTTTACCTTTATTCTTTAGTAAGTTACTAACTCTCTGATTTTCTACTTTGCGTGTACAATGACAGTATCTACCTCATTGGGATGAAGAAATAACAAACTAAAATAGGGGGAAGGAAGGAGAGGTCAGGGAATAGAGAGAAAGCCAGGCAGCTATGACAGGGGCCACCTGGCAGGCAGAGGGGCCTCCTCTGGCATGGTGCTGGAGAAGGAGGAGATGTCCTCACATCTAAATGCTTATACCCATGAGAAGGCATTAAAGATAAATACCTCGCATTCGATCTTTCTTTCAACTTTTAGATCTATGTCTTTTATAAACACCCAAACTATACATAATTTGAGACGTAGGGGTTGACATAAAATATCTATTCACTCAACAAATATGTTTGAGTTCTTACTAATATCAGGCACTACGGTAGGTTCTGGGGCACAATCCTTGATCTCATAAAAATTGTGATTTAGCAAAGGGACATAAGTAAGCAACTATAATCAACTTCAGGGTCTATGAAGTTGCAGGGTATGATGAAAATAAATATCAGTGGGATCTAAATCAGACTAGAATGAGTTAATGCATGTTTCCTAGTAGGAGTAAGCCCGTAAACCTCTGTTCATATCTGTAGAAGGGCAATGTAAGGAGTCCACTGGTTAAGTGCTTGGGCTTAGGACTTCTGTTGCTAGCCAAAATGGTGTAGTAAGGCCTAGATTTACTCTTCTGCTAAAAAAGTATAGATGATAGATAGATAGATAGATAGATAGATAAAAAAAAAATATGAAATGACAGTTTTTAAGACCCTGAACATCAGGCAACAAAGGACAGCGGTCCTTGAGAGACATGATAAAAACAATCTGAGCTCTATGATTACCCTACGGTTATGGGCAGAACTGTGTCCCCAAAACTCATTTGTTGAAGCACATTCCAAGATACTTCAAAATTCATCTGTCGAAAACAGGATCATAGGGGAAGAGAGAAAAAATAAAACAAGATGAAACAAGAGAGGGAGGAAAAGCACAAGAGACCTTTAATCACAGGAAACAAACTGCAGGTTGCTGGAGAGGAGGGGAGTGGGGGGATGGGATCACTGGGTGATGGACATTAAGGAGGGCACGGGAAGTAATGAACATTGGGTGTTACATAAGACTGACGAATCACTGACCTCTACCTCTGAAACCAGTAATACACTCTATGTTAAAAACTGAAGTTAAATTTAAAAAAATAAAATTAATACAATAAAAATCCATTTGTTGAAGTACTTAAGGAATGTGGAAGTATTTGGACATAAGGCCTTTGAAGAGGTGATTCAGTTGAAATGAGGCTGTGAAGATGGGCCCTAATCCAAATTGAGTAGTATTCTTATAAGAGGAAACTGGTTATACAAGAAGACGACAGCAGAGAGAAAAGACAATGTGGGGACACTGGGAGAAGACTGCCATCTGCAAAGTCAAGACAAAAAGCCTCCGAAGAAACCAAGTCTGCCAACATCTTGATCTTGCACATTTAAACTCCAGAACTGCAAGAAAATAATTTTTTGTTGTTTAAGCCACTTAGTATTTTAAGCCACTTAGTATTGGTATTTTGTTATGGCAGTCTTAGCACACCAATACACCTATTTATTGCCTTAGAGCATTTCCAGGCCATGGTGGAAGAAGCTGAACTTAGATGTAACCAGGAAGTTGAAGAGATGGAGTTGAAGAGATGGAGCTAAGAGTCTACGGAAAGGTAATGCAGGAGAGTTCGGAGAGCAGAGTACCAGAGGAGGAGAGCAGAGGGAGCACTCTGGAGACATGTGGTGGGTCTCCCTTGGGTATTCAGTGGAGTCCTGATAAGTAAAAACTACCTGAGGCCTGGAAAAAAAGCCACCAGTGAGGAGTAGAGTGAACAGTGTCCATGTTCTCCCAAGGCCTGGAATAGTACAGGATCTCACTAAAAGAGACTGGAAAATCCCATAATTCATGAGATATCGGGTAGAATATAAAGAAGGGCCTTGCCTCAATATTGGGAAATAATTTGCCCTATACTAAAAGATGCTCAAGTACCACCTAACAAATCTTAAAAGTAGGACCCTAAAGGATCAAATTCTGTCTAAGCAACTTAAAATTAAGTGCTATAGGAATAGAAAAATATTCAACATGCAACAAAGTTCATATCTGGCATCTAACTAAAATTACTAGTATAAAAAGGAAGGAAACATAACCCATTATGAGGTGAAAAATCAATCAATTGAAATTTATATACAATGGAATATTACTCAGCCATAAAAAGAGTGAAATCCTGCCATTTGCAACAATGTGGATATAGCTGGACTGTATAATGTTTAGTGAAATAATTCAATCAGAGAAAGACAAATACCATGTGATTTCACTCATATGTTGAATTTAAGGAACAAAACAAAGGAGCATTGAGGGGAGGGGGAAGAGACACAAACTAGAAAAGAGACTCTCCACTATAGAGAACACACTGAAGGTTCCTAGAGTGGGAAGGTGGAGAGGGGATGGGCTAGATGGGTGATGGGGTTTCAGGAGGGCCCTTATCATGAGTACTGGGTATTGTCTGTAAGTCATGAATTACTAAATTCTACACCAGAAACCAATATTACACTGCATGTCAACTAACTGAAATTTAAATAAAAATTTGGAAAAAAAAAAAAAAGAAACTGACGCAGAATTGAAAAAGATGTTAGATTTAGCAGACAAGGACATTAAATGAGTTATTATAAAAGTGTCCTAGCTGTTCAGAGTTAAGTAGAGGTATGGAATAAATGAAGAATAGACACAAACTAGCCTTCCAGAGATGAAAATTACTATGTGTGAGATGAGAAAATATAATGAATGAAATTAATAATGCGTAAGCCCAATGCAGAAGACAAAAGTTAGTGTAGGTGAAGGCACAGAAATGGAAAGCATCTGAAAGCGGACCCACAAAGAAAAAAGATCAATGAGAAGAAAGGAAAAGAGCATCAGTGAGCCAGAGGACAGCTTGCAGTAGGGTGATATATATGTAATTAGCATTGCTGAGAAGGTGAGGTGCACAAACACTTTTGAAAATATAAATGGCCATTTTTTCCAAATTTGATAAAGTACACATGCACAAATTCAAGAAACACAATAAAGCCTAAACATGAGAAACATGAGGAAGAATGCATCAAGCCAATTTCTAACCAAATTGCTCAAAACCAGTGATAAAGACAATCTTTAAAGACAGAGAAAAATGATGTTACATATAAAAGAAGGAAAAATAGGGATAAGTATTTCTCATCCAAGATAATATAAGTAAGAAGACAGCAGAGTAATATTTTGAAGGTACTGAAAGAAAAAATATTAAAAAATATATAGGATTGTATGCCTAGCAAAGGTATCCTTCAAAAACAAAGATGGAATAAAGATATTTTCTGACATATAAAAGCTAAGAATTTGTCACCAACAGACCATACTACAAGAAATGTTTCAAAAAAAAAATTATCAGGCAAAAAGAAAATGAGACCAGATAGAAATATGAATCCATTCAAAGGAATGAAGAATACAGAATGACAATTATAGGGAATAAGAAAAATATATTTCTTAAATTTATTTAAAATACAATTGACTACTTGATTATTAATAATAATAGTAACAAGACCTTGTGAGGCTTATAATACATGTACAAATAAAATATATGGCAAAAAGAGCATAAAGGTCAGGAAAAAGAAAATGAGAAATATGATTATAGGTTCTTAAAGGACAGGTGAAGTGGTATAATATGACTTGAATATACTTGATGATAAGATTAAGCTATAAACAATAAACCTGAAAATAAGCATCAAAAATAAAAAGCATATCTAAAACACCAACAAATGAGCTAAAATGAAATCATACAAAACTGTCTACTATCCAAAAGGAGGCATAGAGAAGAATATGGGAGCAAAGAGATGGAGCAAATAAAAAACAAAGAGCACAATAATGGACTCAGATCTAGCCATATCAATAATCAATTTCAGTGTCAATAAGCTAAAATATTCTAGTAGGACACAGATTGTCCTACTAAATAAAAAGCAAGACCCACCAATATTCCACTTAGAAGAAAAATATACAAATACATTTAAATTAAAAGGGCAAAAAATATATATATATACTATGAAACACATGTCAAAAGAAAGCTAGAGTGGCTATATCAGATAAAATAGGTTTTAGAACAAAGACTATTATCAGAGATAAAGGTTATTTCACAAATGATAAACATCAATTTATCTAGGCATAATTTAAAATATTTATATCTATATAATGGCAGAGTTTTAAAATACATGAAACAAAAACTGATAGAAATGTAAGGAGAAAGACAAATCCACAATTATAATTGATTTTGAGACACCTCTCTCACAAGAACTGATAGAACATGTGGACTGAAAATCAGAAGTGATACGGAAAACTGGAACACTATTATCAATCAAGCTGACCTAACTGACACCTATAGAAAGGAAAATGCGTATTTATTCTTGTGCACATACGACATTTACCAAAACAGACCATATTCTAGGCTACAAAAGAAGTCTCAGTAAATTTAAAGAGTCAAGTCACATGAAGTTTGTTCCCTGGACATAATGGAATTAAATTAGAAATCAGCAATAGAGAGGGAACATCTGAAACATATCCAAATATCTGAAATCTAAACAGGAAACTTACATATATAATAACCCTCTGTCAAAGAAGAATTCAGAAGGAAATATAGACAGAAAGTATTTTGAACTGAATGAAAATAAAAACACAGCATATAAAAAATTCTGTATGTCACTAAAGCTGTACATAGAAATTTATAGGGAAAAAAGAAAGTAAACCTCAGCTTTACATATACTCAAAAATCTCCTTCACCAAATTCTATATCTAAACAAAGCAGGAAACAGAAAAATACCAAATACAAATCACTTTAAGCCTCTAGCTACAATATAAAACATGGGGACCGGTGGCACAATAGAGGGCAGACCACATGCTGCCTCTGGGAAAATCCCTGTTTCCCTTGTGAACGTCATTTCTACTAGAGCCCTCTGGCCTCCTCTGCAAATCCATACACAATTCTACTATCTGGTAACCCTGCCGGGCAGCCCAAAGCAATTACTGCTTTCAGGAGATACCACATCTTTCTGATAACTCCTGCCAAACTATCATTTGAATAAACTTCTTAACTCCGCAAGGTAAAATTCAAAATGTAATTCTGAGCAGTCTGCTCTATTTAGAATTCCTGTCAAATAAGTGATCCAAATTACACCAAAGACGGCATTAATTCTCCCGTGAAGAAACTCTTTTTGTCCTATTCTGCTTCAACTATCCCAGTTTAATAAATGTCTGAGGAAGATATTCAGTAGATATCCGCACTGATTAGTGTTGTGAATTAACATTTTCATTTCTCAACTAAGTCCTAAATGGGACAGGGAAACTTAGTAAAAAAGACAAGTTAGCTACGGAACTCTCTCTTTACCATCTACCAAACCACAGGAAGAAAAACAATTTATGTATTTTGAAATATGAGTTCTAGAATGTTACATGTAGAAATAACATGACACAGCAATATGTATCAATGTGAGTCCTTGCTCAGGCATTGCAATGGCTTCCTTATTGCACATTACTTTCATATTACCACCTTACAATGATTGCTACATATCTTATTTCACAGATGAGAAAGCTGAGGCACAAAAGGTTAAGTACATCTGTGATATTACAAATCTGGTAAGTAGTACAGCCAATACTTATTCATCAACAAATGGAAAGTAACTAATCTCCTGAATGACCACCAGGATACATTCAACACGTCACTGGGCCATCAAGATGAGAGACCTTTCTTTTACCTAGTGGAAAAAAGGGCAATTCTGGAAGGAGAGATGATTAAGAAAATGCATGAATGCAGGGAGCATTAAGCCAAAAAAATTTTAGGGAAGTGTGTATATGCAGGTGGATTGTGTAGAAATTGATTCCCTCCATACCTCTTGGAAATTCTTTATGTATTTCTAGGAGCACACAAACGCTTTGAAGAGGACCTAGTTAATACATGATAGGGATACATTAAGTGCTCAGTAAATGCAGATGATTAGAGAGAATGAATGTATTGAACTACATATACAAATACACTGGTTGTCACAAAAACTGCAGTTTTCAACCTGAATATTAATTAATTGACATCCTGGCTTCTATTGCTCTCTAAACCTGAACTAGGTAGGTCCTGATGTTACCAGACCTCTTTTGGAATTTTGATTTTTTTTTTCCCCTAAGTAAATATGTCAACTGTCCCCTCTGCCAATATTTAATATTACCCTGTTAATATGTCCATTTGTACATTTATCCAATTTGTACATTTATCCAATTAATGTATGTTCATCTATTTTAAAATAATAAAAGATAATCCCTAAAACTCTTTAAAAAATCTCTTTTCTCTTTCTGGTTTTAAGCGTGAAAAACCAAGCAAAGTCTCAAGAAATGGATTGTTTGTATCCTGTAGTTAAGCACTTTAGTTCAGTATCTACTGTGTCCAGGACTGTGATCACTGGAGATTAAGAGTCATCAAAATGACAGCAACATAGTATTCCTATACACACACACACACACACACACACACACACACACACACACCCTGATATGAGGAATTTGAGAGTCACAGTAGGGGTTTGGGGAATAGAGAAGGAAAAAATGAAACAAGATGGGATCGGGAGGGAGACAAACCATAAGAGACCCTTAATTTCACAAAATAAACTGAGGGTTGCTGTGAGGAGGGGGGTAGGGAGAGGCTAGTTGGGTTATAGACATTGGGGGGGATATGTGATATGGAGAGTGGTATGAAGTGAGTAAGCCTGATGATGATTCACAGACCTGTACCTCTTGGGCAAATAATACATTATATGTTAATAAAAATAATTTAAAAAAATACTGAAGTTCTACTGCAAACAAAACAAAACAAAACAGAACAACAGCAACATAATCTCAAAACCTAGCATGAGACTTGCTTATAATTGTAAATTGTGTTTTCTTAAAAAGATATTTCTGCTATTTGGCTTCTTATTGCTTTCTAGCAAGGAATTGATTTTTTCCACTTTTAAATCATTACAATTAGTGAAGCAAGCTAATATCTATCAAAATTGGAGTAACAATCAAAAATACCCAGCATCACTGTCGGCCTGACCTTTTAGCAGGACCCAGCAGCTCATTCTAGTTTAAAATTCTCATGTTATCATCAGAGAATCAACAATAGGAATTCCACTGTGAATTGAGTAATGTGTCCTAATCTTCCACACATTATCATTTTATTTGATACAACAATATTTTGACAAAATCAAGGAATTCCTTCTTGTAGTTAAGAAAACTGTACCTATGGATTTCAGTACTTTTCTTCCCACTGCCTCTTGTGCCTCACTGCAGAAAAAGCAAGCCAATAAATATGCTGTACAGGCTACTGGGCAGGATGGTGGGTGACCAAAAAGTAAAGGTATCATAAATCCTCATTAACTAAGCATGTCTTCCCGAGGTGGCCCCAGTTTGTAGCCACAGGCCCCAAAACTATAGCTTCTCTTTGAAGGGCAGGACTGGAAAATGAAGCTGTACAGTGAGGAAGGTGAGCCAGAGCTGGGGGAACAGACCCAATAGGTAAACAAAAGCCTTTTTGTTCCTATACACATGCTTAAAAACTTCTTAAACACATGGACAGAAATAAGGAAATAGGAAATAAGTTTTAATTTCCAACACTGGGGTGAAAGTAAATCTGTATGCTACTTCAGCAAAGGTGTTGATGAGAATCTGCCATTATAAAAGAGAAATGTGGGGCCTGGGTAGCTCAGTGGGTTAAAGCCTCTGCCTTCAGCTCAGGTCATGATCCCAGGGTCCTGGGATCGAGCCCCATGTTGGGCTCTCTGCTCAGTGAGAAGCCTGCTTCCCCCCTCTCTCTGCCTGCCTCTCTGCCTACTTGTGATCTCTGCCTGTCAAGTAAATTAAAAAAATCTTAAAAAAAAAAAAAAAAAGAAAGAAAAGAGAAATGTCTCTTCAGTTCTTGTAAATGTGTAATCATCCTACAAGTAGATGTGACCAAGTTTTCCAGAGAATGAATGATGACAAGAATGGTGTTTCTATAGATACAAGGTAGCTTCCAACGAAAGCTGGCATGTTTAAGAATCCGTATTTTCTCAGGCTCATGATGTATGAAGGGGTTCTGTCCTGCCGTGTGACTTCAAACAAGTATCTTCACTGCTCTGGGCCTGTTTACTCCTTCATAAAATAAGGGGCTTGGACTGCATAAGTCCATTAATTGTGAGCCCAGAACTGAAAGTGAATGTTTCCAGGGGCTAACCGGAAGAAGTTGGGAAACGATAGTGCACATAATTTATAAAACTGTCTTGCTCTCCTTGGCTTGACACAGTGTGGAAATGCATCGAACATAAAATTTTACCTCTTTCCTCAGTATCTGATATTTACAAGATGATTTTCATTATGTTATATATATTACTTGTATATTAGTTTTATATATTTATATATTATTTCATAATATTCATTATGAATAATTTCCAAAGAGATGATTCATAAACTAATGAGAAATATTTTCAGTGACTACTATTGCTGCTCTATTGGTAATCTACATTTATTGAAATCTATTTTCAATAAGGCCAAGCCAAGGATATTATGTATGTTTTAATCTATCTATCTATCTCTCTATCATAATCTATCAGCTTTGAAACATTTCCTATATGACAATTTCAGTCTCAAGTAGAGTAAGTTGTGGCTTAAGGAATAAGCTGCAGGAGACTCCTAGAAGGATGTTTATGACCATAAAAGCATTAAAATAGTTTATTTTTAGTCACTTATAGGGAATACTAAATTTTGCTTCTAGGAATTTTCTTTCATTTTTCCTATTCTATTCCATACATGCATGCACACATACATACAGATATATTTTAATACCCAAACAAATCTGTGATGGATATACTCTTATTCTTAGCATTTTATAGAGGAGGACACTGATGCTCACTAAGATAAAGTCTTTGAGCTCTCTCAGCTCAAAGTTACAAGGTGTGCCTGTCCATAGCCATGCTCTTGGCCAACATGCAATGTCAATATAAAGTTTGATGTCTCCACCAGTAATGCTACCACCTTGTTTGTGGAACAGCTAATAAAAAATTTAGTTTCACCCAAATTATCACATAAGTCAAAATAATAAAATACTACTTATATATCTCTAAAATACTACTTATATATCTCTATGATAATAAAGTAACTGTAAATCTGTGTAAAACAGTAACAATGAAACCTCTCATTATGAAATGTGATAAAAGTCAAACTTTAACCATTGAAGTTTCCACATTAAGCCAAAAGTTGTTGTGCTTCTAGTTTTTTCCCACTAATCTAAAAAATACCTTTTAGGCAGTACCCTGCCTAATTGCATGTTTTTTAATGAAGTGACAATGAAAAATAGGACTAAAAGTCCTCTAAGTATTTTAATGCTATCTCAAATAACCTGGGGCACAAATAACATCACCTACATTTGAGGAAACATTGAAGCTCAAATCGGTAAACATCTCTATACTAGGCCAATTTCACTGCGAAATAAATTACATTATAAAAATTGTAGATCATGCCTAAAATGAGGGTAATGGGATGTGTAATATTTCAGTAATTGGTTTTTACCAGCTAAACCTAAGATTCAGAACAGTATTGAAAACTTACAGGAACTGCGTATTTTAAATTGTGAATGTAATCAATCCAGAAAGAAATTCGAGATGATATTGCTAGAGGAAAGCAACTTCTATTATTTTGTAATAGCTTAAAGTTGCTCATTATATTTCATTTTTGGAAAAGTCTAAATTCAGCCTCTAAGAATCATCAGCCAATTTATAATTTTAGAACTATCAACAACTTTGAAATAACATAATTTGCATATTTTTTCTAAAAATTACTTTTATATATCTCTCAAGAATATAAGTAATAAGCTTGATTTATAAATCTGCAAATACTTACAGTTAATGCAAAAGGACTCATTAGCTACAAACGCCATCTTGTGGTCCAAGTTTTTATTATTTTGTCCTATTAGTCTGGCTTCTCTAACTCAAGATCTGCTAAAGAAACAAAGAGCCTAACATAACATTAAAAAAAAAAAATTATGCTGAAAAAAATAAAAGAAAGAAGCTTGGATATAATTTATTCCCTTTCTCTCATTTTTACACATGGGAAAAGTGGAGCTGCAAAAGGTCTGATACATCAGAAATCTTTAGCAAAAGAATTAATACAAGAGCCAAAATTTGAAATTTAAATATTTTCAATTCATACTTTCCTATTCCTTATCATCAGTTTTTGACCAATAATATGCATGCTGTCCAGTTTAGTTCCAGACATTTCAAACACCAAGTTTATCTGCACTTGTTTAATCATAACTTGAAAGTACAGCAAACTAAAAAGGAGCACATTTAACTTTGAATTACTGAAAAAATTATCAAGGCATAGCTATGATGTTTCAGTGCATTGTTTTATAAAGCATTTCACACATGTGTTCTAATTTTATTCTCCTAAAGATTTATGAGTTCAGTGTGTGGATAGTGGTGGGGAAGGGGCGGATTATTAACACCTCTACTGACAGATTAGAAAACTGGGTTTAGAGAAAACACAACTAAGATTTTACAATTAGCTAGTAGCAACCATCCTGATACCCAACTTTAATTTTTTTCAATCACCTTCTTTCTTCAAGATGTTATATCATGTGGTGTGTACATGTGCATGTGTGTGTGTCTTAAATCCCCTCCTTTTCTTTACAGGAATTACATATTATTGGTCTGTAGACTAGGGTCTATCATTTACGAAGCACAATAAGATGAAAGTCCTTGATTCAGAAACTAGATGTTTTTAGAAATTATAAATATGTAATCTTCTATTCAAATCCTTGATTAGCTTAACAAGAGAAAAACTCGTCTAATCTAAAGGATGGGAAAGAGGCACAGACGGTCTATGCTCCAGCATAAATGTCCATTTCACACCTAAACTTAACTTCATTTGTATATATAATTGAGAAATAATATCACAGAATATGAGATTAATGAGAATATTTTTAAGATAAGATTTTAAGAAAGCAGAAGCTTGAAATACACAAAAACCTTCAAAACTTACAGAAACCTAACAAAAGATATCTATGGTTAGGTGAAAACGTGAGCTGTAGCTATGGCTTTTGAATGTACAATTCAGAACAGAAATTCTCACTTAATAAAACAACAGAATACAGCAGATTCTTGAACAGTATAGGTTTTAACTACATGAGTCTACTTATCTGCAGGTTTTTTACAGGACAGTACTGTAAATGTATTTTCTCTTCCTCATGATCTTAATAGCATTTTTTTCTTTAGCTTACTTTAGCGTAAGAATACAGAATAATATATATGACTTACATAACACGTGTTAATTAACTATTTTACTGGTAAGGCTTCTGGCCAACAGTTGGCTATTAGCAATTAAGTTTTGGGGAAGACAAAAGTTGTACCCAGATTTTTAGCTGCATGAAGGATTGGCAACCGTCACCTCCTGTGTTGTTCAAGGATCAACAGTAGTTAGTTACATAATTACTTTAGAATTCTAAAAATGACAACTGATTTTAAGGTTTCTTTAGAAGTAAAAATTACACCCTGTTGCATTTAAACTTAATTCTATAATTGAGTTTTTTTAATTGACTGTTTTATATACTTTATATAATACTTGAATATTAAATAAAGTGTAAACTTTTAAATGAGAAAGGGCACTATGTTAAGCCTAAGAGATGAGCGGACTCTTAGAAAATAGATGGGACTTCAGAGCAGTGCTTCTCAGACTATCAATGGTGAAGAACACAACTCTTTCTTTCAATCCCCAAGCTCCATTGAGTGATCCTACTAAGCATGATTAGTCTGCAGTGCCCGCCACATGAGTCACCGTATAAGCCAAATGATATTGGCCAATACTTAATTGGCCAGTACTTAATCAACATAACAAGTCTACTAATCAACTACCTGGATGTCAGGGTGATGTCTAAATGCTGTAGAAGCTTTTAATTGATTAGCTTCAACTTCTGATTTATCTTGTTATGAATCTTTTAAATAAACAACTTATGGACTGTGCATCAGTCCACACATTAAGTAGCGTTACTTTAGAGATCAACATAATTATCCCAGGTTTCCCAGGCTGTGTTCCATGACATGCTAATCCCTCAAAAAGAAATGCTGATCTAGTCAAGGAAATTGTATCTTCAGATTCACAAACCATGTAAGCACATAAAGTATGCTAAGACCTTCTTTAGGAAATAAACCTGTTTAACTTCATTTTATCCAAACTTCTTTGACTACAGAACTTTTTCTTTCAAAGTATCACTCTTTGGGGCACCTGGGTGGCTCAGTGGGTTAAAGCCTCTGCCTTCGGCTCAGGTCATGGTCCCAGGGTCGTGGGATGGAGCCCCACACCGGGTTCTCTGCTCGACTGGGACCCTGCTTCCTCCTCTCTCTCTCTGCCTGCTGCTCTGCCTACTTGCGATCTCTGTCTGTCAAATAAATAAATTAAATCTTTTTTTAAAAAAAAATTATCACTCATTAACATTACAAAACACTAATTTTTTATAAAATGCATTGAGAGACTCGAGTATACACAGAGTTACTGATTTACATTACTCAACAATTGTTTAAAAACTCCCAGTGGCAAAGAATTTATTTCTTTAAAATGCAATTTAATATAATTTAGAAAATTGTAACACATAGGAAATAGTTTTGTGTGTGAGTTCAAATTATACAATTTCTAAGAGTTGGTTTTAGATATATTATCTGAAGCAACAATAAAACATGTAATCCTTCTTCCATGACTGCCATCCAAATTCCTTTTTTCTTTTCTATTTTTTTGAATGAAGATGCACTTCTAAGACGATTATCACCATAACCTTATTCTGATTACATCTTAGTTTGTCAACGTTACTTTCAAAATGCATCATTAGGACTGAATTCAGTATTTTGAATAGCTAGTGAAAGATGTAGATAATTAGTTTGCTCTATTTTTTTAAGTCAGAGGTATCTTCTAGCATAACCAGAACTTAATATGGTTCGCATAAAACTTAAATTTGGAAGAGAGCAAATTTCAGTGTGAACACCAAGATAAAGACTTAGTGAATTAAATGAGTTGTCTTCCACAAAATATATGATTATTTCACATGCTGAAGATGATTTTACTGCAAAATAATTTTGGCTTGAGTAGAAAGACTTCTTTGGAAAAAAATTAGTTAGAGGTAGATTTACAACTTGGAATATGAAAACAGGACCCTGTCATCAATGTAGGGGATAATATTTTGCAATAGTAGGGGAACATTCACCTGTATCACCAAAAACTTGTATCAAATTATTGAGGTATAAGTTCAAAAGGTAGTTAGTTGATAACAATAGAGCAGTCTTTTAAGCCAAATAGAATTGACATTAGTTCTGTAATCAGTGGTGAAGCCTCTCATCAAACAGGGAGAATACAAAGTTTTAAAATCTTAGGATAACATTGTTAATCGTTTCTGTTCTCCTTGCTCTGATCATTTTTACTGTACACCTTTAGATTCCATTTAAAATAGGAACCGAGTGTTCACGAAAAAAAATTTTTTCCATGGCCTAGAGAGTAAAGATGAAGACAAGATGACTCATTAAATAATCAGTAGTGTTGGTCTCTACACTAAAAACACAAAGGGAAAGCTCCTAGGTATTCAATGGGTTGCCATTTAATGGCAGTAAGATGAAAACTTGGTGTTTTCTTTTTGGTGAAGATGACCACCCCTAAATGAATTGGATGGTCCATAGAAAAGTGGTGTGATGTAGCCTGAATTAGCTAATCCAGACATTCAGGCCCCCAGTGAGTGACTTCCGGTAAGTAAGAAAGTAGTTAATGTGGACACAAGAATGTAATGTATTGAAAATTTTAACTGGTATAAAAATGGTTAGGCTAATTAGAAATCTAAGCATCTTGGCCTCTTAAGCTGGTGTATTTGCTTTCCAGGACATCTAGTCTATGCACAGTAGGAATCTACTTAATCCTGGGATCTATATAATGTAATTCTGAAACGTTCTTCTGAGTTTCAAAGATGTAGACTCGTCTGAAGGGCTATTTTAGCACCATCAAGAAATCTGTCTTCTTGGGTCCTAGGGATCAGGTCAGGTACCAACTTTAGTAGATGGTATGAGGCATGAATATATTTTTTTAAAAAATCCCCTGACATGGATTAAAAAATCGCTGTCTGAGATAACTGAATTAATTCCCAGCTGTAGCCACCTTCTTTGTTCTTATGATTAGGGAGCTGAGATGAGACACATTAACTTTATTATTATTATTTTTTAAAGATTTTATGTTTATTTATTTGTCAGAGAGAGAGAGGGGGAGCATGCACAGGCAGGCAGAGAGGCAAGCAGAGGCAGAGGGAGAAGCAGGCTCCCTGACGAGCAAGGAGCCCGATGCGGGACTCGATCCCAGGACACTGGGATCATGATCCGAGCCAAAGGCAGCCGCTTAACTGACTGTGCCACTCAGGCATCCTGAGACACATTAACTTTAAAGAAAGTATCTGTTTACTTGGTTTCATCCTAGAGACTGCCAATATAAAAAATAATTTTTAAATGGTTCAATATAGGCCACTTATTATGCCTCTGTCCCAACATGTCAAAGGAAAGCTCAAAAACTACCTGTCATTCCTTGGGGTCAAAATGATATTAAATAGCTCTATGGGAAGAGTCTCTGGCACCCCTACCCTTCTCTCTACAAGAAAGGCTATTCACAAAGACTTGAGCAGTTATTATGTGATTGTATATGGTATATATCAGAAATTACAGAGGTCAACTACCTTCAAAAAAGGTGTCATTGTTCCAGTATTCCCCAAAACTTTCTCTGAAACTAATTTTAGTATTTACCTAGGAAAGAAAAGCAGTCTGCATTTCTCCTGGGTGAGCAGAAGTCTGTTGAGCTTCCTGACTTCAGTCAGTTTAGAATTATAGGGGCTACAACTAAGGCTTGGTAAGCACTACTTTTGGGGCTGGTAAAGAAAGGGCTTTTGCATCTCTCACTGGAAAAGAGAATATACCCAGACTTCCCTTTTTGTGGAAATGGAGAGTTGTTGCTTTATTATCTCTTCAAATATACTGGATTTTTGTTAGCTTTGATTTATATTTGCTTTATAAATCTTTCAACTTATACTTTCATCCTCTTTGATGGAGAAAACAGGAATGAAATAGAATTGAAGTAGTTCTGTTTTTCCAGCTTCCATAACATGGTTTCCATTAAAGATTCACTTTACTAATTTTATTACAGCTTACTAATTCCTAGCTTTCTTGCATCCAAAGAGGTTCCTCAACACCCACTTCCACGTGACTTTGATACTCTTTGGAAGTCATTCACTTTTTTTCCCCAAACCTCACTTCTTCCTGAAATGTGCTTCCTGACACTATTTCCTCTGTCTTCATCTTTGACTACATCCCTTGCGTCTTTGTCTTTTATAGTCCATGGTCCACGGTATAATCATATCTGATCTTTTAACTGCTTCACTTTTACTCTTTAGAATTGTTCATTCCTCTTATATTCTCTTTTCCAGTCTGTGACTTCATAATAACAACTAAACTTTCTATAACTTTTTAAAACCACCTTACTAAATCCTAGGGAATAGCCTGGGTTTCTTTCCTTTGCTCTTGCCTCCCAGAATTTGAAAAGGGTACTTTTCCCCCAGGTTTCTGTCCTGTTATAGAACAGTTCCTCTTTGCTGGATGAAATTAAGTCTAGGGAAGCTATTCCCCCTTAAGGCTTCTTTTAATTCATATAAATGAGCACAGAGGCCATCACTTATCTGATTCCCAGTTCTTTTAAAAGAAGAATGAAATTTTGGACAAAAATCTAAATGCCACGCAGAATCCTGCTTATCTGGCAGTTTTATAATCATTATCAAGACTAACCTCCTTGAGTCACAATGCTTGGGAACTCTCTTTACCTGGGCCAAGGTGTTTTAAATTTATAAAACTTACAACACATTCCAAGCTACGTAGTGCACCCCTGAATTTAAAACAAACAACTCTTTTATTAGAATTTATTTTACCATTCCCCAACATAACAAGGAATACATTTTTAAATAACTACAACTATACTTGAAATTCTAGGACATTCAATGCTCATTACTTACTTTGTAGGACTACTATAATATGTTATAGTATAACCTGTGTGTGTGCGCACGTGTGCACGTGTCTTTTTAAAATTTCTCTAATTCTTAAGTGGCCCATAAATAACTGGACTTGGGTTTTAGGAAAACATTAGTTGTATTATTCATCGGGCTAGCTGGTATACTCTTGCAATGATGTTTTTCTTCATTTATTTTCCAGAAAATGTCCTATGCTATAATCATTTTTATTTCTAACACTTCCATATTGACACATACATTTATATTATTCCATGGTGATAGAACCCTTTGATTAAATCTGTTCATTACAATTCAAGTAAATAAAACTAATTTAAATACTCTTCCATTAAAACAAAGTCATAGTAAAAATACAAAAACAAAAACAAAAACAAAAACAAAAACGAAGTCATAGTAATCAAGTGAAAAATACATATACTTATTATTCTACCCCAGTAAACTCTAAGGTAATAATGGCAAGATTTAAAGTTTGAAGGTGGATGCTCTGGAGTGCTTAGTACGGGATTTTGATGTTAACAGAATCTTAAATGAATGATTTCACATGAGACACCTGACATTCTTAAATAAAACTGATAGAATTTGAAATGAAATGTCCTTTGGCCTGGCTATTTCTTGAAATTCTTATTCAGAGAGTTTTTAAAGTCTAATGTTCATAATTATTTGTAATAATATTATATGTGAGAGCAAAAAAATAACCTAAAGTTTCAACTATTAGTTGTTACCTTTGCTAACGGAAGTATATCATATCAATGTGATTGTATTATGTTAAGAGTCTATGTAACATAGAAAAGTAAACAAATAAGAAATATGGATCTCAAAATAACACATATCCACTGTAATCATCGTGACATAAAATAAGTAAGTCATCATGTTTTTATGTTGACTCATTCAGAAAGAGTCATGTTGAAATCTTAAAATATTTTGACCTGAACACAGCAAATTATTTTTCTAAGTATTTAGACATGCCACTCTCTCCAGGAGAAAAGGTTACCGGTACTCTTTATTTTTAATTTATATATCAGTGTACCTAGTTTGTTGTCATTTTGTTTGTTTTTAGTGTACATATATATTAATTTTATAACCACAAAAATAAGACTATGGAACAAGGACTTCCATACATTAATATTATAAAGTAAACTGTGCAAAGGAATAAGTTGTATTACATTCCCTTAAGTTTTATATTCACTTAACCATAAACTGCTTTATTTGGCAAATGTATGGTCTTTTCATTATGATATTAAACTTGAACTTTCAAAGAGTGTATTCTTTCAGTTTGCAATACCTACCAAGGACCACTTCCTTTCAAATCTCTCCACCACCACCACCATCATCATCATTACCATCAGCATAAACAACCACAGAAACAGACACTTCTGTGCCTACCAGAGAACAATTAGAAAGTGTCCATGCACTTAATCCAGCAGGTCATCTTTTATGGTTTTAGCATACCTCCGTATTTTATCAGGAAGTAACTTTCCTTGTTTTTTTGGTAACAATATACTTTGAAATTACCCATGTTCGACTGAATTTTTTTTTTTGCTTCATTTTTTAATTATGTTCAGGTGGCCAACATAGAGTACATCATTAGTTTTTGATGTAGTGTTCAACTGGAATTTTGTTATAAGGCTTTGTTAATTCTTGTTTTTATTCTTAATTATTGTTCATATAGGACAAAATGGAATGTCATTTTACTTATTTAGAGTTCACTTGGAGATACCTGTTTTATATTTGGTGTCAACCATCTCCAAGTAAATTCACACATCTAAGTACTACATTTCAATATGACAATAGCTGGCTTCTGATACAGACCCATGCCTCACATCTATAAGCTGATTTTCCTCTGTCACTTTGATATTTAAATTTTAAGTTAGAAACAAGCTGTGACCATTTCACTTCATAAAACAAGTCCAAAGGCAAATGTTTATACCCCAATTCATCTATCATACTAGAAACAAACCCCTTTGGGGATTTATATTTGCAAACATTGATGGAAAAAAAAAGTGTTTCCATGAGAATGTGATTAAATTAAAAGAGGAAATGGAAAGATTCTGGAATAGTTCACTTCTCTGTATATCTAAGATATTCTGAAGTTAACAGATAACAGCAGACAGTTACTGTTTCAGGCCACACAGTCTATGTGCTAATTAGGAAGCCTTGATTATTTAAGGGCTCCAACTTCCTGATTATGCTTGGACTGATATGGCAAATCAGTTAAAAGTTATTCACTCAGAGAAAAAAAAAACAATAAATAATTGAAACTGTGGGGTTCTTTTGAATTTAAAGAAAAACAATGATTCCTTCAAAGTTACATGTGTAAGATGTAACTTGATACATTTTAGTAGCACTTAGAAATATAATTTATTTGGGGGAAAGAGTTAAAAAACATACTGATATAAACTTCTGTGAAGAAAAAGAATGGCAATATGGCACAATGATGCTAATTTAACTGTTTCTAAGAAAACAGTATTTTATATAAACTGAATTCAGTCTATGAGAATGACAAAAATATGAATTTATATGACAGGTATAGTCAAAACCCAAATATTTCAGTTGGAGTTCAGTGGAATTGCTATGAACATTTTCCCTTAAAAAAAAAAAATAAAGTCCAAACTTAGAAAAAAACTTTTGCAGATTCTATCATTTAAAGGAAAATACAGTCAGTACATTTGTCATGTGATTTTTATAACCTAATATGCTTACGTTTTATAATCATAATCACTTAGAGTATATTGCCTTATTTTAATTTTCAAGGCATTTTCTTATAAATTATTTTGGTTGGTTGTCATAACAATTCTGTAACATCAGAATGGACAGTCCTAATGTAAAGAAGAAGGAAGGCTATTTTTGTGGATTTAAATAGTTAAGTGGTAAGAAAGTCTATGGTGGTCAATGTGCTTTATTCAACAAAATATTTTAAACAATTTCAAAATCTAAGACTTATGTGAAATCCCTTTGAGATACTTGAATTTACTTAAAGTTGTTAAAGTAGAATAAAAAGAAATTAAGGAGAAAGAGAAAATGGTCTTTTCAATCACTTGAGGCTCTAGGCCTCTGCCATGAAATCCCCATGTCAGGTCCCATCTCTGGCGCGGCAACAGTTCCCTAACAATTAGGTCTCATCACGTCCAGTTGTGTTGTACTCTGACCCATAAAAGCCAGAGTGACCTTTCTCAAAGGCAAGTCTGATAGATCCTGTCATTTCTCCGCTGAAAAGTCTTCAGTGGCCTTACCTATTTTCCTCAGGATGAAAAATTAAAGACTTATATCATAAGGCCCTCTTTAGCCCAGTGGGGTTCAGGACACATGGCAGCAAAATATCGTACCTGACTGTATTGAATCCTTTAAGCTGAAGGAGCTGGAGAACTATGGCAGAGGCAGGAAAGTCACTTGGACCTTTCACAACCCTTACCCTGCGACGCAGGTGATAAAACCCTCACATGAAAGGTGCTTTCCTTATATCCAGAGGAAAGAAACATCCTTATTAAAGGGAAGGAACACAAAGAAGACACCTAACAAACAGGCCTTGTTAAGTTTTCCCTGGTTTATTATACATACCTCATACTCCTTAATCTACCATATTTCTACACGACTCTCCACCTTTCAACAAACCTTGCATAAAATACTCAGGTCTGTTTCTTCTAGACTCTGTGTCCTTAGGAAGGCTTCCGTGTCTTAGAGAACTTACATTAAATCAATTTGTATTCTCTTCTCCTGTAAATTTATCTTTCTCCTTATAATTTTCAGACCTAGTCAGGAACCCTAAGAGGGTTCAGGAAAACTTTTTCCTTCCCTACAAAAACCTCTTTCTTCAACTGAACATAAAGCCTGTGCTTCACCAACCTCCAAAATAAAAAGAACCTCAGTTATCTGAACATGTTCTAGGATTTTCTGCAGGTATCTTCTCTGACTGGAACCCTTTTTCACATCTTTGTCTGCCTACCTTATTCATCATTCAGGTCTCAGCTTAAAAACATCCTCTGCAGAACTTCCCACATTCCTTCTAGATCAGGTTATATGCCTTCGCAATGCCTTTCTATGCTAGAATGTCTTATACTTTATTATAATCTTTTGTATTAATTGTCTGTTCCCTTGGTGACTGTGCCTCCATGAGAAAGGCACAGTGTCTGTCTTGCATACTGTCCCTCTAGGGCCCAGCACACTGTCTGCTAGAAGTAGGGGCTTAAGAAACTTGTGTTAAATGAAAATATCATTATCAGTTAGTTCATCTTTCAAAATATACAATATTTTATAGTATTAAACTGACACACACTATAGACACTAAAGCATAAAATATTCTTAATGTACCAATTTCATATAGTTATTAATCCAGCCAGAGATAAGGTTAAAGATGTGTGTTCAAAATGAACCTTCCAAGAAGAGTATGTTTAGAATATGCTAGATTTTTTTTTTTAAATTAACAAGACAGGAAACAACATGTGTTGGAGGGGATGTGGAGAAAGGGGAACCCTCTTACACTGTTGGTGGGAATGCAGGTTGGTGCAGCTTCTTTGGAGAACAGTGTGGAGATTCCTCAAGAAATTAAAAATAGAACTTCCCTATGACCCTGCAATTGCACTCCTGGGTATTTACCCAAAGATACAGATGTAGTGAAAAGAAGGGCCATCTGGACCCCAATGTTTATAGCAGCAATGGCCACGGTCGCCAAACTATGGAAAGAACCAAGATGCCCTTCAACGGATGAATGGATAAGGAAGATGTGGTCCATATACACTATGGAGTATTATGCCTCCATCAGAAAGGATGAATACCCAACTTTTGTAGCAACATAAACGGGACTGGAAGAGATTATGCTGAGTGAAATAAGTCAAGCAGAGAGAGTCTATTATATGGTTTCACTTATTTGTGGAGCATAACAAATAGCATGGAGGACATGGGGAGTTAGAGAGGAGAAGGGAGTTGGGGGAAATTGGAAGGGGAGGTGAATCAAGAGAGACTATGGACTCTGAAAAACAATCTGAGGGGTCTGAAGTGGCAGCGGGGTGGGAGGTTGGGGTACCAGGTGGTGGGTATTATAGAGGGCACGGATTGCATGGAGCACTGGGTGTGGTGAAAAAATAATGAATACTGTTATGCTGAAAATAAATAAATTTAATTTTTTAAAAAAGTGATAGTATAAATCATTTAAAATAAAATTACCTTAGAGAACTGTTAGTTGTAAAAAAATAATTAAAAATAGTCATTTGAGAAGCAAAATGGTGCCTAGGTTTTATCTTGAACTAAAAACGAGACAGAAAGAGAGAGAGAGAGAGAGAGAGAGAGAGAGAAAAGCTGAACTAAACTAAACTGAACTAAAAAAAAAAAATAGAAGCGCATGCTCTTTTGTTGAGGTGTTAAACAGCTACAGAGGTGAGATGGTATCAGCAGGGACACAAGATTTGATTCTCTGTTCCTTCAAACCTCTGGTTCTTTTCTCATGCTGCAAACCCTTCCTACCATAAAAGAGGGAGAAGAGGAGGAAATAAAATAGGAGAATCAGAAGGAAGCATCACCAAGTGGTTTTGAAAAATTCAAATCCTTCCCAAACAAGCAAATGTGGAGAAAACAAATAAAGCAAAAGGGTATCCTATTTCTTTCCCACATCAAGGCTCTAATTAGGCACTCGGGGCATGCTGTGTAAGAAGGAAGACTTTCATCCTTCCTCCACATACACACATTTGTTTCAGTGGGTGGGTTCACCAAGTCACCAAGGAGTCTTTTGAATGTGACCCTTGGTCCCTTAATAGACTCTGTCCACAAAGGACAGATAGAGAGTTAAAGAAAGGGTAACTTTCATAAAATGAAGCAATATCATTTATCACTAATTACCTGTTCATAATAGTGGATATTCTCCTCAGCCGTCTCTGTAAACGCTGACTTGATATCATTTTGCATATTGTGTTTCCATCTTTCCCAGTCTGCTTTCAGGGCATTATTAGCGCATTCCACTTTATCTTCAAGTTTTCCGATCTCTTCTGTAAGCTGAATTAGATAACAACGAGAGATGCATCAATCTACGGATTCTTGTTACTGAAATGAATTCATCGGATCCAAGCCAATCATTCTGTCAAGACAGCTTAAGAATAATTCTTTGTTTGGAAAGTCACCGGCATTCACCCTCTGTACTAACCAGTTACAGAAGAAGAAGACTGGGTACATGTCAGAGATGCTGAGTAGAGTTCTAAGGTCTGCCACCAATTAGCATTTGACCTTGGCTAAGTCCCTTGGCTTGGGTTTCACTATTTATAAAACAGAGGAAATTGAACAAGTTACCTCAAAATTCTTTTGCACTAAGTCTCATTACCACTATTGTGTGTGGTGATAATATTTATGTTAAGAGGTATGGTGTCATTCGCCAGCTTCCCATTCCTGGTCCTCATTTTTCAGTTGTTTTTAGAAGGCTCAATTAACTGACATGGTATAATATCCACGAGGATTATGCAGTCCCACCTGGAGACCCAGAGGATTAACCTGCCAAATATCATGGAGCTGGTAACAGAAGCAGGTTTGTATCTCTAGATGCCTGCTAGTCCATGTACCATCAGACAGGCTTAGTGTGATATTTACCTCTCATCCACCAACTTCTGAGCATGTAATCCATCAATTTATTGTTTTATATTTGGTGTGTTTACATATTAATACATATACTTATACAGACTTTATTTATGTACCTATTTATTCATATATTCAGCACATGTTAAGCACCTTCTCTGTATCAGGCATTCTTCTAGGACTTGGAGATTCAGCAGTGAAGACAACAGACAAAAATCCCTGCTTGTACCAGAAATTATACTCAACCGCAGAGACAAACCAAAAGCAAGATAAATGAAACAGGAACTATCAATTGAGAATTAATGCTAAAGAGAAAAAAGGAAGCAGATAGGTAGATACGAAATGGAGGAGCTCACATAAGATGACAGCTCACATAAGATGACAGGGCAAGCCTCAGTGGGGGTGTGTCATTTGATTAAATATCTGGAGTCAGCGTGACGGTGAACCATGAGACTCTCAGGAGGAAAATCATTCCTGGCAGAGGAAACCCCAGGGCAATGGACTGGAAGTGGAAGCATGCCTGGAAGGCCCAAGAAGAACACAGAGACTAGCATGGCTGTGGCATGTAGTGGAGTGAACAACAAAGGGAAGGTTCTAGCAGATGAAGTCACAGAAGGAACGGGTGAACAGATCCTACGGAGCCACGCACTTGGTGGTAAAGTTGATGGATTTTATGCGGTTTGATCCCAAGGCCAGGAAACTTCAAGCAGAACTGATAACATCTCTCTCATATTTTCAAAGGGGCATCATACCTTACCACTGTGGTGTACTGAAAAGTATTTGAAAGAGGCCATTACTTAAGAAGATCCCCATTTCGGAGACATTAAAATGTGAAAATGTGTCTTAGAATCAAAATATGTTATTTTGCTTCAAATTGCTCATGTGAGTTATTACTCTTTTTCATTATCATCATTATTATTTTTGCTATGGAATTTTGCTTTTATGTCCTTGTTTCATTGCAGCTATATTTGCTTTTATTTCCTAAGAATAGACATTTGGTATTATATAAAATCTTCCATTACCAATGGGAGATCTATGTTAATAGTAAGGTTAACTTACCTGTTTTTTGCAGGGGCAGGAGAAGGAGATATTTTTTTACTCGTTTTGTTTGTGAACTATCTCAGTGAGGCCACTTATTACTTTAGAGTATGTGTATTCTTTGGGGTGATTATTCTACTAAATCTTAGAGACTCTGTCTAAAGCGGTGTTAATGGGCTATATTAAAAGGATGTTCGATGGTGGGCTGTGGATGCGAGGGGATAAGATAAGAGTAAAATTGCTGAAAGTCCAAATATTTCAAACAGGATCTGGGTCTGCTGGAAAAAGCTCAGGGGCAGGTTAGAGAACTTCACTCCTCTGGGTTGTTGGGTGAAATTGTGCTATTTTTCATAACCAGATGGAAATTACCAGCAAAATGCCTCTCCTATGTAGAACCAGGAGGCACCTACACCAGCGGTAAGCTCACTATTACTCTCCTCTCCATAGCTTCTGCAGTCTAAAATTGCTATGCACTAGAATGAGATCACTGGCAGACCCTCTCCTAAAATAGGCTTTAGGAAATAGAGTATCTAAGCCATATATATTTTATCTTTCTCCCCTTCCTGACAGTTTAACATGACGTCCCTGCCATAAGGGGTTTACAGGAGTTTTCCCTTCATCAATCCACAACTCCGCTCACAGAAGCCCTTGGAACTGGTGGTCTGGCTGGTTGGTGCTTCTGCTCCAGCTGAGAGTTACAGGAGAAGTCCTGTCCTGTTCTCTGACCTCACTCTCACCTACAGAAAGAAGGGTTACAGACTTATCACCACGGCACTGTGATTAAGGAGACTGAAGCCGGGTTAGACTGATTTCAGTTTAAGTCTCACTTCTGTCTTTATAAACTATGTGGCATTGGGTAACACTAGCTGTTGAAGCCCTAGTTACTTCAACTGTAAAATGGATATAAAAATAACAATACCTACACATAAGGATTTTATTTTATATTTTTTAAAGATTTTATTTATTTATTTGACACAGAGAGAGAGAGATCACAAGTAGGCAGAGAGGCAGGCAGAGAGGGGTGGGGGGATGCAGGCTCCCTGCTGAGCAGAGAGCCCGATGCCAGGCTCGATCCCAGGACCCTGAGATCATAACCTGAGCCAAAGGCAGAGGCTGAACCCACTGAGCCACCAGGTGCCCCGGGACTTTAAATGCATAAAATAATAAACACTAATTCTTTCACAATGCCTGGCAATTTGTTTATTAAATGTTATGTATTACCAGCACCACCTCCACCACTGTGACCACTACCATCACCATCATAATCGTCATCAACATCATCAACAGTGGGTGAAACTGAAATCGATTCCCTCTCCTTTTCCAGAATTTTGCTCTCTGGGAGTATTGCATTCTTGTGCCAGGGTCTTGGTCTTAAGTCATTTTCTAGTGCTATTTCTTTATCTGTTCTCACCAGGGTGGAAGATGATGTATATGCTTTAAATCTATATGATCAACTCTTGTCATTTTTTTGTCACTCTACATGAGTAATTTTTCTTTCTTGGATGATTTCATCATGATTTCAGTTGGAAAAGGAGAAAAGAGACATTAGGTATTTCCCCACACTAAATCATCTTCCCATCATTTCAATTCTAGGAATCTCAAATTGATAATAAGCACAAAGCATCTGGTTCAAATGAAGAGTGAGCTGGACTCTATCTTTCCTAATAATTAGCAAAAGCATAGTATGTCCTTTCCCTTAATTGACTTCAATTTTGGCAAGTTCTTTGGTATAAGGAACTGTGCATTTGGATGGTGCCATCCGGGCTTAGAACATATACACTCAACAAAAGATAACCATTTGGGAGAGTAAGATGTGCCAGAACCTAGCAGGCCAAGGAAGCCCTTCCTGCCACACAGCAGGTTTCAATAACTCTAAAAGCAGGAAATTCAATTCATATTCACTACTATATAATAGCACAGAAAAGACTGAATTAAAAAGGATTAAAGCTTGAATAATTGTTTTCACAAATCCTGGAAGTGATTTGGCCCTCTGTTAGTGGAAAAACAGAAGAAGCAAGCAACCCTTTTTGCCAGGAAAATGTTATAATACCAGAATAAATAGTACAAGATTGTAAGATAGTGGGAAAAAAAAATAAGATTTATATTTAACAGCAAGGCTAATGGGTAATTTCTAGCTTCAGTTATATTCAGCTAGAAATTAGCCACACAATTAAATGAAAACCATTAATAGCAGAGCTCAGGCAAACAAAACAAAGTCTTTGTCCAATAGTGACTCCCTACTATAGTACCAGTAACAGCAACTAGAATAATAACCATTTATTGCACTTCTGCCATGGGCCATTGCATTAAGCTATATACTTTACATATATTATTTCATTTAATCTGCATAATAATGTTGCAAATTTGGTATTATTATCTTCTTTTTACACGTTAGGAAACTGGGAGAAAAAAATGAAAGAGATCATACAGTTTTTTAATAGCATTACGGAGATTCAAACTACAGTCTGCCTAAGTCAAAGCCCATGTTTTTTTTTTTTTTTTTTT